>NC_090944.1:80040247-80341820 GCF_040807025.1 Struthio camelus | reverse complement strand
CATATGTCACAAAAGATGCTGAAGACCAATACCCAATAGCTGAGGGCTGTTATCCTCCATAAAAACACCACTCTTCTGGCCTGCAGCGTGGGACTAGTTAGTGAAACTTTTGTGGCCTAATGAATAAGAAAAGGTATAACAGGATGGAAGACTTCTGGCTTTCACAGTTGAATCTTGAGCATATCTCATAAGTGGACTTAAACAGACCACAGCTGCATAAAATGAAAGTTCTTTGTAGTATTCAGTCAGGTTCTTAAAGTCTCAGATTTAAGTTAGTATATTACATTATCATCTAACTGCAAAACGTTAATGATTCCACACAACTTTTTCCTACTACTGTTGTCCTGAATGACAAATGAACAAGTGCAGAAAAAGATGCTATGTAGCATTTAATACTGTTCTACCAAAAGTTCAAGGAAAACTGACTACTCAGGTAGGACCTACTAAGCTGCATTCTTAGTCTGTTATCTACTTACTCCTGATGTAAATAACACAAATAACACAAAAAAATCAGCGGTCATTTTTGACAACACAACCAGTGCTTTCCTTGAAAACTTTGCCATGGAATACCAACCGCAAGTTTACTATTAGGCAGTTGGTTCTATAATAGCATCATAAATTCAGTCAATAGAAAAATTTCCACTGAACGTGTTTGTTCAGAGACTACAGAAATTTACTACTAAGAGCCTTTAGGTAAGCTGCTGGGTCACGGCAGGAGAATGGATTTACGCAAAAATAGAAGAGAGACTTGGTCTTCATCAATTAATGTTTTTAAGAATCACATACTGGGAAATGAGCAGGAAGAGTAAACCTTTAACATTATAAACAGAAAGTCCAGACTCACAAATCTGTTGAAAACAGTAATTTATTTTCACATTTACAATACAAACACATGAAAATATTTAAAGTGGTATTTACAAATATATACAAATAGTTAAAATATGTCTTATAATTCAGAAAAAATAGCAAACCAAAATATTTTTTTTTTTTAGCAATACAGCCAAGATACAGTACTTTTTTCTCCTTTTTTTTTTTTTTAATTGGAAAGGATAGGGTCACAGTGGCTCCTGGATGAGTGAAGAATGAAGGCACAGCAACAAGAGATTCACATAAGGCAAATCAGCAGATGAAATGGTATTTTGAACTTTCACATTTTAAAATTAAGGCAAAGCCTCAAAAAAATAGTAACATCTGGAGTCCTCACAGAATTTTATGTTAAAACAGACCTTACCCACCTCACTTTAAATTTTCACTATAAAAGCTTTAAAAGACTTTTGGAACAACAAGAGCTAATACTTAATTAAAACAAAATTTATGCTTTCCCCTTCTGCTAGTCAAGAATTGCTAATGTTACACATGGAAAGTTGCTTGCCAAAGGTAACTCTTTTTTACTTTGTTCAATATTACTGTGGGCAGTTTTTGAAGACTGCAACACTGCAGATAGAAACTGTCAGGACTATATTTAAAAGGTTATTAGGATCCATATCCAGAGTTTTCTTTTATACTTATTAATTAGTAAAATATTTTTAAATTGCTATTTGTGAAAATTCTCAGGAATTTAGACAAGACCAAACATTACATTAACTTTTTTTGTTTTTTGAATATAGAGTAGCAGGAAGCATTTTCATGTTTGGTTTTCTTCTTAGGTAACTTTATATCTGAAAGAACTTTTATGGCTTATCTGTCAACTTGTGTTAGGATGGATCACAATCGCCGTAGATTCTGTTTGCTTTTCTTAGTCCCAGGAAGCGGCCCTAGCTTAGAGTTTGGTTTCACTGGTTTGCCACTCATGCAGTCACTGGAGCTGTGGTAGCTGCACATGCACTTTGTGCAAAAGTCAAAGCCACAGCTTTCACGGTTGCATACTGCTCTGTGTAGATAGGAGTCATACTTTGCAGGTGAGCCACAGCGATGGCAGACTTTAAGGCTTTCAGTGTTTTTCAAAGTCTTGGCGGCCTGTTGGAAAAGTACAAAGTCATCAGCGAAAGATCAACGGATGCCCCAAACATTCCCTGAAGTTATTTAACTACCACAGAACACATTGTACATTTAATTTCTCTAGAGTAGGAGAAAAGTTATTACAAGTTCAGTGTAATTCTGTTTTTATCAAATTCTGATGGAGATTGAGTAATTAGTCTATAACCACAGATATTTTATACTGGACTAGAGGTAACCCATTTAAAAGTCTTACCGTTTGTACAGTCATAGATGACTAAAACACTGGCTAGCCAGACTAAATATAAAGCAGTAAGAAAAGTAACACAGATCTAACTCCTGAATTCTCCAAACCTCATGCAAGGATGGGAATTTAGTTAGCTGTTTTAATTTAAGATTTTTAAAAATTGTGTCATCAGAAACAATTTTTAAGTATTTCAAATTAATCTATTTTTGACACAAAAATGGATCCATCCAAATTTATTTGGCATTTGAAAATTATAGAGCTGTATATTATATTATACTCAATTGTTAAACACAAAATCTTTTCATAATTTAAATGTGTGCATGGGCATACACACACACATATATATATTTTTATCATGGCAACAAAAATTGAGACTGCTACTTTAGTTTACAGTTGCATTTTCAGATTTGCAATGCTACAAAGTACTGTATATTTGTTCTAGAACAGCTTGATCTTACTTTCCTGCCTGATGGTCTGTCTTGTTTGTTTTAAAAGGTTACTACAAAATGAAAATGTGAGGCCACTTCTAAATTGACTTTGTATCTTTCGTCTAACCAATTTGCAAAGTATGATTTTTGAGCTTGAGTGTAACAACTGCTTTGCTAGTTAGGAACATCCCTTGCTTGTTAACAATGACTTTCAACTGACATTTTAAAAAGTCTTGTAATACCCTTGCAATATAGAGCTGCACCTAGATTTGAAAAAATGTTTAAGAAAAATAACAAGGTGAAGGGAGAGCCACACTTCCAGTGTTTCTAATTCTACAGAGCAGTGCACCTTGATGAAATCAGTTTCTAAACCTAACAACTTCTCTGTGACAGTTGCAACCATAGCACTTTGGTCTATAGCAAAGATTAGAAAATTATAAATTCTTTGAACGACAAAGTCTCCATTTAAAAAATTATGTTATTAACAGTTGTTGACCAAGCAAAAATCTGAATTAAAACTCCAAATCTGGGACACATTTGTAGTTAAAAAAGCCATTTCAATTTCAGAAATTACTTGAAAAAAGCATAACATGAACAAGGGGATATTCATTTCAGTTTTCAAAACTATGTAGTCTTTGGCCTTTTTGAAAATAGAAATTGACCAGTGTTGAAGCAAAATTGACAGCTTGGAGGGAGGATTGTATATCTCAAAAGCACCAAATTCATCATAAGCCCACGGAAATGAAGAGGAAATGACTAAGCTTTTTCAGGTCTGATCCATGACAAAATTTAAGCAAAAAAAAAAAAAATCACTACCTCATTTTGATGATACCTAAGCACTCAGGGGAAAAAAGCTGTGTAACATCCCAGTGTATTACTATTCTCCAGTTAGTTGTTGATAGTTTCTTAAAATTAGCTCAATAAGCAAAATCTGGTAGCCACACATATAAGAATTTTAAGTGCTTCAAGCTGAAGATACTACTTTTAGAAATATCTTTTACAAGCTGATAATGTGCCTGCTAACATGCGAGTAGTTAAAGATGAACGAAAACAGCAGTTACCTCAGAAAACTCCATGAGCCTGCTATGATTCTTAGATGCTTTGGATCTGGTGCCTTTTTTACTCAAGTTTTTTGGTGGGGTGGCTTTCTGAACAGAAGCTAAAGCTGCTCGGTAGAGAACATATTCCCTTGTTGCAGCATGCTCTGATGTTTTACTGCCATCCTAATAAAAAGGAAAACACAAGTAAAATTCAAGAGTCAGATCTTCTAACCATTTATAGAATATGAAATGACTTTTTGTTTAGTATGAGCTAACAATTTATCTTTGATTCCTCCTCTGGCGGTTTCCAGTAATTAAGTGTCATAGCAGGTAGTATGCTACCAATTTTTTCTTAGCTTTCTCAGCTAACTACTATAGTAAACATATAGAAAATAGCCCAGTTTCAGACCACTAGAACAAATCATTTTCTATTATATAATGAACTTTGCTTTCATATTAACACATTGTAATTATTTAGACAGAGCACGCAGTTTAGTCACTGCAGTGTTTTAAAGCGCAAAGCAAAATTTCTAATTCTTTATAGTGAACAGGAATGCTTACAGCTTTTCCTTCTGAGGAGTCAATTCCTCCTCCTCCCCTAATTTTCCAAACGTGCACTTCCAAGTTAAAAAGAATGCACAGTGGTAGAAAGGAATCGAACTTAACAGGATGAATGTTCACATCAGTGGTGTCCAGCTGTTTCACCCCAGACTAGTATCATAAAGCACTATCTAAAGTTGAAGTTAGTGACCATACCCTGTGGCAGATTCTCTGTCTGGTTTCATTGTCTTTCCATCTCAGGAGAGAAACTCTTAGTGTTTTAGAAGAGTCCTGTCGTGATAAGTGTAATGCTAGTGTAGTTGGATCTCCTTTTATTATTTCATATAACAAATATGCTGGGTATTAGGAGTGGCTTATATGCAAAGGCTTTTCAATTTTCTGTAGCTGACATTGCACTTCAGAGACTGCTGCTGGAAAGCACAAACAGAGGATCTGAGTCTCCCTGTTGGCTGGCTAGTTTCTCTCACTCTTTCTCCCTTCTGGATGAGTGGCCATGCTGAAGTTAGCAAGCCATCTGCTGAGATGGCCCATGGCTTACCCAAGAATCAGTGCTGGAACTGATACTCTTTTTCCTTTGTCATACAGGACATGCGCAAGCCCCTAAGAACATCATCTTGGGTAACCTTCTCAGTCACTCATCTTTGGACTCCAAAAACAGTCAAGGCACTAAAGATGAAGTGATTAGCAATAATTGAGCTTGGGCATCCTAACTGGACAAATTCAAACACTCCAATGAAACTGTTTCCAACCAAAGATCTCTCGTGATCGCTTAAGGCTACAAGTAATCCTGAAATAACAGACACCACCAACTTAGGCTTAACATATCCAGCAAGTGCAGAAACTTACAGAAATGTTTTTCACAGCTTTACTATATGTTTGGAAAGCCCATTTATCTTCATGTAGAATCTTCTTCCATGTTGTGCTAACTTTGGCAACACTGTAACGAAAATACAGACATGTCAGTTACCTTCTAAGAGAGGGGGAAAACGTATTATTCAACAGCAGGAACAATTGTGCAGTTAGGTGATAACTTAATAATTTACTAACCATTGAGCAAATGTTTCAAGCCTCATGCCTAAAATATTCTTAAGCCATCCGATTAGGTTGTTTGCTTTTCCAGTAAAATACCTGGAAGATCAATATACTTACTTTATTAAATCCATCTCATCAAGATGCTTTAAGATGTTTGCTAATATATGCTTCAGGTTCTTTTGGAAGAGTTCGGCAAGAACGTCTATTCTGTCTAACCCCATTTTCTTTCCAATTAGGTTATGAAGTTCAAACTTTCCCCTAAAAACAATCCTGTCTATTGAAGTCCAAGACTTGAGATTTCTTTTACCACTTTTTTTCAAAGTTGAGCAAATCATTTCTTCATAATGGATTACTGGCAACAAAGTCTTCTTTGAAAACGGTACTTGGTTTTGGTTCTTCATGAGACAATGCTTTGGTGTGGCACAGAGATTTCCAGCCAAGGGTATACTATCCTCATGTTCTACTGAATCACTGTATTGATTGCTTAACATAGAGGAGTAACCACTGTCATCATTAAATTTACTATTTTCCAGGGCCTCCATTTCATAGACACCTTCATCAAGTCTCTGGGTTACTTGTTTGTTTTCTTTGTTATGTACAGGCCTTCCTTCATCTTCAAGATCTAGATTTCTGGGGACTGCATGGTATGATTCACTAAGGAATACTTTCTGATGCTCTTCAGCACAGTCTTTACAAAACCTTTCCTCATAACTTGAGGGGCAGGATTCTTCCAGTCTTATTTTTTCCACGGCAGACTTTGACGACATGACTCCAGTGTGAAGAGAGGTATAATTAAAATCACATTTCATTTTGAAAGAATGATCAAGGTTTGCTTTCGTTATTTTGCTTGTATCCTGCAACAACAACAGCAGCAGCATTAATACAAGGCTACATAAACAATCCTTTTTTTTTTTTCTTTTAAAGAAATGATTGTGTCTTCCTTCTGCAAGCATGAATTTTAACTGACCCTCTAGCGCCTAAAACATAGACAACTAAGAATTTAAGAATTTGAGTAGCCACACACTAAATCTACGTGAGATCCTCTCAAAATAAGAGGCTTATGCCGCATATATTTGGGCTGAGAAAACTGACAGAGATCGTTTACATTGTCTCCATTCCTCCAAATATAGATTACTTTTAGATACACCATTGACTTTACTTCTTGCCCTAAACGCAAGCAGTACACTCAGGATATTCTGAGTCCCTGCAAGGGACATTGGTGAAAGCCGTTTCTGTGGCCCAGAGTGCCCAGGCAGGTCATATTGGGATGGCCAGGCCAGAGCCACCAGAAGGGCTTGCATCCAAGGCCAGAGGCAATGCTACTGATATAGCCAGATATCTTGCAATGGCAGGGGAGGGGGGGGTGGTGCACGGAAATTGTATGCATGCTCACTTGTACATGTAAATTACAAGGGAAGGCAGAGACCATTAAACAATGATTTAAGATGAAATATAGTAACACAAGCATGTTAAATGGGTGGAAGAAAAGGACGCTGGCATTGATAGATATGGGGAAACAGTTCTTCTTAATCCATTTCTTTCCCCTCCCGCCAAGTGTGAGGCTTTCCATATGAACGCTTGTGGGGGGATGGGGAAGGGCTGAAGGGGAAGAGGAAGCCATCTCTGTTGCGTTAAATTAAAGGAAAAATAATTTTCAGCATGCCTTTGTGATCTGAATGCAAAATAGGCTTCCACATTTGAGCAAGTATTTTAGGGAATTTAAGTAATCTCAATAGTCTTGGAAAAACCAAAACAGAAACAGAGGCATTTCAAGAACGCTCCAGAGAAAAAGTCCCTTCTTACCGATATCGGATAGAATAATGGAGCAAACACGTTTGGCTTTTTGTGCACTGCGGGTAAGGCACAGGGGAGAGATGTAACCCCTTCCAAAGCCACCTCCTTCTCCCCTTTCCCTCCTAGCACTTGGGAGCAGGGGACCTACTGGGCTGAATCTGGTTAGAATTAGAAATTAATCCCCCACCCCTACCCCTGTTTTTGAGGTACCGCAGTTAAAGCAGAAGCCTCAGCTCCCCTTTAACGAAATTTACTGAGTTCCCGGGGCTTTGCGCTGTCAGGCTGCTCCCGCCCGCGCTCAAGATGGCCCGGGTCCGAGGCAGGTAGAGCAGCTTTGGGGGCCCTGCCAGCCCCCGGGGCCGCCAGGAACCGCTCCCCGCGCCTACGGGCTCTCCGCTTTCCCTCGCCTTTGAGGCTTTCCCCCCAAAATGGTGGCCGCGGGGCGGGCAGGACCGCGCCGGGGGGATGCCGCCCTCCTGGCGGCGTGGCCCGGGGCGCGGGCGGGAGACAGCGCTGCGCGCCGCCGCCTCGGCCGCCGCCCGCCGGCGCCATCGGCGCCCCCCGGCCCCGGGGCGGGGGGCTGGCGGCGGGGCGCCCCCCACACGGCTCCGACAGCGCGGGCTAGGCGCTCCCCGCCGGCGCCCATGCGCCGCGGACGCGTCCCGCCGGCGGGATCGCTGCCAGCCGGGCTGCGGGGAGCGGCGGCCGCCCTCCCGCCGCCTCCCTCCCCTTCGCTCCCCCCCCCCCAACCGCTCGTCTCCCCGCACGGCGCCGCCGAAGCCCCCCGGTAGCTCCAGCCCCCAACGACCCCTTCCGTGGGGGTCCCGCGCGCCGCGCAGCCCTGCGCGCCCCCGCTGCGACCGGACAGCCTGCAGCTGACTGGCCGGTCCGCCGGCCCCCACTTGGCTTGCCTTGGCTTGGCTTGCCTTGGCTTGGCCCGGCCCGGCCGCTCTCACCTGCATGGCTGCAGCCGCCGCGGCCCGCGGGCAGTGAGTGCGCGGCCGCCCTTGCCGGGTACTTTTAAAAACTTTGAATTTGGTATCCAAAATCGCGGCGGCCAATAGGGCCCCGCCGGCCGGGGCGGCGCGGCCAATGGGAGGCGGGCAGGAGGCGGGGGCCAATCCGCGGCGCCGCGGGCGGAGCCGGCGCCGCTCACGTTTTCCCTCTTCGGCCGAGGAGCGCGGCGAGTGGCCGCGGCGGTGGCGCGCGCGCGCTCCGCTCCAGGGGGCGGAGCGCGGGAGAGCGGGGGAGGGGGAAGGCGGGGCCGCTCCCGCCCCGCGCTGTCAGCGGCAGCCCGCGGCAGCCCCGCACTTACCCTTGCGCCGGCTGCCCCGGCGTGGCGAGTCGCCCCCGGCGGCGGCAGCCCCGTGCCGCGCGGGCGAGCCGTGTGCTGGCGTCCTCCCCGCAGCAGCGCGGCCGCTACTGTAAAAGAAAAGAAGAAACCCCATTGCCCCCGTTGTCGTGGCCCCGGCGCTGCCCGTTTTGCAAACACCTCACCCCCGCCCCCACCGCGTCCCTAGGACAGGCCCCAGAGCTCCTCGGAACAAAGTGTGCGATGGTATTT
Source organism: Struthio camelus (assembly GCF_040807025.1). NCBI lineage: Eukaryota > Metazoa > Chordata > Aves > Struthioniformes > Struthionidae > Struthio > Struthio camelus. Next base: position 80,333,219 of record NC_090944.1, on the reverse strand, counting down.
ATTCCTGTAACTGCATCTTGCCTGCAAAGTGCTCAGTGTCGGTGGAGAAACAGTTCACAAAGAACGCTGGTTTAATGGTGGAAAGTGGTAATAGCGCAAAAGAAACCTCTAAATTCACGCTGAAAGTATGTATGATCTGCCAGGCAGCTATTGGCAAGCAGTGCTTACTTCTGATCCACTCCTGCACTGCCTTCTCCCATCTCTGTACATGATCAATCTCTTGCTGAGTTTATCTAAAAGAATGAATTAATTCTGCATTACTGGTGTTAAGATGTGCACTGAAACACTGCCTGATACTTACATTTATTTTCAGATTGATATGTTTGGGATAGACACATAATTTTTTGCACACAATGTGAATACAACCAAGGGAAGAATTTAAGTGTGGTGGTGGATCACACATCTGGATTCCTCTCCGTGGCTGGAAGGCAGTTCTGCTAACGCTTGGAAGAAATATATTTCTTTTTAAGTATCATCAACATTAATTCTTGGCAGATCAAGGAGACAGTCCTTCTGGAAGCTAAGCAACCTGAAGTGGAGGAATCCCACCACACCTGAAAATACAATCTTCTAACAATTCAAGAAGGCTGTGTTACTTGTGAAGGCACAGCTTTGTGAGAAAACAAATCTTTCACTAAAATGAATACAGAGCAAAAAAGAGACTTCAAGTCTTTAAGGAGTAAAGCTTGCCAGGAAGGTACTGTTAAGTGTAAGGCCAAAGGGCTGGATTCACAGGACAACTTAAGGTAAAGAAGTCCACCTTGTACAACCCTGCCAGATGACAGTTTTGGGATACCTCTGTCAGCCTTCTGCCAGAATCATGTCAAAGTGTCTGGCTTTTCTGACACTGATCCAACGGTAGCCACTTGCAAGGCAACGAACCATCTAGTGTTGTTTAAGGGACAAACAAGAACACGGAGGCTGTGAGCCAGGCAGAAGCCAGCCAGCAAGCCCATCAGTGGAACCACAGGCAATGTCTAGGGTGACAAAGACTCTATTATATTCTGTGCAGTAGTTGTGCGGTTATGTACATATAAAAGCCAAATGGAGACTGCAAAAATATCAGCCTTCAAGACAGCCAAACAATATCGTAATGTTTCTTTTCACTTTTGACTCAAAAACAGAAATATTATTTTCCAAAGTAATCGCATAACTTGTCCCTTGGCTTTGACAGCTTTTGCTGGAAAAGGGGATATTCCTATGGAATTCTTCTTTGTGTTTATTAATAAGTGCCAAAAGCCCATTGAAACATGAAGGAGATGCACTTTGAAGAACTCCCTCTCCCACGCCATGCGTAAGTGATACTAACAAATCTGCTTTGTGAAATCTCTGCATCAGTAACAGATTCACTCATTTATTATGTTCTTTCAATGATTCTAACAAAACAGCATTTTTTTGTTAATCAGGTAAGCTGTTTGCTACTGATGTCTAAACTACTGCTTGAGTGAAACCTGGGACTAGCAATAGCTCTTTTTTTTTTCTGCCTACCTTTTGAGAGTGGCATACCAGTATCTTCTCCGTGGAGCAAGTAAAAACTGCAGGTACTTCTGGACCAGTCACATTTACTTTTTAAGTGTACTACTGCAGCAATAATGTCTCATATAGTCTTCTACTCAGCAAGAAAGAAAACTGTGTATCAGTTATGAAGAAACAAGTCATGTTGTCTTTCATGATCTGAAAAGCAGTTCCATTTTCTGGATAGAGCTCCAATAAGTTCTCTGCAAGACAAGTGCCAGTATCTCTTGTAATCTGGTCTGACAAACGGCAAGGTTCAGGATGGATTTATTTTTTCACTTTCTGAAATAATTTCCATTAAAGATTCATAATCAGCATATTCCCTCAGGGATTGTATCATTTCATCTAGCATGTCTTCCCCTAACATGAAACATTCAATATGATGCATTGATCTGCTTATCCTGTGGTCAGTAATTCGGTCCTGTGGAAAGTTGTATGTTCTGACCTTCTCCGATCTTCCTTTAGTTCCAATCTATCAAAGAAGAAGAAGTAGGATATGATCACAGTCTTTTTATACAAAGGATTAAATACAGATTAAGAACCTGAACCCAAATTTTCGTATGTTCTGACCTTCTCCGATCTTCCTTTAGTTCCAATCTATCAAAGAAGTAGTAGTATACGATCACAGTCTTTTTATACAAAGGATTAAATACAGATTAAGAATCTGAACCCAAATTTTTCTTTTTCTTCCACAAATATAGAAAATTTGTTAATTATTTAGTACTAAGTATTTAGTAGTAAGACCAGCTCACTAGTTACAGTAATTCTTCTTAAGTATAAGAAGAACAATTAAAAAAGTAAAAGAACAATTTTACTACATCTTTCTCTAATACTGTTCTGGTTATTCATGCTCTAATCCAGTTTGTTTCACTAGGCCTCTGGAATTTATATTCTGCGGAACTATACTGCTGACCTAGAATGTAATTTGTGTTTCTTTGTCTCATTTAAGTTCTTTTCAGACTACTGTTCTCCACTACAGTTCCATTTCCTATTCCCAGTTCAACACAGGACTTACCCTTCACACATACAGCATTATGTCTTTGCAAAGTGAAACTTACCTGAATCTTTCGGACGCTGTTTCGCTTTTTAGTTTCTTCTTCCATTTTGAGATTGTATAGTTTAGCACAAAGCATTTGCATAGCCTTCTCTTTGTTTCTTATTTGAGATCTTTCTTGTTGACATTCAGACACAATCCCTGCCAAAAATAACAGTAGATTTAACACTTAACAGTAACATATACAAAAAGGTTTTCACAATTTCTGCAAGATTTTTATTATGTTAAAGTTTAAAATAAACAGCTTTTTTCTTCAACATATATTTTGGGGACCGGGAATGTAAAAGTCTCAGCTTATTAATATCTAATGATAGAGCTTGGGGGATAGGTGAGAGTTGAGTTGTACAGGTCCTGTAAACCATAAGACAAGAAACTTAATTAGATATGTTGGCAAATAGGTAAACAATGAAATAAAAGATACATGAAGATAGCTTCAACGTCAGTAATTTTCAGTCACGATTCAAGGAAAATTAAGAGTTAAGGAGCAATAGTATACACTAGATAATGAGTATACGGAATATGGTAAGACGATACAAAAATAGGTAATATGTTCTTCAAAAAAGGTGCGCTTTCTCCCTGCCAAAACCTACAACTCAAGTTAAGGTAAGAAGTAAATAGCCTAAGAAAACAGTACGGAGAAGAAATACAGCAAAAAGATAGCACAAGGTAAGTTGCTATTTGGATTTATTGTGAGTACCTCTGATAAGTTTACAGCATATTTATGTAAGCTTACATAATATTACTTTATGAAATAGTTTTTTCAGACAAGTTTTTTGTAATAATGAAGGCCTGTGTACAAAGTTAAAAGCAGAGAAATAGAAGAAGTCAAAGAACATTTGTATAGGAACAGAGACGAAGAGGAATGAAGATGGAAAAGGAAAATGTGAAGAGATAAGGTTCGATGTAAAAAGCCCTCTGAATCATTCCTAATGCATAAACACAAAATTTTTGCAATACAGTTTAGGATTACTATAACAAACACTAATAACTACCTTCAGCAAAAAATAAGATCATTTGGGGTTTTTTTTTTTTCCAAACATGCAGAAAGTCCAAAACTTTTGGAATGTACAGTTCTTCTGTGTCATCATATTTTAAACAGAATTCTATCAATTCTACTGCTTACTTTCTACTTTACTGAGGTGATGCAACAAGTGTAGAATAGATTATTGTCTTCTATAAATATGAAAAAATGGGTGGCAAAAATATGCATATGTGGAGATAACGAGGACTCAGTATTACCTTGAGGTTGTAAAGCCTGACTATTGCTTGTGGTAGAGAACAGGAAGAGTTAAAAAAACAATGAAAATCAAGGCAGCTGTTGTAGGTTGCTCAAAAGGAAGTAAAAAGCTTAGAAATGGCAATAAAAAAGATATGACAGCTCAAATCAGGTAACATTTGAGGGTGTATCTTATACCTCCTACGTTTCCTAACCTGAACCCTGGGAATGGACCTCCTAATTATGTCTGTGATCTGTGGGAAAGGAGCCAGAAGATTAATGTAAGTTAGTATCCCAAACAGACCCCAGGATAGACAGTACTTAAAGAAAAACATTTTAAGATGGAAATAGAGCAATCTCTCTGATAGAAACTAATCAAAAGAAGGCAGGTCATCAGGTCCTGACCTACTCTGTTTTTTCAGTTCCCTTTCCATTATTTAAAAGCTTAAATACAACTTTTTCATATAAATTCTTTGGATGGTTTTAGAGTGTAATCCTAAATGGCAAAATGAATGGCTTTCCTACTGAAGTAGGTAGTAGTCACAGTTACAAATAAAGGGTGAGCACAAGACACTGCCATTAGAATACTATGAACACTTTTTGCATGCATGAAAATTTTCTGTTCTGCCATCATCCAGGTTTAAAAATAAAATAGTTGTTGCAAAAGAAATAGCTGTTTTCTAGCTCCAGATACTGAGTACTGCAAATGTCCACTTTTTAGCTATTTTAGCTGTTTTATCTGTAGCAATAATTACTTTTGTGATTTTGGTTGATAATGAATGAGCTCCTCCAGGCTCAAGACCGGTGCATCCCTCTGAGGAAGAAGTCCAGCAAAGCGGGCAGGAGACCTGCATGGATGAGCAAGGAACTCCTGGCAAAACTCCAGCAGAAGAAGGAAGTGTACAGAATGTGGAAAAGGGGACAGGCCACTTGGGAGGAATACAGGGACGTTGTCAGAGTGTGCAGGGATGCAACAAGGAAGGCTAAGGCCCAGTTGGAATTAAATCTGGCAAGGGATGTCAAGGACAACAAGAAGGGCTTCTTCAAATACATCAACAGCAAAAGGAAGACGAGGGAAAATGTGGGCCCGCTGCTGAATGGGGCGGGTGCCCTGGTAACAAAGGATATAGAGAAGGCAGAGTTATTGAATGCTGCCTTTGCTTCAGTCTTCACTGCTGAGGCCAGTCCTCAGGAATTCCAGACCCTGGGGACAAGAGAGGAAGGCTGGAGAAAGGAAGACTCTCCCTTGGTCGAGGAGGATCGGGTTAGAGATCTTTTGTCCAAACTTGACATCCATAAATCCATGGGCCCCGATGGGATGCACCCACGAGTGCTGAGGGAGCTGGCGGATGTTATCGCTAGGCCACTCTCCATCATCTTGGAAAGGTCCTGGAGATCAGGAGAGGTGCCTGAGGCCTGGAAGAAAGCCAATGTCACCCCAGTCTTCCAAAAGGGCAAGAAGGAGGAGCCAGGAAACTACAGGCCTGTCAGCCTCACCTCCATCCCGGGAAAGCTGGTGGAACAGCTCCTCCTGGAGGCCATCTCTAAGCGTGTGGAGGACAAGAAGGTGATCAGGAGTAGTCAGCATGGATTCACCAAAGGGAAGTCATGCTTGACCAATCTGACAGCCTTCTCTGATGGAATGACTGGCTGGGTAGATGAGAGGAGAGCAGTGGATGTTGTCTCCCTGGACTTCCGCAAGGCTTTTGAAACTGTCTCCCATCACAGCCTCATAAGTAAACTCCGGAAGTGTGGGTTAGATGAGTGGACGGTGAGGTGGCTTGAGAACTGGCTGGATGGCCGAGCTCAGAGGGTTGTGGTGAATGGCGCAGAGTCAAGTTGGAGGCCTGTGGCTAGCGGTGTCCCCCAGGGCTCAGTCCTGGGTCCAGTCTTGTTCAATGTATTCATCAATGACCTGGAGGAAGGGACAGAGTGCACCCTCAGCAAGTTTGCTGATGATACTAAACTGGGGGGAGTGGCTGACACACCAGAAGACTGTGCTGCCATCCAGAGGGACCTGGACAGGCTGGAGAGTTGGGCGGAGAGGAACCTCCTGAAGTTCAACAAAGGCAAGTGCAGGGTCCTACACCTGGGGAGCAATAACCCCATGCACCACGACAGGCTGGGAGTTGACCTGTTGGAAAGTAGCTCTGCAGAGAAGGACCTGGGAGTGCTGGTGGACAACAAGTTAAACATGAGCCAGCAGTGTGCCCTTGTGGCCAAGAAGGCCAATGGGATCCTGAGCTGCATTAGGCAGAGTGTTGCCAGCAGGTCGAGGGAGGTGATCCTCCCCTTCTACTCAGCCCTGGGGAGGCCTCACCTGGGAGTCCTGTGTCCAGTTCTGGGCTCCCCAGTACAAGAGAGACATGGCACTCCTGGAGAGTCCAGCAGAGGGCTACCAAGATGATGAGGGGGCTGGAGCACCTCTCCTATGAAGAAAGACTGCAGGAGCTGGGCCTGTTCAGCCTGGAGAAGAGAAGATTGAGAGGCGATCTCATAAACGTGTACAAGTATCTGAAGGGAGAGTGTCAAGAGGATGAGGCCAGCCTCTTCTCCGTGGTGCCCAGCAACAGGACAAGAGGCAATGGGCAGAAACTGAAACACAGGAAGTTCCACCTAAACCTGAGGAAAAACTTCTTCACTGTGAGGGTGACTGAACATTGGAACAGGTTGCCCAGAGAGGTAGTGGAGTCTCCTTCGCTGGAGATACTCAGAACCCGTCTGGATGTGATCCTGGGCAATATGCTCTAGAGGTCCCTGCTTGAGCAGGAAGGTTGGACTAGATGATCTCCAGAGGTCCCTTCCAACCTAAACGATTCTGTGATTCTGTGAATAGGACACACCAATACCTTGATAGTCTCACCTGCAGCTAAATACATAGTCTTTTATTTTGTAAAGTATTATAAAGATTAAAAAATGATAAATTGTAAAAGAAACACTTGGGAACTATTTTTCTATACTTGATAGCTGTTCCAGGACTTTTCAGTCTTGATTTCCGACATTCAGTTAATTTAGTTGCGTACTTAAGAAGAAAGAACTAGATAGTTGTTCTCAAATTTTTAGTAGTTTTGTGATGTGGAGATTTAGTCACCATCAACTACATTTATGTAGATTTTAAAGACATTTTCCAAAGGGAACTGCTGGTTCATCAGGCCTCTTACAGTTAGCTTATTTTTGTATGGTAAGTCTTACGAAGAAATTCAGGAAGTCAAAAACATACAAAGATGTTTTTACTTTTTAGATCTCTTGATGATCAAAAAATTGCATTGTAATTACGACAGTAATTTTAAAATGGAGATCATGTACTAAGGAAAAAATTAAGCTACCTGTTGGAATATGAACTATCCGTACAGCACTGTCTGTGGTATTGACATGCTGGCCACCAGCTCCACTAGCTCGCTTAGTGTCTATTCGTAGATCTTTTGGATTAATTTGCAGTCTCATCTGTCGTGGGAGATAAAGCAAAAGAACACGCTTATGTTCTTTCTTTCTACATAGACATCAAATATGCATAGTTGCTTTATTCTATAAAACCCATTCAGGCAAGGTCAAACACTTTTTAGGTTTATGAGTGGTAGCCCCTACCCATTTATAACAAATACAGCAAATCTTCATAACCAGATTGGAATGCAACAGCGTGGAAGCAGGGAAGTCAAAGAATAGTTACGACATAACCATCACTTAGTATCAATCTTCCCCCTCTTCTGAAAGCTCTGCACAGCAGAGCTCACAGCAGAGTTAACCAATATTTGAACTTGACCAGATGGGTTTTAGCTAAAATGGAACATATTACCTTGTCTGGGCTTTGGAAAGGAATTATGTTTTCTGGGAGGAAGGACTGAGTCATCTTAGGGAGCAGAGGAAGAAATAACATATTCAGCAGTTTGTGAAGTTCACATGAGATAAAAATTACAACAAAGCTCTGATTTCCAGTCTTTGTTAACCAAGCAAATATGATAAGAAGATATTATCAGCCATATACTTTGGAAGGGGGAAATGTAGATACTATAAAAATAAGGAAGAGGGGGTGTTAAAAGAAATCTCTATGAGCTCTGTAAACTAATTCAGTCTTTGTCAAAAATCTAAACTTTTCCACAAAACACGCAAGGCAAAGTTACAGTGAATTTTTAAGGTATAGTTAAGTTAATTGCCAGTGACTTTTTTTTTTTTGGAGATTAGGATTTTGAGGAAATCCAGAAGTTCCTTAACTCAATTTCCTAGGGAAAAAAAGAAAATGACTTTAAATTTTAAGATTCAAAAAAACCATTAAGAAAGATTAACAAAACACGGATAGGAAACATTTTGTTCATCAGCAAAACAGCAGGTAAATCATTTCTCATAGTAAATCAGTTATACTAAAATACAAATACTACCTCAGTGGGTTGGGGTAATATTGCAACAGTCATTGTGCTGGTGTGAATGCGTCCCTGTTTTTCTGTCTTTGGCACCCGCTGAACACGATGCACTCCTCCCTCAAATTTCATGTACTTGTAAGCCTCCAGACCTGCTATACTGGCAACTGCATGTCTTAGGCCACCTTAAATTAAAAAAAAAAAAAAAGTTGTAAAGCTGTAAAAAACTGTTGATGCTATGCTATTATAATTCTAGCATGGTATGTAGACATCATTGTCATTCATTTCCTAAACAAAATTAGGAATTCACCATTTAAATGCTTAGAATTATATCCAACAAGAAAACTCTAAACAGAAACATACATACCTGTACAGTTTCTCAAATAAAGGACTATCAAATTCATTTAACAGAGGTAAATTCAACTTATCTATATACATAAGAAGATTGTTTATGAGCCATGAAACTACATATGTACATATACAATCGTTCAACCATAGTAGAACTCTCACTAACACCAGCAGGAAGTCTACATAAAGATCACAGTTTGAAAGCCACCTTCAAAAACTATATCAAATTTGTCTACTGTTATTTCAGAACCTTATCACACTTGGTAACGTTAAGACCTTCCGAAAGTTCAGAACATTCAAAGATTTTAACCTAAGGACGACTATTACCTATACTCTTTGTTCTTTACCATTATCCTCTTTTGTTTTTGCTCTTTCATTTTAGTCTATTGCTCTTTCACAATGAGCAGAACTCCAACTCCTACCCCTCCTACCCATACATTCAGCAAAACACTTGACAGCAATGCACTAGAAGTTAGCATTGAGCTGTCAGAATTGGAACTTGAAAGTAAAACCCAATATAACTGTAGTTTCTTGACAGAAGAGAGTTCGATGCAATCCTAGTTTACAGTATTCTTGCTCTACCTTTTGTGCTAGTGTGCAAACCTCTCTTCATTTGTGCTAGTATAACTGTTTGAGGGATTAAAGAACCGATGAAGCTTAAAAACAACATATTTTTTTGCCTGTTTTGTTTTTTAAGCCAGATCAGTTTCTTGATCCAGTTCTCAGTACAAGGGATGCTCTGCAATGAGAGCAATTGAAGAGGAGACAGAATACCTTGAAAGACTATTGCTGTTGAACTCTTCCAGCATGAAAATACAGCTGAGGAAAACAGCAGGCACATAGTTCTCAGAAATACTGTTTCAGGCTATCTGCAGACTAGGTAAAGCACGACTGCATCGACAACCTTGTACCATGGGGACAAGATAACAGCTTTTTAAAAATGAAAATGAAGACAACACAGAATCTGGAAAAGCCATCCAGAGCATGAGAAAAATCATCAGTCAGGATGCAAGCCAGGCTTTTCATCTCTACTGAGCAGGTTTGTAAGTGTTTTTGTTCTATTTAAACTTAACGCTCTCCATGACTTTCCTAAAACAGATTTCATTTTAGAGTCAAGTTTCTGCAAAATAGCCTTTACTGCTTCTTTCGCTTTCATCTCATTTTTGTTCTCAGGATTTTTAAAATTTTTCTTCTACTTGCACAAATCTGTACCACTTGATTCGAATGCAATGTTCAACATACCTAATGCTTCAGTGATTTCATTTAAAGCCATTGTCTACTATTCTGCAAGATTAATCTATCATATTTAGAATAAATATGGCCATAAAGCAGGTGTTTTAACAAGTAAGAATATCTGCCAATATCTGCAATTTAAATCAGTAAGTTTCATTCTAATGGGTACTGTAAAATCTTTGTACTATTATACAAATACCATTCCAATGAACAAAAGGATTCCTCTTTAAATTGAAAGATTCTTATACAACCTAAAATAATTTATGTAGTTCACTACAATGCTGGTATTGAAACATAATTACTCCTTTACATAAAAAAGCAAGTACTAAAAAAAACATAATACGCAACCTCTGCACACGAGGAAGAAGCTAGGCAATGTCAGAGTAAAAATAATTTCAATGTCCACAATGCTATGGCACTCCTGACAAGTATTAATTGTGTAATAAGCAGTTCATAGCAACAGCTAATGTTCTGTCTTTTCTCCCTCACTTATCCTGGCATTGATATATATATCAGGGGTACAGTCTGTCTTTTGAGCTGCAGCCAAATCTGCGACATGTTCGAGAGAACTTAAGTTTGCAGTGATTATAGTGTGTCTGTAACACTGTGGTGCTTCGCATGAGATGCCCAAGAAACTGGTTTAAAAGAAATATAGTTAGGACATATTGTTTCAGATACACGATTACCAATATATACGGTAAATTCAGCATTAGTATGAAATGCAGTGAAATCCAATGAAATTTACACAAACCTTTTATCAAAACGTCTTCACATGGCAGACGCATCGTAGGCCTGTCAAACATTACTTCTTTAGCTGTTGCCAAGTGTATGTTGATCTCTTTTAATTAAAATGTTCCTCTCTATCCTAAAAAGCTGATGGGCACAGAGCAAGGTGTGTGCTTTTTATGTGGCAGCTTATACTCAGACTGAGACAAAGTCCTACATCTATGGCTCTGCATGCCACTATGGGGCTGGAAGTAGTGGATAAGTAGTGATGTAGGTTTGTGTTTAATGTGCATCTTAAATCTTGAATGTGTTATTTTGTACAAAGGTACTCTTTGGGATAGGACAATAATGTCACTTAAGCGTGGATCCAAACTGATTCTTACTTACAGCTTTGCTTAACAACCACCTTGTTTACACATGCTCATCACGTTCAACTTTTAGTCAAACTCCGGAGATCTCTGAAGTGAGTGAGCTTGACATTTTAATGCAGGACCCATGCTTTTGCTCATGCAGTCCATAAAAAATTGAGTGTGGATGGGACACAACAGCCTAGCATCACCAGCAAATATCCTCAACTCAGTCTTTCCTAAACACAGCAAAGACGCTTTGAACCTGAGGGCTCAGCCTGGAAAACATGTCTTTCAGCGGCAGAGCTTCCCATAGTCCCCTACCTCTCAACTTATTCCCAGCCCCTCAGTTTTTGATAATATGTAGCCATGCAAGTGAATAAGATCAGAAAATACACTGCAGGAGGCATACAGAGGATAGAACTGCCTTTATTTTCCTCTAAATTGATAGCTAGCTTCCTAAATATTCATCTCCTTGCACAGGCAAGCCATCAGCAAGACAAAATAGTTTACAATAAATATGTATCCATTCAGAAACCAACAGTTTCAAAAAGAAAATATGGCAGGATGTTAACGAGGTTAATGTATTACTCCAATTTCCAATTTAAGGTATTAGAAAGAATGCCTCAGAGGGTGTGGGTTCATTGTCCACCTAAGAATGAGCTTTCATCAAAAGGGTAGTCAAACACCACACCCTTTCTCTTGCAATCACAGAACTGCAAGTTGAGTCAGATCTGACTCAGCTTAAAACTGTCCAATAACAATAGATAGATTTCAAGCCAGATCAGCTGAATGACCCAATTAGCATAGTGGTCTCAAAATCGCTAGAGCTGAAAGGAACATAATGCTGGCAACTGGAAGGAAGGTGGCAACTGGTCGTTTAAGCTGACTGTGAAACTATGCTCTGAAGGTGATGAAGTTGTATGTGACAGCTGCATTTATCTGATCTAAAGTTTGCCATCACTGGAAAGGATGGCCTTCGTTTCCTTTCCACATCCCCTTCTTGGGCAGGTGAAATGCACAGGACTCAAGCCTCTTCCCCATAAACCATTTACACTTATCTAACCTTGCTATGCCAATTTAATTTGCTAAAAAGTTAATAGACTTCTACAGGCTTAGTAGCTTGAATTGGCTCAGCTTCTGGTCATGTTTGCCTAGTCATAAATAGGGATAAACACGACTTTCCCTTTCAGCTGCTGTGAACTTCATCTTCTCTCTACCTTCACTTAAGCTGTGCAAACTGTTTACTTAAATGACCTCCTGACTATAAAAAAAAAGTTTATTAGCGATAACAAGTCTACGTAATAAATGACAGTAAATTCAAGTTCACAGAATTTAAGAATGTATTAATTGAATTAACAGCAGCTGCTCTAGATGGAAATTTTGGAATGGTGAAAAACAGCTCTGATTCAAAAGTTCAAAAAGTTGAACTTGGAATAAGTTACCTGCTAAAAAGAAATCTAAAGAAGGTTTTTATTGCATTCTATTATGGGTTTTAAGAATCCAGAAGTGAAATCCATATTAAATTGAAATCAGTAACTCTATCTTAATTATAATCACTGAAAAGTAAGCCCGTTGGCTTGACAAAAGCATATCTGCATAGGTAACAGATAAAGAAAGGAGCCTCCCTTTTCTGAAGTGTGAATATAGAGAGCAAATCAAACCTGTACTTACATTTTCAAGTTCTGAATTTGTGATACTCTACTCTACCGCCCCATACAGCCCAATTTTTGAACCTCTTCTCAGTATGTAACAATGAATCAAAAACTTTACTTGATGTCAAGAAAGGTCTTAAGGCTCAAGACTGAAAGATCCTCACTAGAAGTGGACAAGTAGCTCAATGAGAAGAGAAGATTTGTTAGCAGAGTTGTGGATATTTTTTTTTTGTGAATTTCTACAGGGTAGGAATAGAAAAGATTCAAAATATTTGAGAGTACCATTAAGTCCAAAATATGGCATAAGCAAATAGATGATGTGTTAGATGTTTCTTATTTCTCAAAGTTTGCTAAAATCTCTCTGCATTTATATTAATACTGTTGATTGAAAAGACATTTCAGTTTTTCTAAAAGATTACACATACTAACAACTTAGCTTTTTCCATTTCACCTTTGACAAAGTTTCACATGCAAATTGTTTCCCTCATTTTTTTGCAATTAAAAATAAGTAGTTTTTTGAATGATTACTTCTCACATTACCAATTAGGTGAATTCAGATTACATTTCATTGACACCTATTCATTAGAAGTATTAAGAATCAAAGCATAAGCTTTAAGTAAAACTAAAAACGAACTACCTATCAGTATAAAAAAGGAAAAAAAAAAAAAAAGATGCTGATGAAAGTACAAATGTGGTTAAAGTTTCCTAACCAGTCTGAGACAGGAGTAGTAAACTGGACAAGTGCTCCTTTACTTATCCATACCTATTATAATACATGTACTCCTCCACAGGAAAATGTAGGTTAGCAAAATGCACCAGCTTTACTAATGACAGCATGGATATCAGTAAGCATGCAGATATGTTAACACACTCAGACTCAGCAAATCTAGCCTGGCCAGATTCAGCCATCTACCATGGCTGAATATTCAATTTGTCAGTCAAAACCTGAAATCCCTGTCACCTCATGTTCACTGCCATGACTTGGATTGAAGTTTCACAGCTGGCTTTAACTCAAAGACTCTTGCTGCTGGAAGAAGAGGTCCTGGTTTTCTCACTGTCACCCGTACCAGCCACACATTTCTGCCTTCACTGCCCTCCATGAGCATTTCTCTTCTCCTCTTGTGCTGGATCACCTGAAAACTAATCACGTTTGTGTGTGCTGTTTTCCAGTCAGATCAACGTGGTGACTGAATCTCTGCATAGCCACACAATCACAAGTGCCAACGGAAAGGAGTCAGAGGAACGCAGGGACAGGACAGCAGCCTCATCTCTGTGAGACAACCTTGCAGGCTAGCTTGATTAAGCTAGAATTAATATGTTAACACATGCCATTACTGGACTTTCATTTGTCGTGTAAACCTACCAAACCTCATCTTTGTAAAGACAGAGTTTCATGAGATGCAGTAAGCTAACAGCTCATGATCATGAAAAGACACTTTTTTTTTAACCTCCTTGCATCCAGCCACATGTTGCTGCTTATCTTATGCTAGATCTAGTGCTTATGAGAGCTGACTTACCTCATTAACCAAGCAAAAAACTATCCCAGACAAAAAAGCATAATCTTTACCATTCTAAGTGAAAGGACATCAGAACAGACAAAACAAAAAATGGTAGGACTTTTCAGATAGGTGCAGAGGAAGTAAGGAAGAGGGAAGAAAGGAAAAAAACTACTTCTACACTGAGAATACTTTCAATTATACAGTTTTTCTCTCTCTGCCAAGGAACCCATAACAATGAACAGACATTCAGCCTGCCACCAAACTGATCCACAAGCACCAGAAACGTCAAGTAACTAAATAGAATAACATATCCAAACACAATAAAAATGAGTATCTAACCTGTATTTGTAAAAAAAATAAAGCTGAAACATATTTGCCTCACTTTCTGAACTTCCTCATTCCAAACAATTAGTTTCATTTCTACTTTTCTGAAGCTACTGGAAAACAAATTTTATTTTTTTGTACTTTAGTATTTAGCACTATTTTTCAAATGAAATTTCATTCTCAAATACAAAAACATTCAAATAATCTCTAATTCTAAAACCAAATTAGTGCAAATCAGTTTCCTGCAGACAGGAAACTCAAGTGTCCTGAGTAAAATGTTTCAACTGAAATTAAAAAGTCACAAATATTAAGTATTTTCATTACTGACCTATTTCACTGGGAAAGTATTCTAGTATTTCAAAACTCCACTTTCTATAGGCAGCATATCGTTGATACATATCAAATATCTCTGAGGTGAATAACATCGCTTCCTGTCCTCCAACTCCAGCAGTTACTTCCATGACAAGATCACTGTTGTCTGTTTCTTCTGAAGGAATCAAAAGCAATACTATCTGTGAATACAAAAATATCCATCTAAGATTTCACTCTGACACCACAACCCACCATTGAGATGAAAAGCCATGTAAAGGAAACGTCATGCAAGTCTAAGCATTCTATGTGGCATTCTCCTGCATTAACTCATTGATTCTCCAGAGGACTGGGTTCCCAGTGCTTTCTGATGCCCTTTGCATTAATACACAGTCAGGAAGAGGGAGGTGGGACGCTGTGTCTCTTTGTGGTAACAGAAGTTTTTATTCAAGACGTACAAAACTTTACAGAACTTTTCATTATTCAGGAGCACTGCACCATGTTGTACACCACAGGATGCACACTGATGCTTGCAAAAAAAGTGACTATCTCCCTTTGCATCGTTTCCTTTTAATCTAGTCTCAGCTTAGGAATGAAGATTATATATATATATATTATATATATATATAATACTATTATAAGATTATATATATATATTTTTTTTTTCTTTTCAGGAATATACTCCTTCAACAAGAATTCAGCTATAATTTTCTTTTTACATGAGAGGTGACCTGACATTGATCTGCAGAACTAAAGGATATGCCAGAATATTAGAACCAAAAAAACCTGTATAATAATTTTACAGGCTGCATGTAATTTTGGATGATTTGTAAGTGTTTTCACCCATCTTTCTTTCCCAGCATTAGGCTTAATCTCATTGTACAGACTTCTCTTTCTTCTTTTGGTAAATCTTTATCATGAAAATTTACAGAAATGTTTATAAAATGACTGTTGCACTGTTGCTAAATGAATAAAGGATGCGACAATAGCAGCCTCTACTGCACTAGCAAAATTAGGAAACTGTAACATGTGTTTATGTTAAGAGAATTATTTTGACACAAAATACCATAGATACTATGTAGAGCCTATATAAGCTAGCAGGTCTGAAATAGCTACACAGTTTTAAAAAGTCTTTTTCAAAACCACTAGTGTGTGATACTGCACAAGTTTACTGTTACTAATAGCTAAAAGATGGACATCCACAAACACACACTAAGACAGGACAAACCACAGAACTTACTTATCAAGTTTTATTGATTCAAATAATTTCTGATACAAGTAGACATTCACAGATGGTCTACATATGGTCTGCCTTTTTCATTTTCCTTAGACAATGAACACTGGTTACAGACTACTTTGGGAGGGGGAGGAGAGAGAAGAGGTCTACATGCACAATCACATATCTTATTTTGACGAGAAGACAACTTGGCTTTGCAAATTTAAGAATGGTAAGGAAACAAAGGCTTTTCAAAGGACTCTAACCTGGCGTTTCAGTTCAGCTATCTCTTCTTTACAGGAAATGATTTCCCTTTCTGCAAGCTTCCGCAAATCTTCACTCTCATCTGGAATATTTGAGTATGGTTAATCATCAGACTTAAAATCACCGCCGCTCTCAGAAAACCTTCTGAAAAATAATTGTATGAACAACCTACTCCACTTAACAAATAAAAAATACACTAAATCTTTCAGAAAAAAAGATTAATAATATGATCTGTAAAGATGAACAATATTTGTTAAGAGTGTTTTCTGATGTTGTCCAAGTATCAGACATGGGAATGTCTGAATACAGGTAATTCCTGTTAGACATAAGAAAAAAAAAAAACATTTTTTACTGTGAGGGTGGTCTAACACTGGCATAGGTTGCCCAGAGAGGTTGTGGAGTGTCCATCCTTGGAGATGTTCAAAACCTAACTGGACATGGCACTCACCAACCTCCTGTAGCTGACCCTGTTCTGAGCAGGGGCGTTGGACTAGAGACTATCCAGAGGTCTCTTCTTACCTCAGCCATACTATGAAATTACTTTCTGTTTTCATCTGCGGTAGGAGCATCAAAGATTTAAAAAGCACAGAAGCCCCGCAACTGACACTCCTCATTAAAAGGACTTTTATGCTAGCATCATATGTAAAACCCCAGTAATTTCAAGTATTTTACCTCTGTCAAGTTAAGCCAGAACAGCTGCAAAACTACTAACCATGTGTCATCACTAAAAACAGACTAAAAACAAAGGCATGAAAAGCCTCTTGCATAAAAAGGGGACTGTGATATTTTTAAAGTGTTACTTGACTGATCAACACTAACGCTTTGTAAGTACAGCTGTTTGTCTATGCTACAGTTTTAATATGTTAAACCGTTCCTTTTTTCTGGTCACTTCAGGGCTCTGTTACAGCTTTAAACAAATAAATAAATAAAAAGGCATTCCATATATTGAGGCTGTGGTTCCACATACATCCTTGCGCTACAGCATCAGCTTAAGCAGTCTCCTATCTGCACTGATTCAGCTCACTTTCCCAGAAGAAAAACAAGAAAAACTAACCTCCAAAAGGAGAAAATTGTACAAAGAAAGTGACAGACTGCACAGTCAGCAGCAAGAAGGGAAAAGGAGGGAGCTCAACCTCTCCCATTTGGCACAACAAGCTTCTATACGAGTTCAGCTGAGACTGGCAGTTCAGTGTGAGAGTACACATGAACCTTTTCAGCAGTGTAACTGCAACAAGTCACAAACGCAATTCTAAAGGAAACTTTTTGACTTTATAGACCAGGTTTAATATTGGTGAATAAACCAGTATTTTTATCAAATCAATTCTAGAAAAAGAAAACTGAAAAACACAGTTGTGTGCTAACTGGTTTATCACAAGCATGCTTTACTTAACAGCAGGCTAAGAGCATGCATGGTTGGCTAACTGACTAGCTCTAACGCTTTGAGCATGCAAATCTGGTCATCCGCAACACTACCTAAAATTTTGTAGTAACTAGTGACTGATTAAGGGCTAGTCATTTATATAAGGCCTATAGCAAGAAGGACAAAAATTAAGGAATTATAAGTTGAATATAATCAAATTAGATATCTATGATGCAATTTTTAAGAAATAATCCATTTAACTGCATTGCCTATTTTAAAGTGTAAACATAACATCATCTTTAAAATCAGTTAATATATTAAAAACATTTTAAAGGATAAACTACAGAAGTGCTCAAAGTTACTACTGACCAAGCACTTGCAATCACTTTGCTGAAGCTCTAAATAAAGTTTTGATGGCACTAGCTTCTTCAGCAAGCTCTGAAAGGAGAAAAAAAAACAAACCCCTTTTATTTAGTTAATTAAGGTCAATGATTAGTGGGGTTTTATCCCCCAAGGGAAGCGTTTTTCTTCCTTCAGTTTGAGGTGGGAGACGAGAACAAAAAAAAAAAAAAAAAGAGAGAGAAACAATTTGGTTTCAGATATTGTTTGCCTTCTGCATCAGCTAGAATAACCGACTACAGTTAATACTTTTTTTAACCAATATTTAATGAAGCAATAAGTTTTAAATGATCCAGTGAACATTTAATGATCATGCAAATGTTTACTGATCTGTGCTATTTTACCACACTTCTAGATGCTATCAAAATGCAGCTTGATGTAAAGTAAAAAATATTCACTGTGGACTGGAAGTGTGCTGCTGGAATCACAAGAAGAAGTTAAATCATGGTGAGAATGTAACACAAATGTTTGCTAAATGTTATGCCTTCTAAAATGAAGAAGTACAGGTGTAGTGGTCCTTCTTCATAGTAGCAAGTTAAGAAAAGCTTGCAACCAATAAGACTCCAAAAAAAAAAAATTTGTATCCCAATAGGATTACCCTGATTTTATGCAAAATCAATAGGATCATGCTGCCCCTCCTTCAAATGTCAGTGGTTCCCATCTGTTTCCATAACATTTTTCATGTCTATAGATGAAACTTGCCCACTCACCCTAGCTCACACATATCTTGCCCTCTGCTTATAAGGTTTGTTTGTTTTTTGTGAAGGGAACATAAGCGGTTCCGGTACGGGCACAGGCGACCGGCACGCCAGCTTCAGGCCTCTGCGGGCCACAGACAGGCTGCGCGCAGCAGGGAAAAATAACGGCCGTGCCACCACGCCCTGCGCTCCTGCTTCTCACCTCGCACCGGGGAGAAGCGGCAAAAACGCGCCCTCTAGGGACCTCCGCTGACGGCCGCACACGCACCTATTAAGCTCCCTCTGCTTAACCGCCGTTTCACCTGTAGCGCTCAGCCGCGCACGCGCGGCCACTCAGTTTCCCCCCCCCCCGGCGCAGGCGCAGCGCCGCCGCCGGCCCCCACACAGGTGCGCGGCGCCACGTGGCCGCCTACGCCCCGCCCCCGGGACACTCCTCCAATCACGCCCGGCCTATGCAAATCACCGCCTCCCCGCTCCCTCGTCGCGGCCACCCGCCTCGAGGAGGCTCCGCGCCAGCGCGGGTTCCCCGCCCAACCCTCCCCCCCCCCCCCCCACCACGGTGCGGGGCCGGGCCGGACGGGACCGGAGCGGGGCGGCCGCGGTGGGGCGGGGCCGGCTCACCTTGCCGCGCCAGCTCCTGCGTGTCGCGCAGCTCCTGCTCCTTGTCGCGCAGCCGCTGGATCCGCGCCGCCACCTCCGCCCCGGCCCCGCCCCGCGCCCGCTCCTCCAGGAGGCGGCGTAAGGAGGGGGCGGCGAACAGCTCGTCCAAGCGAGGCCGGGCGCTGAGCGAGCGCCGCGGCTGCGGCCGACATGGCGCTGCTGCGCTGCCTTCCACTGGTGCCGGTCGGTAGCTCCGAGGAGGAAGCGCGGCTGCCCGGCGCCCCCGGGCGGCGCGGAGAGCCCGCGAGAGCAGCCGCATGCCGCGCCTGGGGCAGTAGCCGCAAAGGCGGGCGTCGTCCTGCCTCGCCAGCCTCCGCCACGGCGGAGGGAGCCGAACGCGCTCGGCTCCCTCCCCCGGGTGTCCGGAAGCTGCCGAAGAGGCTCGGCGCTGGTGTCGGCGGCAGCCGGAAGGGATCGGGGCTCCGGCGGCCGCTCCCGGAAACAGACGAAGGGGTTCGGCTGCCCTGCGCCGCTGCCGCGGGAAGGACTGTTGGCGGGCCGAGGCCGGGCGGCACACTCTGATTGGCCGGCCCTAGCGGGGCGGGGCCGAGGGGGCGGGCCCGGCGCGCAGCGAGCGCGGTCCGTGAGGGGCGGCGGCGGCCGGGTTGGCGGCCCTGCCGCCTCGAGGGCCGAGAGCCGTCCCGCCGTCCCTCCCTCCCTCCCTCCGTCTGTCCGGCGCGGGCAGTGGGGTCCCGTCTGGCGGCCGCGCCTCGGTGGCCTCAGCCAGGCCTGCGCAGAGCAGCTGCCGCCGGCAGCGGGGCTGGCGGCGGGCAGCGCGCTGAGCTGCCTCCGTGACGTCCCGGGGAAGACGTAACTCGACACGGAAATGGAGTTTTTTTTTTTGTTTAATTTGACCAAAGGGTGTGTGGAGGGGAAGGGGAGCCCAACCCTCTGCAGATGGTCCTTGCAATGTCACAAGGTTTAAAAAAAAAAAAAAAAAAAAAAGGCTCCCTAGGATAAGAGCCCACAAAGGAGCTGAGATTTTGACTTGCACCGTTAAGTGTCTTCTTCCTCTGCAGCCCGCCTCCGAGGCAGTTTGTGCAGGAGCGCGCGCGAACAGCTTCCGCCTGCGGTCTGGCTTGCCAAGTTAATACTGCAGTGCTTTTCCTCTCCCTCTGGAAGAAGTTCGCAGGACTAAACTGCTGTGAGGTGGTGAAGGAAGTTGCAAATATCTATGACAGCATATTTCCGTATGCATTCTACACTGAAAGCAGATGGAAAAAATAAGAATTTAGAGGAAAAAAATTAAGAGTTCCCTGTGTTGTCAGAAGTGAAAAGAATGGCAATTCACAGAGCTTTTAAATCAGAGATTAATGATTAGACTGAAAGTCTACCTATTTCTGAAACGTGAGTCGTCAGAGTACAATTTCTTGTGTCAAAAATCTAAGCTGGCACGGAATGAAGATGGAGTCGTTTAAAGGTGATGTGATAAATACTATCAGATGATCTGAACAAGTCATCTGTGGTATCCAGACAGCCTGGCATATTGACTTTTAGATAGCGTCAACAGTAAGATTCTTGGCTAAACTCAAAACATAATTTAAAAATATACTTTATTATAAAAATGTACAGCTATCCGTAACACTGTATTAAGCAATATTTTATATAACAGTCATTCAAGGAATGAGCCAGGTGTTTGCTGTCTTCCTTTCTTGGTCATGTCTTAACAGAACCAGATAATAGTACTTTATAACTAAATTAACCTACGCTGATGGAATGACAGTGACTTCTCCCATATGTTAGCAAATTGTCAATTTCATAAGTGTCGTGTCAAAAGTCAGAATAACGCATAAGCACTGAAGTTGTTTGAGTAGTTAGAAATGAGAACTTGTAAGTTTTGTTTATTTTGGAAATCCGAAGGTATTATGTTCAAAATGAGAATATGTTATTTGAAGTACTGAACATTAAAATGAATGGTTGATTTTTATAAACATTGCAGGTGCACCACTTTGGGCAAGATTCATTCACAAAAAACACTGTAACAGTAAATTAAAATTACAATGGAAGGTCTATGTGGAGATTATACAGTTTTTCCAGCTAGTCTGGCATTGATAAACAGCCTGGAGCATTGTTTGTGAAATCTTATTCACTGAAAGCTTCCCATAAACTCACTGCTATCTACCTGTCCATGAACCCTTAAGTATGATAGATAATATAATACAGTATACCTTTTTTTTTTCAAAAGGGTAGAAAAAAATGACCAAGTTTCCACTGACTGGTTGTCAGCCTTTGAATCACCTGAATTTTATCCCTATCCTAAATTAGAAAGATGGATTTGTATAGTGTGATAGTTTATGGTCAAACGAAGGGGCAAAATCTGGCCTTTGACGTGAAGTTAATGTAATTATTTCCCAAAAACGCAGACAGCGCTAATGCCAGCTGGTTTTGGCAGCATTACTGCATTGTTCTTTCATCCCACAAAGGTCAGTTCTGCTGGCAGAAGTATTCAGGACGTGTGTGAATGACACTGAAGATTTGTCACTGCAAACATACTCGGGCTATGGGTGAATGGGACAGGAGCGCTGTCACTGCAGCCATGTCCTAGGATGCTCTAAAGCTCTACTCTTGGATGTCTCCAGAAAGCAACAACATTAGGGGTTGAGAAAACTCCTGTGTTGAGGATGATAGTCAGACATGGTTCCAGTCAAGTGAGAACAGATGTTGCAGCTGTCTGTGTACGTGCAGCCTTAATTTTTTGCCTTGTTGGATTTGGTAAGGACTCACACTGTTTTTGGCTATTTTAGCTCTGCCAGGAGCAGGTTTGCGGATATTGGCAGGTGTGAGCTTTATTGTTTGTGGTGTAGGGAGTCACTGAAATTAAGAGACTTTCTTGTATCAGCTTGATTGGTTTTGAATCAATGTTGTGGAATACATATCCTAAATAGCTTTTGCAAGCACTTACTGAACATAAAAGCCAGCATTTCCTTAGGGCTCACAGCATGGTCAGTCCAGCAAGCTGCTCTCATAAAAAGAGCTTCCCACCTTTTTTTATGTGCTAGTTTCACAGGCAAATGCTCCTTGTGCTCACATTTGATGCAAAGGGGAGGAAGTTTAAAGGCAGTTTAAATTCTGGTTATTTAACTTAGAATGTAGGTCTACTATATTTTGTCAGCTGAGAGCACAACCTAGCGGACGCTTATGCATGCTTCTAAGTTAAAACACAATTATTATTAGCTTAAGTACCGTTTCAGTTTACTCTGTTAACCTGTGAAAGGTTTGTGTGGATTGCATTGATGCTCAAGTGAGCTATGTATGACCTGCGCACCTGGTCATAGGTACATCATAGGTACCCGGCATAGCCACATTTGCACAGTATTGGCTGGTCTGGACTTAACTGGTTTATATGGGTGCAAGTTCCAAAATCTGCACTTCAGTCACTTCTGTTGCTGAGCTTTCTTTTCTCCGTCATACATACCTTCATTCTCCTTCATACCATATATGCCTTGGATCAAATTTAAATATTCTCTGCGTGGTTTTGTTTTACCCTGGATGTCCCAAACTACAATTAGTTCAGATATTTGTAAGTTAACTGTACACAGCTAAATTGAACACATGCTTAGTAAAATGTATATTCAATTTCTTTGAAACCAAAAAGTCTTAGCATACCCAAGTGCTCTGTTTATTTGTGGCTATTCAGGATTAGGCCCTGTTTGACATTTAAGATTTAAACACTAGACAAAAATAATAAAAACATAACTCGCTTTCTGTAGTGTACTTACTATATACATTCTCATGAAAAACTGAAATACAAGTTAAATACATACTTATTTTATTCCAGGCTATAGAGTAAGTGTATTTAGGCAGTTTTTCAAAGTGTATTGTACACTGCATGCACAGTAAATCAGTTTAATAGCTTGACTGTTTTACATTTTGTGTTCAAAGAACTGTACGATAGGCAATGAGATCACGTTATGGTCTGATTTGTTGTCCATTTGCACCATATCCATTTATTTGTAAAATTTTGGGAAGCCCAACCTGATAGATGAAATGTGTATAAGTCATTTTAATACGAGCATTTGCTCTGAGAAAGAAACTTCATAAAAATTACGTTCAATTTATAAATCTCTCCAAGCAGAGGATTTAAGACAGTAAATTTGGAACATGATTTCATTGCAGTATTACACTGAAAATTGGTGTAATATTTGTCAAAATGATGTAACAGTTTCCAAGTACAGATTTTGGAATCTTGTGATAGAAAGAAATCAAGATAGTATTTTAGAGCCCATACATTTAGTTTTAAGAGTGTGCTTGAAAGGATGATTGGTCTGTAATGACATCAATTTCTTCCTATCTGAAGTATCTTATAAGGATAGCTCATAAGTAGCAGGTCACCATCAAATATAGAATCAAGAATATTTAAGTCTACACTTGTAAAGACTTATGCATGCAGTTTTGCCTCTTACATATTGTTTGGATGTGTGAATCAAATGTATTGTGCCTCGAACACCAACAAACTTGAAATTACACAATGCAAATATATACATATCTGATTCTGTATATGTTTAGTACCACAGTAAATGTAACTGTAATCAAATACTGGACATATGTAGGACCATAGTTAAACTCCAATTAAGAAAAGAAAGCATCTTTAAATTCATTTTTCTAACTATTTCACAGTAGAAGGAGGCAGTCCTTTCTCACTGAATTTCCCCCCCTCTCCTCAGGATCTGTAAACATCATAGCTATTATTCTGTCAGTATAATAATTAAATTTTTTATTCCTAATGGTAAATAGCTAACCAACATGAATAAAGTTGTCATAACACAATAACACTTTCAGACAAAACAGGTATTTATTAAAAGAAACATTTATAAATAGTTTGTCTTGCATTTTAAACTACATTTTCATAAATAACAATATTTAAAAGTGCTGAATATGGTAGGATAGTCAGCAACGCCACTGTAAACAGAACTGTTTTCCACTTTGCAGATTTTTTTAGATCCCATTTTGTCAAACACTACAACAGTTAAAATATTTGCATAGGGAATAGAGAATAGCCCTTTTAATCATCTCCTGAATTCTATATAAATTACAAAACCAAATGAGTTTAAGAAACAGTTTTTTAAATTGTTCATATATATCCAAAAAAAGCACACAGGTTTCAAGTAAAAAGAATGATTAAAAAAATTCCCCACACCTGCTATTTGAAGCATGTTCAATAAATTAAAAAAATGAGAGGTAGTAAAATAAAGGAAAAAAATAAGCCCCAGAAAATAAACTAAGATCTACATCCTGCCAGTTACTGTATAGAGGCAGAGCAGCCTCAGTACCACTGACTTCAACAAGAGCTGGCAGGAACTGCCTGCAAGGAGTAACTTGCTGGTTGGAGCCAAATATGTTGGGGCTAGATTCCCCTCATTTACACATTTTTAAAACCATTCAACCCCATCAAAACCAATTGGGCCATGCCATATTTAGTCCTATGTAAGTGAGAAGAACCTTGCCTCTTAAGTCTTAGCATAAGACCAGAGTTGTCAGTATCAAATATATATACATACATACATACATATATATATTTAACTTGTCTCCAAAGTCGTCTTATGGCATATCTTTAACAGTTTTTGAGGGATGCTAGCACGCATTTTTCTTGTATATGATAGGTATGAAGATGGTTTTTTAAGTTCCAAGTTACTGTCTCTTTAAACATCAAAATGCATTCTAAAACTGGACATTTTTTGATAAAAAGGTCAAGCAAACACCTATTAAAAACACCTTGGCAGCAAAGGGATTTGAGTACTGTGCTGCCTCAGCTCTGATTAGGGGCTCAGTACAGGATTTTTTACCCAGGAAAGACACCTGTTGAGCTTCAGTAGGCATTTTACTTGGGTAAGGACTGTAGCTTTAGGAGCCCTTGAAGTTTGGTTTAATATTACTCTCCAAACCCCTTGCTTTCAAGGAGTTACTCAAAATCAATGAGGCTAGAAGCTGAGATGAGTCTTCATTAACCTGCCACCTCGTAAAACATTACTTTGTTTAAAAACATTTTTTACTGGATTTAGTTTTCAGAAAAAGAAAATCTTACAGGACAGATGCAATTCATCAACATGTTCTAAAATGCTCTAAAATGCTACATGTAGGCAACCTTTTATTAAACTTCTTTATTCAAAAAACTAAATTATCAAGCTTTTTTGTGATTTTTTTTTTTTTTTTTTTTTGCTGAAGTACATAACATTATACAACAGTGTTAGAACTGGATAGCCAGTCTTTAATAAATCAGTTACAGTATCTGACATCTGAAATGTACATTGAAAATCTTTGTTCTTTTAACAATTAAACAATATCAGCGCATAGATTGTGTTACCCAGATACGGATCCCTTTAAGTGGTTTGTGCTTTTTTTTTCTCCTTTTCTCTTTTTTGACATTGCAAATTCTGTAATGAAAATGCCACAGTTTTGGCAGTGAGCAACCAGAGGAATCCCACACTTGATTTATTTTAAATAAACAGTGATAAATAGCTCTTTTTTTCTGTACAGAAATATTGGCTTCAAAAAGTCAGTGTATTGTACTCAGTAGAGCATGTTGAATAATGCTACACCTTAAAAATTGGCTTTTTCAGTTAGTGATGTTAAAAAATGCAAGCCTCTTTCTGGTTTGCTGCAATTGTATGTACCATAAGACTGTATTGCACAAAAAAAGTTCTTAAATACAGATATAACTTATGTTATTGGATTAAATATTGCAACAACTATGTGGTAAGTGAAGCAGTTTTACCTTGCACATGCAGTGTGAGAATACACAAGGAGACTGTTCATAAAACTACAAATACATCATTGCAATCTTGACTGCAGTTAGGTGAAAGGAGTGTGAAACAAATGTATTTTGGCAAATCCATTGTTCCTCTCCCCTGCCATCTCAAGCAAGGAGGACCTTGGTAAAAATGTAGACAGAGACCATAATATGTATTTGTTTTCTTCACAGTAGCCTGAGTAGTGCTAAACTGTAGTTCTCCAGGAACTCAGCTCCAGATGTTATTAAACTACTTTTCTTCCACCCCGCCCACCCAAAAAAACCCAGGTTATTTTATTTGAAAATTAAAACTAAGTTTCAGAAGTGGAGCCTGTAATATTTTCAACAAGAGACTTATAAATCTGAGAGTTCAAAAACCTTGGAAAAGAGTCTCTGTGCATGAGGGTGTATATCTGGAGCTGAGCGTCTTCATACATATGAGGACTGGGATCCAACAAGTTTCTGTTGATCACTTCTCTCACTCGGGAATCAAGACTAACCTGAAGAAGATGAGAACAGACTAATGTTA
Source organism: Struthio camelus (assembly GCF_040807025.1). Lineage (NCBI taxonomy): Eukaryota > Metazoa > Chordata > Aves > Struthioniformes > Struthionidae > Struthio > Struthio camelus. The sequence goes on along the minus strand of NC_090944.1, from coordinate 80,306,788 downwards.
AGCAGTAATATTGGAAAAGCTGTATACATACATTTATCTCATGGGGTTTCACAGAGCGTGAAGAGTTTTTCACTTTCTTTATTCAGGTTATGTTCTGTGCTTCTTTCAGAGCCACTACTCCAAACAGCATACACAAAATTACAGGCTGAGCCTGTCACCTCTAGTTTGGTTTTGGCTTGGTCACTCTGTTCGTCTTAAGCTCTCTAAGATGAAATGTGCTATATAACAGAATAAATACAGTGCAACTAAGTAGAGCTCTGAAGTAACCTGGATTTCCCAAAATATAACATAAAATGGTTTACTTTTTACATACATACTATTTAAATATTTCTCCCAGGCGCATTTTGAATGAATCTCACTCAACAAGGTGAAATGTTTTTTTCTGATCATTTGCGGCTAACTTTTTGATGCTTTCTATTCTGCATTCTCATTTTGTTGTCCTACAGATTTTTTTTTTCATTTTTTTCAGACACTGCACTTATTACTCACAAATTACCCAAAGTTTGTTGCTTTTGTGTTAACATTAATAATAAGTATCTCAGATTTGTTCTTCCTTGTAAAACCTTTTAGCATCTAGCATCCATTTTAGCATCTGATTCTTTCAGGATATTATATGTTCATATTGAAGTTGGTAGCAAGTTTACAAGTTTCCGTTTTAGCTTCTGCTTTTATTTTCCATCTGTAGTTAATTCTTGCACCTAGGCAGAAAAGGGCATATTACACTGGGGATGAACGCTGAAGTTATTTTAGGATATCGTTTGGAAGCTTCAGTGTACAGCTTATGCACAAAATGCTCCAAAAATAATAAAATTAATACCTCCTAGATTACGCAAAAAGGCAGTATAACAGAGAAAGCCCACTGGAGCCAGCAAGAAGTTACACAGCTAGGATAAAGAGGCTAAAATACCGAAATCGGAACTACCAAGCAAAATGGCTGGCACAGACCAGTTATGCTATGGTCATTTAGCACAGATTACAATCTGGCCCCATAAATCTGCAGCTATATTAATGGGTAGTCATCTTGTCTGAAGGACTGTGTTCGGTTCTGGAAAACTCCACATACCAAGATACCTTGATATGTGAAGGACTCTAGTAAAAATGGTTAAATATTGAAAATTCAGAACGTGCATGGATGTGTGAGCTCATCTATTTGTATATGTGGTGAAACAAAGTCTTTGAAATATAGTCGTACGGTATAGTATTGAGGACTCCACATACATTTTCATAATATCTTCAGTACCAAATACAGAATCTAGCATTTTTAGTTTTGTGGCATATTTGTGTATGTTACTGTCATAACGGGCAAGCTCTTTCTCCTCAGACAGTCACACTGCTCCTTAGTTATCAGCCACAAGACACAGTTACGATGCCAGCTAACTACAAATACAGGCTGTCTGTTTATGCTAGCAAATTTTACCTGTCACTCTGTTCACTCTGCAGAATGCCCAATATGTCTGTTTAATGCACGCTCTTCATCTAAATGCTGATTGGAAGGGCTGCGTGCTGCACCACAGGAGATGAGGCACGTCCATGGTGGCCTCGGTGCCGCACCGGCAGTGGTGCCGCTCCAGTGGTGTGAGCAGCCTCCGCTCCTTTCCCCAGACACGTGCTCCTACCCACGCAGCCCCCCTCCCTCCCACAGCTGTCTGTGCAGGCCTACAGCTAGCTGAATTAACGAATCGATCCATCTGAAAGTGGCATTTTTTTCTGGGCTATTTTTCAACGCAGTCCTTTTTCAGATTGAATGAGTTGTATAACTGGCATAACTGAACTAGCCCACTGGACTGCACAGCAGTAATGAACTCATGCACTCTGCCAATGCCTAACTGCTTTTAGACACAACAGCATGCAGAGGTATAGTATTCTGGTAGTTTTGAGAAGCAGTGGTGCAGCCATGTGCTTTAGGAATTTATTTGAATAGATTTCAACCCTAGACCATTGCATATCTGTAGGATAAAAATGACACATTGAGATTTAATCAATTCCCCCCCACCCACACACACACATGTACACACACACAGAGGTACATATCTTAGCAAAACCAATCTATGCAGCTAGCTAATTTGCCCTTTGTTATCAAATGTAATGACAAATTTGTAAGGATCTTTTTTGCCATTGAATATAGTGAAAGTCAATTGGAGTTACAGACTCAAAAGTAATTAATTAGAGATTTACTAATTCACACTGTAGTTTTTCAGTGACTCAGTAAAGCAAGCTGGCAAAGTGAGTTGCAATCATTAAAGATATCTGGTTGGTAAACAGAAGTATTTGAGGTATTTGGTTGATATACTAAGGCTTTCTGCCTCAGTAACTTCACCGAGCAATTGAAGCTAAATGTTTCAGCTCTTATGCCAAAAGATAACATATGGAATGGGGTGCTGGGATGAACAAGAACTTTCAGCTCATGTGCTCATGTAAAGACTTGCAAACAGTTCTCGTTTGCCTCATGAGATCTCCACTGAGCGCCGGAGCCACTGAATTAATGACACCCACACACATCCAGTGCAATAAATTTGTGAGTAATTTTGTTAAACACTAAGCCAAACTTTTGTGTGTGTTATAATTTTAGTTGCTGGTTCATGCTGGGTTAGAGAGGTGACTGAGCATTTAGGACATATATGTGTACTAAAGATACATATATACTGTAGGAAATGCACATTATTAGCTTGCTGTACTGGCAGTTATCTCCAAAACAGTATACACTATGGCACTAAAGAAGATAATGGAGTTATAAATTGCCTCTGGCTTCGTTCATGTAAATGAATTTGCAAATTAGTACAAAAAGCAATGGAGAGTTAAAATGTAGAAGGCCAGATCCACAGTGAACATAAATACCAGTAGTATAACACCATTAAGTAGAAGGTATGATGCAATGCACAGAGACAAGGAAAAGGATCCTAAAGTACTTGACGTGGCCTAAGAAAGCTTCTTCTATCTATTCCAGAATATGATTTGATAGGTAATACTTTTTTTTTTTATTCACTCCGAGTGAAGGTCATTCCAGAACTTCTCTATTTCAGTTTAAGGACTGAAGAAAATTTTACCTCATTTCCTAGAGGTTATCATACCTTTCATAAGAGAAAAGATCTGATTTCAATTCCTGAACTAGTTAATCTTTCATAGGAATAACCAGTGCAAATTCTGCTTTGCTCCCAGGCAGCAGTTGCAGCAAATCAATCTATAATGATTTTGATTCAAATTATTTTACATTGTACAACCCATAAACTGTGAGCGTGTTCGAAGGTTTGTTTCCTGTGAAATGTCATTCGTATGATATTTCATATGATGTTGAAAATTTTGGTGCCATTTCTCTGAAAGTCCATTTCCCTCACTTACTGCCTGTCTTTGGCAGGTACGTTCCACTACTAAATAAGTATGCCCTTTTCCATCCCTTCCGATCCTGGAGTTTCTCTTTTATCTCTCTTACATAGCGCTTTGAGGAGTTGGGGCCAGGGAAGCTAAGTGGCTCAGTACCTGTTTCAACACTTTTTCTGTCCCTTTCTTTTCTGGTTTAACCTTCCATATGAAGAATTGCTCTCATCTGACACATCAGACTTTATATCCCCCATCGGGCAATCCAGGTAATGACATTTCTGCTCTAGAATACCAGAAAGTGCAATTGTAATATTTTCAGCTTTACCTCTTTTGGTGAAAGTATAGAAATGTAATCTTCATATATAAGTCTTGCTTTTTCTTCAATAACTTTCTTGTTCTGTTCTTTCTTTAGATCTTCACATGCGAGCCAGAAGAGCAGGTTCTCTTCACTGTACTCTGTTCGAAGAAACTCTCTAAAAAGGTTCCTCCCAGCTGGTGTTTTCATCATCTTGTCAAAATTCTGAGCCCAAGACAAAATTTCATCTGCAGTAGGGTTTTGGCTGCGAAAGCAAAGTATCATTACAAATATGCTTCTATTTTTGTAACAATGTTTTCATACATTTGGCCAAAAATTCTTTCAATTGCACTTTAGTCCCGAGTGAAAATGGGAAGCAACGGGGCTTCAGCAGTGACAGGAGAATTTTGTTCACTCTTCGCTCATGCATTTTTTATCCCAGTAGTCAACTAAATGTGTTTAATACTACGAGACACACACTTGGCTTTCTACAAATTTTCTACTAGTATTGTTAGTCACCGGACTCGATGAGAAACCCAACAAGAGAATTTAATTGCAGCTTCTGCAGTTAAAGGAGATGAGATTTTAGGAAGCTGACAGTAGATTCTTTTTTATGATGGGTTTAGATGACACCTGATGTCATTACTTGCTTCTAATGGTGTTTGGCCAATCACTGGCTGCCACATGATTTAATTCAGCACGGACAAGAAAAACGAAAAGGCTCTTGGCAGCCAAGAGCATACTAATGAGGCCAAACAAAATACTAATTCAGAGAGCTTTTAAATTAGCATATTCACTGTGCTTGTACCTAGGGGTTGCTAAGCTTCTCTCTGTTTGGTGCTGTTGACCTGAACGATGATCTGTTGGCCCAAGATGCGATGGATGCTGCTGGCAAAACTGGAAAGACAAGAAATTGGGAAAAAATCCCTATTCCCATTTTCTGAAGGAAGCTACTCCTGGCTTGTAACAGTGGATGCACCAGATAAATGATCAAAAGACTGCCTTGCTTCAACAATCCATTAATGTACAAATGAATAGCATAAGAAGGTGATACTCCAGCTTATTTCACAACAATTAAACGTGGTTTCAAACTTAATAATGGGTGCTCATCCTCTCCTTCCTGACAGGCTCCGACACAACAGCTTTACTAGCTTTAGTCAAAAAACTCTGTGTAATCATTTTGCACAATAATTGACATTTGGCCGTGTGATTTCTCTTCAAGATCATTTATCATCTTCTACTTTGCATGCAAGGCAGACTGAATGACAAGCAGCTATTTGTGACAATGCTTTGGTAGACCGAAAATCTAATAAATGAGGAAGTGTTTAATATTTAAACTATCCTGAGCAAAATAATTACAATCTGAATCAAACAGTACAAGCATACAGATTTGAAGGTGAACAGGTCTCTCTCTGAGGAGATTGAAAAGAACCTGCTGGAAGTGGATGGAGCTGACAAGCAAACTGTGATCCCTGGTTGTCTACTGGGAAATTCTTTTTAATACAGTAAAATGTAGATAAAAAAGATATAGAATGAAGCCATTTGGAGAGAGTTTCATCTATTAAGATCTTTTACAACTGTAAGATATATCATTTCATTAAAAATTAATTTCCTGCTTGTATTCCCTAAATACTAGTTTCCTGAGGAGATTTGTGAAAAATAGTTCTATGTTACACAGCTAATGATTTTCAGGAGAGAATCAGGGGCAGAACCTCAGATTTGATAAACTGAGAGTCGTTTCTGTCTAAATAACTCATCTTGATGTTAGGAAATAGAAGGAGAACCACTCCTCCCTCATTCAAAGTCTTGGATACAGCAAACACCAAAGCTAGCCTAAATACCTCTCTGGAGTAGTGTCTAAATATTGCTTGTTCCCAGGTATATAGAAGAAGAGGTAGATACTTAAAGAGGACATTAGAAAGGCTAACCTTAAGTGATGGATGTTAACGCCTGTAAGTTCCACTAACAGTGAATGGAAAAAGATTTCTCCATGGGCTAACTTCAGTGCTCTGAGTCACACTATGGAGGTATTAGTCTCTCCATTGCATTACAGAAGAATCGTAGGTTAGACAGGATACAGTTAGACAGAAATAGAAGCCCAGAATTTAAGTATGTGTAAGTTGGTCTTTCAAGGTATGCGCTTCCTGTGTTACTTTAGCCAAAGTCATGGTCCAGGCTATTTTACAAAAAAGTGGCCATGCTAAAAATACGACTGTGAAGTACACATTTGCCCAGGTCAATTTTTCTTCTTGGCTGGGTAAACAGAAGAAAATGACTTCAGAGTTAGCGGAAATTTCGTACAGAGATCCATAGATTTACGGAACCACTCATACATCTTCCATCCGTCCCTCCTATTCCTTCCGCATAAACAAGCAGCTGTAAGTAAACCTGGCTCATGAATGTCTCCATTGGCATTCTGTTACCGGGCCAGATTTTCTTCCTTTTGTATAGAAATTTTAGAAGGAAGAGTCCTTAAAAGGCCATTCCAGAATAAATCTTGACATTAATTATAATTAAAAACATATTTACTGGAAGATGATTTGAGAAACTTACCATTCTTCTATGACTTGGATACTCTCCATTTTGGTCGTGTGTGTTGGCCTTCCTGCACTGTCTCCTCTATCTTCATTCCTAACAGTGAGGCTGCAATGTAGTACAACACTTTATTTTGTCTAGAGAAAGTTAATTTAAAACAATGACTACAGTAATGTAAGCTTTTAAAAGTTATAAACCGATGTAAGGTGTCATTTTTCACTATTGCCTCTAAAATCTAGACCTACGGGTTGGAGAGAAAATTTTGATAAATTTTTTTTCCCTTAATTTAAGTGAATATTAATTAGCAGATGCTGTTAGTATGTATAATTTTTTTTACAAGTTCATAGCTTATCCACTAACAGACTGACACAAAGTTCGATGTCACTTTTGGAGTGATTTCCCTTAGTAAATTGAAAATAATATTAGTAACAAATAAGGGTAGGTAGGATAAGAATATCTGAATTAGACATTGAGGAGGTTTGGTGTCTGGCCAGTTCTGGATGTTTGTTCATTCTTTTATGAATACTCTGTTTTTTATATCCTAGATAAGATAGCAGTATATGGCTTAGATAAAAACTTAGCATGTTGCAGCTCCGTGTCATTTCCTCCTTTAACCCAAATTTGGTTTTTCATTCCAATAAATAAAACTCATTGGCTTTTCAATAGAAAGTCTTCCATTGCCTTCATATTACCAGAAGCAAGAAAAGAAAGACTTCCTTTACGCAAGGATCTATTTTTTGCTTCTCTTTTCAGCTGGTAACTAGCATCGGTTATTTTTCTGTAAATGCCTTTTTAATTGGGTTTCCTTTACTGGTAGCTGTTTTTTCTCTGTGGGTCTCTCTATGAATGCTCTAGAACACGATATTACCAGAAAAAACATTTACAGAAACACAGTTCCTGATAACTACTGAAAAACAGCACACTTTGACACTATGACATAAGGATTTGTATAGGAAACCTGGTTACAATAATTAAGCTTAAGCAGCAGAACACCTTAAGGAAATGGAGATTTCCCTTCATCAGATGTTCCCTACATGTCCAATGGGGAGAAAAGAAGCAAACAAGCAAAACCCCCTCCTCTCCCCCAATCCCAACAAAGCTTATATTTTGTATATTAAGTAGTCATCACATACTGATACTCTCAACCATCCAAAGAGGAGATATACAAAAACACGTCGATAACATAAAGCTGAGTACCTTCTACTTAGCTCTGAAAAAAAACCCAGTTTTGAGGCATTGTTAGCAGAAATAACCTTTTCTTCTAGCCCCTCTCCATTTATGAATTTTAGTGACATTTTTTCTTGCGTTTGGCAGAGTTAGTAGGTGATCTCAGATACACTTTTGAAAATTGACAGTTTAAGCTCCCAAGCAAGGCAGAGCACATATTCAGACTTAAACATTACAAAGACATACACGTTCAAACAAAGCTGTTTGATACTGGTTGCTCCTTGACTTACCTGCCAAGACCTTAGTTCAGGCCCTTGGTCCTGCTTCCCCTGTTACAGCGTAGGAAAGCAGCTCCAGTGCTGCTAAGGTGTTAGGCTGCCATCAACCGCTGCAGGAGAAACAACACATCCTGAACTCTGGGGTTGGCAGGTAAAAAGCCTTTCCGTCTCCTTTGGCCTGTTGCTTGTCAGTCTATAGAGGGAGCACCCACCAAAACCAATGGGAGTTCCATATATAGAAGGAGGGAAAAAAAGGGACCGTCCACTTTCTGTCTTGTAATCTTTAAGTCCACACATGTAACTGCTCAGGGTCACTTTGCAACTGGTTGAAGCACAAAGCTAGGGTGAGGGAGAAAGGGGGATACACAAAACTTCTCTCCCTCCCTGCACTGCAGCCCTTACATAGGACAGCATTCGTGTCCCCTGCTGGATACAGAGAGTTGAATGTCCTTTTGTTCCTTGGAAAAGTAGCAGAATGGAAGGAGAAAACAGCTTGTGCAGGTCGGCAATGTGAAAGGATGTTCACTGAAGGCACAGTCCTTCCACCAGAAAATGAAACCGCCACGTGCGCAGCAGCTAAACTATATTGAGATAATTTACTTAACTGGACAGTAGAATTCTTCCGAGCTTTGGATGCAGATCCTCATTGGAAGTAGAAGGTGATTCGTCTGCGAGCGGATAAACTATGCTGTTTATTTAATTTGATGTCTGGGGTCAAATATTGTTTGTTTTGCTCATGCAAAATCTCTACTGAACTTAGGAAAACCAGTATTGGCTGAAGAAGATAGAATCCAAGTACTGAATGATGAGTAAAAGAAATAGGAAAAATGACAAGAAAGCCATGTTGACTTCGTTTCATTTTTGTATCAAACCAGTAATAGATTGGGCCTATGCACTTTGATTTTCTTCCAGACTGCATTGTGGTGGAAGGTTCTCACAGTGGCCCCCGAATGTAGTGTACAGTTTTCTGCTATTTATACCAGTGTGACAATGCGACGTACATCGCTGGCCCTAATTCCTTCATTTCACCATTCATAGTTCAAGTTCAATAGCTGAAAGTTAGTTAGCTTTGCAAAACAGGGAAGACGCTAAAGAAGTTTTGTACCTGATTTGAATGATTTCTCAAGTTTGGGTATTGTAGCTAGAGCTGTGCTAAATTTATAACACAGCTTGGCCTAAATTCTGAATTATATTTCCAGTGGCAAACAATAGCAGTATATTTCAACTTTTATTTATCTACATCTGTCAAAGACTGGAGTTCCATCGGATACATTACTTTTGATATGTTTTTCCTGTGAAGGAAACCATCACATTTATACAGAAGTACATTCAGATCAGACATGGTTCTGTTTTTACTCAGGGAATTAGTTCATGTTTGCTTAGAAAAAAATTAAATATTTACACATTTGTGACTGCAAAGCTAATTTGAAAGCAGCCTTTAAATAACTCTGATCACAGTAACAGATTGCTACCTTTTACATCAAAAGGACAACGTTGCATTGCTATTTGCTGTGTTGCTCTCTTCAGTTGAAAACACCCTATCAGTTCACATTTCTTCGTGGAATTTAAGCAGTCCACAGTGGCAAAAGCACCTTGCATTCCTTGAGTTAATATCCTTGATGCGTTATTCCATCTTGGAAGCTAGTTTATTATGTCAGAAGAATTATGCTGTATGGTATAAAACTAACCAGAGCAGCAGTAGCAGGATAAAAATCAGCTAAATAATCTTACTTGTTTCAGCTGCTAGGATGAGGAAAGCCGCTAAGATTTGCCTTATCGAGAAGCAGTTATATAAAAATGAGGTGTTCTAGAGAGACAACTGATGTAAATTAACATATATGATACCATTATTATTTATTAGCTAAAGTACATCTAGCTCATATCTTTAAAATTCAAAGATATAAAATATCCATGATGAAATTGTAACTAAGCTAATCATACCTTGAAAAGGGGGAGTCTGGGATGTCTAAAGGCAGAGCTTAAGTGGAAAGCACAAGCAGTAGGTTGTGTTTCTGTTCCTTTAGAAGGTTTTTTCTCCTCATTTTTATGCTCATTTAATTGCTCCAGAGAATATGATAAAAAGTACTTCAGTAAGCCCCAGTGGCTTGACCTTGATGTGGATTTCAAATTCTGACTTCTACAAAAACAACAGCTATTTTAACTACTGCAGCTGCTGTTATTAAGAGTAATTAGTTTTCTGTTTAGAACTTTGGGAACTTTAAAGTAAAAACCTTAATGACCAGGGACTGCTAGAAGTATACAAATTAAAACAAGTCAACTAGACATAAAGCTAAATTGGTCCATGTTCCTTGCTGATGTGTTTTTGGAGGAACCACTGGGATTCAGAAGAGAGTGTTTACTTATTTAGCTACAATTATTCAGCTGTTAATATTCATACTCAGCAATTAAATAGTTGTTCTGCTGAGTAACTATTTTGCTAAGTCAGTATTGCAGCCACTGCTGCACGGTAAGGCAAAAAGGCCAAGCTAATTGGAGAGAATCATCAAGAGAGTTGGAGTAATTTAAGAGCAGAAGTCTCAAAGAACAATTATATGATTTTCCTGAAGAGGGGAACGTGGTTTCAAAAACTCTGAGACAAAGATGGGATCCAACCCTAGATCTTCCACCTGCTGGATAAATATCTTAAGTCCTCAGTACAAAGTGCTTGTGTCCCTCCCGCCTTTCACTTTTATTGTAAATGTCTAAAATAAAACATTCCATATGAGCACAAACATTTTTCCTGTTTTTAATTTGGATGCAGAAAAAAGTACATGCCAGCATTGCCTTTCACTTTCATTTCAGAGCAGTCTGAACAGATTTTTTTCAGTTTGACAATCAGTCACTGAAAAATCAGTTCTTTGCTCAGCTCTGCTCACAAGTGACTCCTACACTCTGAGGAAGGCTTTGGTAGAAGTCAGAGATTAATATGGTCCTGTGATGCTGTATGCTACTTCACAGACAATTATACTGACATTTTTAAATTTATTCTGTGAAATAGAAAATAACATTCTTTTCTGTTACCTTGTTTTTCTGACAGCCAGAAGATTTGAGCTTGAAGTCAGTGAAGACTGGGCAGGGTTGTGTTTATTTATGAACAGAGAAGCATGATGATTTTGCTATATTATATAAAATAATAATAATGAAAAATAACTGCATTGTGCATTATGATCCATTCATAAAGAACAACACAGCTATGTTATTCTCAAAGCCACTTAGACAGAGTCTGGTCAATAATGCTATCTTCCATCTCCCATTTAACTTTGCAAAAATTATGCATCCATCAGAATGAAATTTTACATGAGCAATATTATCCAAGGATGATTTTTCCTTTTTTTTTTTTTAGTATAAATAAAGGATAAAAAATGCTAATATCCAAGTTGGGAAAGAAGTTTATTTTCATTACAATAAGTAAATAATGTCCAGAATAATTATTTTGAGAAAAACTTCAGCTAAAGTTTATTATTTTCTTATGAAGAAGTAATGCCTTGCTCTAGTCATTTTCATGGCTTAGGTATGCTTGCATAATATCCTGCATGCCACTGGAAATGGTCCATCAGCATCATGTCTTGTGGTCTCTTATCTCTGATATCTGAGAATTTAAAACTAAGCTATCCTCCTCTGAGTAAGAATAGCAAGGTAGGATAAAGCATTTTCACTGCTGTAATACCAACTTGTGCAACGCGTAGAGTGCATAGCAAACTTCAGCCATATTAGTGGACCTGAAAGAATTCCAGATCCCTGACTTGCACGGACCCCTGGAGGTCTGCAGAGCCAGCAAAAGTGATTTGCAGTTAGTCCACAGAAAGAGCTGAAGCAGTAAAAATCAAAAAGTTGGTTTCTTCAATATGTCTGCATTGGTGGTCTGCAAGACATGTTGGAGGCAGGCAGTGGTCTATTGGTCAAGAACCTTGGAAACCATTTACTTAAAGTGATCAGAATCCGGTCTGATTTGAATCAGCTGAATGTGATAAATTTGTGTCAGGGAAAACATGGAGAATTGAAGTTCCTTCTACAGTGATGGAAGAGTTTGTTTTCAAGAGCTGCAAATTAAGGATATGCAAGTGGCATGTCTACCCTTACATATCCTGTATTAGAAGACTAGTAGATAGTTTTACAGCCTTTTCATAACACTCACCATCTTTGATATAACCGTATTAAATTCTTTGTGTTAACTTGGAGAACTATTATTCCAAAGAAGTAACAGATCAAAAACATGTGAAGGATTTTTTTTTTTAAATAAATACTATCCCAGTTCTTTAATGAGATAAGACTTGCAGATTTTCACTGAATTCCGTGAAGAAACGCAGGAAGCAAAATTTTATACTGAATAAAAACTAGAATTTTAGTGAAAGATAGCTCCATCCTTTTCTGAGGAAGTGGATTACCTCATACTTGAAACTAAGTGATGGAGATTTGTGTTTAGTAGACTGACATAGGAAAGCAGCCTGTTGGGGAGGAGCCAACAATTACCATAAGGCTATGATCAGCCTACTTGGCAGTGTCCACCGAAACTATAAACTCCTCTCAAAAAGCCCGGGTACCTGTGGTGCTAAGTTTCCTGAGTGCCAGAGTTACTTTTGCCTTAGGTGAAAAGATGGTGCAATAAACCTGTATAATCAAAAGAGTTTTAAAAGAAAAATAACTCCTCAGCTCTTTTAGAGACTGAAAAACAACATATTTGCAAGAAGAGTTTATAAACTTGAGGCCTGATTCTGCCTCAAGCTTTAGCTCATGTAAGAAAAAAAGAAAGTGTGTATTTTGTTTTGTTTTTTAATTAATGCAAGTATTTGCAAGGTTAGCATCCTAGTTTAAAAGACTGCTAAAAAACCTCCAATATTTCAGAGGTTCACGGGGGGGAGGAATATGCAGTCACAAACCTCCCAGCTCTTGCGTTCAGCTTACATTTTTATCTCATCATTCTGGCCTGTAACTGTACAACCCTCAATGATCACTGACCTTTTTTACCTTCTTGTAGATCACAAAAGGTAAAATAAAAATTAAACAAATGATAAAAACAGATGCTTAGTCTCTTCCAATGGCTAGAACACATTCAATTTGTTCCTTTCCAATTTTCCTTGGTGGTATTTTTTTCCCCTTGATTCACTTTGCTATGCTGTAGTTTGGTATACTTCAGATTTTTTCCCTTTTTCCATCTCTTTGTTTGTAGAGCACACAGCTGAGAAACAGTATGTAACAGACGGCTGGGCACTTGTTTGTGCAGAGAATGTGCTTTCAACTGAAAAGCTTAGTGTCTGCTCAAGATCCAGTAATAGTAAATGCAGGCAGACTTCTGGCTCCCATATGCACCTTTCTGCATACCATAAATCCTGTGGGCCAACGGGGAGCTCAAGGTGGAAATTTTCTGGTCTGATTTTTGCTGTCCCAGAATGGATGCAGAAGCTATTTCACAGGCCTTTCCACTATGGTGTTATGGGCAGTACAGCTGACTGAAACTGTATATATGTCTCATACAGTTTTGACAGTTAAAAATAATTTAACTCTATATGGCATTTAAAACCCTACATTTTTCACAAAATTGCGTTTCTGAAAGTTTCAGATTCATGAAATGTCATGGTTTGTTTTGACACTTTTAAAAATAATTCTCTTTAAATTATAATATAAAACAAGCAGGAATCTTGGTTATTTGCAACTGCTGTTGTAACTAGTCTTTTGTAATTAATTTTATAACTCATGATTATAATCAAATAATACATTTAAATGACATATTAACTTTATTAAAATGCTTAACTTTAAAAAACACTTAAAAACCACATTTTACCATAGTAGATTTTTTCCCAATAATCTTGGATTACAGGAAAAGAGATTTTCTAATAGGAAAGTAGTTAATCAGAAAATCTAGCAGATATAACTCTTAATTTCATGCTATGCAAAGTTTCTTAGAACCTCATCTCTTACAGCCCTGCAAATACTTAACAATCTCACCTTTCATTTAGAAGTACTTTTATGCTCAGAATTGTGGAGAAAAACTTGCGAGTGCAACCTTAAAGCATCAAAATCCTAAAACATAACAAAAATTGAATTTGTTTCTTGTATTTTTTTAGGTATCCTTGCTTCCTTAAACCAATTTTGCGATTTCTAGAAGAGCTGAGCTGAGAGTATGCCTGTGAAGTGTTTGGAGCTAGGAATAAAGAGAAATTTGTGAGAAATTTGAAAGTTCAGAAATACTTAAAAAAATACTATAAATGAAGAGGGTCCTATTTTTCCTTGTGAATATCTGAACTCAGGTTTGTTTGTGTTAAAAGGCTTATGATAAGACCTGTTTGTTCTCGGTTCAAAATTATGAACTTCCCCTTGAAAAAAAAGAAACCTCTTGGCCTAATCTGAGATTTGATGTGTACGCTGGCACACTTTGAAGGTGGGGGAGAGCAGGCTGAATTTCTTATTGCTTTTGCGATAGCTTACTTTCTTAATACTGTGCTGGACTCAGTGTAATTGGTCAAAGTCATCACAGATTTAACTGTGAATAATAAAGGAAAAAGGAGATTGGGGAAATTAAAGTTTAAGATATCTGGAGCATCTCAGGTTATTAAGGCCTAGTCAGTTAAGACATTTAGCTCTGTTCTGACATCCTTATTTATGTTGTGCTACTCCTCAGCTTGAGTAAAAGCAGAATTGAACTCAAGTGATCTAGTGCTTAAGAATATAATAATCGCTTTGTTAATGGGAAGCCTTGGCCAAGATTTTGGAGTTTATGTAAGATCATTACATAAGGTTATTAAACTGCATCTCACATGCCACTGTGAGGGTAGATGATCCTTACTAAAACATGAACACTGAGCTAAAGCAAGTCATAGAGGGATGTGTCCAGTAAAGCAAGTACCTAAAAAGGTTTTGGCAAATCTACAGCATTCTACTCCTTTTACTGTATATTTAGCAGTTTACAATGTAATAGATCTAAAATCTGGTAATCTTTTGGGTTCATAAGGGACAGTCACTGTAACAGTCCCTTTTTAAAGCCATGAACTAGATCCTCCTGCTGTATTTCCCATAAAAGTGGAGGGGGTCAGTATAAATTTAGTATGACAACATACATTCAAATTTGTGGACCTCATGAAGCATTTGAAAGCAATATCCTGTAGAATCAAAAATCTGTGTGTCGATATGTTTTTCATCCTAGATTTCTATTATTTGTGGTTTGATCTTTGATATCACTTTTCTAGTGATTCTTTCTTCTTTTAGGATAGGTCTAGAAGCTGCTTGGTAGTGGGGAAACCAACCTGCTAGTAACCCTTTTGCCCTGACAAAAGGGACATTCTTCTAAGGTACCCACAAATATAACTGCAACTGATTTGCAGATATTTAAGATGCGAGTTTAGTCTTTGCCAAGTCAAACACATTTATCAGGATCATGTTTAAAGAAAGATGGCAACTGAATCATAGATTTGGGGGCTATTTTAAACAGTGTAACAATATTTATGCTTCCGAATGACTTATTTTTCCCGAGTGAAGGAGGGAAATTCTCTCAAGGTCAATGAGGGTAAATGTAGGCTTAAGGGTGTGTGAAAGCAGATAGGTCATTTTAATGGACAGCCTTTCAGAAAGACCAGGCTCGCTGAAACTGCTTTCCTCCTCTGCTCTTCTGTGCCTGATTTAATCTATCTAGCTACAGATATTGCGGCTCAGCAGGTATCCAAAGACAGATGGAAACTCCTTGCACTGTACTTGAACTTCTGAAATAAAAGATAATAATTCCCTTGAACGCAGACTACCAGTGAGCAAAAGTTGCAACTGTGCAAGAGAGAAAAGATCTAGAGATTTAAAGTAATCTGACTTTCCTAAACTCTCTTTTTTTCTTAGACATATTTTATCCTTCCCAAAGTTTATGATTTAAAAAAATATCTTTTCTATCGGATGCAATTTCAAAGAGACTATATTACTTCTACATAATGGTAATCACCCTAGAAGCTATTACATCTTTTGGAAACTTTGAGACTCCTCTAGGACAAATTTTTGAGATTTTGTTCTCAGATGTAGAATGTTCTTTCTCTATAGCTAAGCAACCCACTGCTGCAATTTGAGTAGGTTCACCTACTACTGATTCTTAATGGAATTATTCTATCTTTGTTTCATTACTGTAGGGCTAGTTTTTACTTTAGCAAGATTTGACTCAAGGGTGTATTTCTCTTGTCAGGTCATCCAGTGGATCACTAGTCTAGCCGTCAGCTTCGTTTCTTCCGTCAGAATAATATTACCATTTATATTCTGTCCTGTACAATGGAAACTTCTAATTGCTAGACAATCTGGCTAAGGCTATTTGCAAGCAATTCCTTCATGTATTTGAGACAATCAAAAAAGGCAGTTGTCTAGCGTTCAAAGAAATAGAAATTATATTGTTTGAAAGTATGATTGGATGAATAAAAGCCCTCCAACCCTTTGGCAAGCAAGCCTAATAATCTCAATTTATTCTGATAAATAGGCTCAGTCAGTGTTTCCTTAGTGTTGTTGATTTTCCTGGGTTTGCAAAGGTGGAAATAGCAGCATGAGTAAAGAATTGAGCCTGATTAGAATTGCCCCTTTTATTACTTATTTCTAATGGGAAGAGACCCGTGGGAACATTCATACTTAATGCACACTTTTTTTTTCATAAGGTATTATGAAGGCGTTATAAAGGTGTTATAAACTTCTTCAGTTAAAGAGGTCTTTCTACTTGTGAAAAGTATAATTCCTACCATGTTATAAAACACCTTTCCTTATGAAATTAACCTGGACCAAACCAGTGTGCACTTACTAACATTATAATCAAGTGAGACGGGGCATCTTCCCCCTGCACACGTCCACTTAACAAGCTTGATTGAAACCTGTCCTCCTTGGCTGTATATATTACAGACAGGCCTCTGTTTGGATGGAAATTAAGTGCGATTTTTCAAATTTTCTGTTAGATAAGGCCCTGAGCTGGCAAGTGATTTCACCACGGATATCAAAAGGAGTTGAAGGTATCCATTATTCTCCATAATGGGTGCTCAGCATCTGGCAATATCAGGCCCTAAATCAGCTCCTTTGCAAGAGCCAGAATTGCCATCCAGATAAATGTTTGTGCTAGGGAATTACTGAGGACGACTAGACAAGATTCTCATCTCCTTTGCCTTCCTGCCTTACATAATGATTATCTGACCCACTTTTCTAGCGTAGAGGATCTCCATCTTATAAGTTATCTACTTGGGGTACAGACGCACTTCTATGATACTTTCTCTCATTTTTTTTTCTCTTAAAAGCCCAAGACATTTATTCCTGTTTTAATTGACATTTTAAACTGATTTGGAATGACACATGGTTAAAAAATAAACCTTTGTAAGACGGAAATTTTGTTGCTAACAAATTTAAGTAGCCTAATTTTTTCCCTTTCAGCTGGGAACTATAGGCTACATTTATTCTTGCAAGTAAAATGGGCTAGGAGAGTTCTCTGGCCCTGAGGCTAACTGGCACAGCACAGCTCAAGTCCATAAAGCCCATCTCCAAAGCAGGGTTTCTGCATCTGTGACAGGTCATTGCCTGAGACTTTGCACTTTGGCACTAGCCAATAGTCTGCCAGGGAGTTAACATCGTTAACAGCTTAACAGTACGGATGATTGCCTGAGCCCATACTGTACCCTGAATCTGTTTAGTTTACTAGTATAGATGTAGCTAGTGTTTAGTTTAGGCAAGATTTTTGTTTGTTTTTGCGTGATTTAAGTCCTTATTATTCTCCACAACGAATGAAGTTCTGAGAATTTGCAAAGCTGGCTTTGCTCCTTTAAAATGACACCATCTATCAACATGCCTTATTTCAGCTTTCATTTTGATCTAGACCCATTTTGAACTCTTACCCACTTCTGCATTTTTATGTCTCTCTATAGACTTTTAAGTTAATGCATCTCAGTGTAATTACCTAACTGTCAAATTTGGAATAAGGAAAAAAAAAAAGAACCTCGAACCCCGTCTGCGGAGCTTTCATAGGCTCAAAGCTCCTAAAAGCTGAAAATCACACAAACGGTAGCACAGAAGCTGTGTGCTAGTGACAGAAAATCTGTCATGACATGACAAATCTTTCTTCAGCCACTGTTTCACAGGCATCAAGCTGAATAACACTCTGGCACAAGCAGGTGGGAAAAGCAAGCGAGCGGTGAGAGGGAGCCAAGATGCCGACGTCCTGAAGCAATCCATCTCTTCAGCAGCTCTGAGGAGTTATCAAGCTGCTTTACCCTGTGGAAGGGATTCTGCCATTGCTTTCCCTCCCCCTGCCCTCCTCAGGACCAGCTGTCCCTGAATACACTCTGCATGCTGCACCAGGGCTGAATCAAGAACATTTTCTAAAGTTAACTAGATTTTTAATTTGCTATCTCCTTCTAAGGAGCTACTGTCAGCATCTTACGTATGGCTGAATTAGAACGAGGCTTGTGTAATCCCAAATCCCCTCTGAGCGTGTATTTATTCTTCAATTTAGGAGGATTGCAGTGCTGATCTTTCTTTGCATTCCAATTTCCCTTGCAGAATTATTTGCTTGAAATAGGCCTATTTTCTGCAGTTAGACTCTGCTTTTAGACTGATGAGGGTTCCTTATCTTAGCAGTATTAGACACAAGAATCTATGCATTTGGTTTGTGAAGCTTCAGAAACATTTATCAAACATTTGCTAATATATTATGTTTATGCTCCACCCATTCTCTAACTTGCTGGTGTTATCGTAGATCGGTAAAAAAGTCAATAAATGCATGAGCCTCCATTTGTTGCTCAAAATTAAATGAACTTTCAAAGTGTAAAATCTTAAGGATCAAGTCCTAATATTAGTAAAGCTTGGCCTAGAAAGCTTAGTGCTCTTCCGTGTGTTAATGATGATTCTACCACTGGCACGTAAACCTAAGCTAACTGACTAGATGCGTTATAAGATGTTACACCATTCTTCACATTAGACTTCTATTTTGTTGTGAGGAGAAACAAGTTTACCTCATACTTCTGAAAATAGAAACATTTATCAGTTTACATGGAGATAGGCTCAATTTATAATTTTTTTTTGTTGTTGTTTTCAAACTAGAGCTCTTGGCTGACATTTTATTTTATAAATGTTATATGTTGAACATCTGCTTAGTATGTTGGACAGGCCCATTTTGTGTTTCCATCTCAATTTTGCTGTAGATCAGTAACACCTTACTGACTACACCTTTGCAGAAACTTGCCAAAATACGTGCAGTATGTAGCTTACTGCTTTTTCCTAGAGGAGTGTATAATCTTGATTTACTTCACATGTTCCACAAGGCAAAGACCTACGCCAAAGTTGCTTCTGTGTGGCAAATAACCCATGGAAACCTGCTCCTTCTGTGTAAGGCAACGGCTCACAGCACCTGCACGGGCTCCAGAAGTGTGCAAGACCTTATGCAGGGTACTTTGGGGGTAGGTGTCATGAGGCTGTGAAGAAGACAAGAGGAAGAGTTTTCTGGGCTGTTATTTGATTAGGGGAGATCAGAAGGACTTGCATATTTTAGAACAGCGACCATTCATTTTTAGAACACTGTGACCAAGGTAGGCTCTCATGACATATAATAGATTAAAAAACTTAAACTTCCTTTAGTAGACTTTACATTCAACTGTTTTTGTACATTTTATTTGTGTAGTTCTTTTGGCTTGTTGGTAGCATTTTTACTTTCTGCACTCACATCTTATTCTTCAGAAACAACTGCAGGAAAAATTACTGCAAGAAGTAGCTCACTGCATTTAATTAGTATGTCTGAGACCCCATACGTCATGCCTTTACACCTTGTGGCATCATTTACATAGAAGAAATGTACTCCTCTCTTTAGAACGGCAGAATTTCATACCTGCTTCACGGGGAGGTGCAGAAGGGGTCAAACCTGCCTTTACCTGCCACCTCTGAAGTCTCAGGATTAGACTTGTATTGAATTGTATCTGAGACATATTTGTGTTCTGGCTCAAGGAGAGGGCAGGCTTCCAGGAATTATTAGGCTAAAACTGACAATCTGGCACAGTGTCACAGAAGGGCCCAAGCCAGAGGTTGGCAAGTCAGACTGTGATGCCCCGGGAGAAGTGTGTAAACAAGCATGCACAGAGCCACCTGTCCCCATCCTGCCCTAAAGAACAAAACATCCATACAACTCTGATAAAATGACATGCCCTGTCTGCATTATAAAGCAAAGTGAATCTGCTAAATATCATACCCCTTAGGAAGGTAGGCTTCTCCCCTCTGATTTTTTAACTTTAGAGATCATTGCTTTCCTTTACTTTAAAGGGGAAACAAATGCTTTCCTTGAATGTTATTTAATAAGTATTATTAACATAACTTATCAAAGTATGAAAAAAAATACTCGACAAGCTATTTATTTTTAGAGTGTCTTCAGCTTGTTTTTCCAAATGCTGAGAATTTATATTTTTTTTATTTTAAGTAGCTCAGGGAACCCTGAGAGGCCCATTTTTCAGGATAAAGTATTTAAGTCTCTGCCCCAAACTCGCACCATAGTACATTGCAGTGAGAAAAGGAACATTTGCCAGAGAGCTTTCGTTGATGGCCTTAGATTGTAGAATAAGTGGGTTCAGAGATCAAATGATCTGAAGAGACAGTCTCTGGAATACCAGTTTTTGCAGCATGTGTGACAGGTCACGTAGTGAATTTTATCCAGCTCTAAATTCTACCTGTCAGATGCTGCTTTCCTAAGGAAGCACCAGCGCCGATCATTACACTATGATTACCCGGGGCAAAGCAAGGGATACTGTCCTATATAGGTATGAAGTCCTGTGCTAGCTAGGCCCATTACCTCTTAGAAGAAATTATTCTCCAGGAAAGAGAGAGAAAGTTTTCACCTTTGACCTCTGTTACACAGTCACTGAGAATGATAACAATTGGAGGAACTTTCTAAGATTTTTCAAAGTATAAAATGGCTTAGAATGGAACATGTTTTCCTGTTAAATATATTTAAAAATATTAGCTTCTGTTTCATTAAAATGCAGTTACAGTCCCCTGTACTTCCATATATTATGCTAGAGTACAATAATTCCCAGCATACTTCTCTGTATTTGCTTTTCTCAGCTCTGATGTTTTGAAAAAATAGAATGCAGGGAGTTGAGTACATCTGTTTGAGACGTTGTCTACGTGTTCAGGGAGGCAAACAAATAAAAAAAAATAGCTCTATAAATAAAAAAATAGTTTTGAAAGCCAAAAATGTTTTTCAAAACGAGCGCTTTTTCTTGCAAAGATAAAGAATTTTTTTCCTGCCTGCAGAAAGTTTTACCAAAATCCTGGAGCTTCAGTGAGTCTTTTCATACAAGACTACCTCTAGTCTACTTCTAGTGTAAAAGCTCTGCTGAGGACAGGCATGGGAAACAGAATATAGATTTTGTTTTCCACATATTTCAGAACATGTGGCTGTAATTTACTACACTAAATTGTTTTTTTTTTCCATTCTTTCTTTTTTACCCTCTCCTCCAAACTTTCTGCCATAGTTAGATAAAGCAGCCGTGACTGCAACCTTCTGTAGAGTCATGCAAAGCTTAGACATAATTTTTCCACGGCAAACTAATGCTGAATATGTTAGAAAACAATTATTCATCTCCAAGTACTAGGGAGGTGGGAAGAGTGAAAAAAATGATTCATTTAGAGCACCACGCCCCACATTTGCAAACTTATATCCAATTCAGATATTTCAGCCAGCTGCTAATCAGGCTTCAGAAAATGTACATTCTGTCCTGTCCTGAACAAATTAACCCTAGCGGTGCTACCTCTGTATGTCGGGATGAGGAAAACACTGAACACCGTAAGAGGTAAAATACTAACATAATTTAAAACTGCTTTTTAGGACCGTATCTGTCATCTCATATTAATGAATATCTTTTTATAGGCCCAAACCAACTGCTAGCCCCATGAAAGGAAAATGTTCCCTTAAATAAAGACAAACATTTGTGTAACAAGGTCAGCAGGAAGAAGTCTCAGACTCCGCTCACAGCAGTCCTAGGCAAGTTGTAAGAACTGGAGGGAAGAGGTTTCTTGCCAACAGCAACTCTTGTTTACTGCCAAGCTGGCAAATACCCTATCTTCCCCGGGATCTCTTGGGTGTGGGAAACTAGTCATAGCAGGGTCACATCAAATCAAATGGCAGGCTTAGCTTTTGTATGGGGTACAGTTTAGAGCTGCTCGATGTGCGAGTACCTTTCACTCTTCTGCAGGGCAGGAATTCTCTGGGAGTCCTCAGTGGCTGTTTTAATGGTGGCCTTTAGGGACCATTCTGGACCTTCTGGCTTGGACATGTGAATCAAGTTACAGAACAGAGTAAAGTTGTGTGATCACCTTAACTTATCCCAAGGAAGACTTTTCAAGTCTCCCAGATTCATGTGCTGCTAGGATCTCTTGTAGGACAGATGCTAGATATCTTTTGAGTCTTCTGTTTATAGTAAAAGAAGAGGGATTATCAGGCATCAGAGTGTCCTAGAGGTTTAATATACACTGTAGCATCTTATGAGGGGAAGAGAGGAAGAAAAGATCCTACTCCTGCTCTGGGTGGAAGACATAAAAGGAAACAAAATAAAATTGGCAGAATAGCCTACCTCCCTGTTTTAGGGTTTTGAGATTTTTTTTTTTTTTGGAAAAATGGGGTTTATAAGTATTTGTACTTATACAGGCTAGAGAATGACTGAATTTACATCTGCACCGGAAGCTGAACTAATGTATTGTTAAAGAAGGTGGTGGGGGGGGATATCCCATTAGTCTATGAAGCTGTGTTTCTCCTTCTGCATCTCCAGGTGGATCTCCAAATGGTAAAGCCGCAGTGCTAAATGTTAATAGCACAGCTCTCTGGAAACAGTGCCATTGAGGAAATTAAAGACTATCACATTAGGAGTGTTACTGCAAGCTTTGCAATTCTCAGGCTACCCAAATAATTTAAATTATACCTAGTGAGAAGGTCTTTTCTTCTGTCCTCTGTGGGAGTGGTGTTTTGTGGAAGCCTAAGATATGGAATGAAATTCAGTCCGGCACCTTAGGCACCTGAATTGTGCCTAAATGTTAGATGCATTAGTGAAACAGTCTTCCTGAAGTAAGCACCTAAGATCTATCCTTGGTCTACAGAGAGAGGAAGATGCTTTAGAAGACCTCTGGAGGGAGATCTTATCCACCTCTGAAGCAGGCAGCTCAGCTTTTCCTATGGGTACTTCAGAAACACTTATCTCTACTAAAGAGGACTGCTTCCTTGGCTACTGATGATCAGGCACCAGTTCAGGGTCTAAGCTAGCTGGACAACATCCTGACCATACTTATTCAAAAAAAAAAGGCCAACTTAAGGAGGCTGTTTATTCTCCACTTTGTCCGATTTGAGCAAACCTTGGTAATCAGCCCTGCTTTGTCCTTGTAAGCTGAACACCTTACTGTCCTTAAAATCATCGGTGATGGTATTTTTTTTTTTTTTACCTTTAAGAAGGAATTATTAGAGGGAAAAAAATCTTTCTATTAGGATGTGCTGAATAATTTGGATCCCACCTGTTGCTGTTAACAAGCGTCTATTAGTCAAGGTACTATTTCCCCAAACAAAGGTGTGAATATTTGCCTGTGCTTTTATGCAAACAGAAGACTTAATGCCTATTCTGATTTTAACAAAGCGTAGAACAAAGGAAAACAAACATCACAGGATTCTCAAAAGATATTTTTAGAAATGTAACACATTGTTTGGAGATATGAACAAATGAACTAGCTCTTCAAACAGATACCTGTGATAGCTTCTCTTAAAAGCTGCATAGCCTATGCATAGCCCCATCCCCCAAGATAAGCAAGCAGTAGGTCTTTTTCTCCGTGAATAGTGAGGAAGTTGAGGCATCAAGAAGTTAGTGATATAAGAATTGTCTGCAATCACACCAGCTGGTAGAAGAGCAGAAAGAAATGTCTACTAATCTTAATACTGGCTGTTAAAGCATTATCATCACCAATAATTAAGTGAGTAACATTTCCAGAGAAGTGTCTTGTGAGAAATTTATGCTACTCCAAACACAAAAGCCTATGTAACTAGAGAAAGCATGTAATTATACTAAAGCCAGAGGAACCAGTACAATTATCTATTATGCCTTCCTATTATATGCCCCTAGAAAATTACCTGCCTAGAATCACCTATATAATGAGTGACCGGTCAAGTTTATTATGTAGCTTTTTAAAATTATTTTTGTAATTTTTTTAAAGGTGAACAATTGAGGCAAGAGCAATAATTTGTATTTCACCTAGACAGTGAAAATTTACCAGACAAATCTAGCATCAGAACAAATTACAAATTAACTCAGATTCTGAAAGGTTTCATATTGACTTTTTCAAAGTTTTGTCCCAGCTCTCCGCTATCCTTGGAGTTTCAGCTACAGGATCACAGAAGACAGAGCTCAGAGACTTATTAAATCATCTGTTCTATCTTTTTGATTTTAGAGGAGGCAAGTGGTGTCACTATCCCCTTTGACCCAGGTTTCTGACTTAATCCATAAACTGATTTAAATGGACATTTCTCCATGCTCAGTCCAGTTTACTTTACCAAAAAATCCTCAAAAGCCTAACTGCCCAAACCTCACAAAGTCAAGATATTAACAGCAAAAAATAATTATTAAGGCAGCTGAAAGGGCACCCTACATTTTAAAGCAATAATTGCTCTAATATGGATTAAATGGGCCTAGGCTGTACAAGTATATAATGGTATTATATATTGCTGTGGAGGCACTCCAAGAATCACAGAGCTCTTAAAAGCTTCAAAATAGAGTACATATATTTCAGACTGGAGATAGCATAATAGGTAAGGTAAATTGACAAATACAAAAAAGAGGTGACCATATATTCACATTTATGACCATTTCCCTCTCTCCTTCCTGAATGCAGAGAATGGCAATATAAAAAGATAAAACAATAAAAACAGCAGGGAAAAATATTCTGAATGCAAAACATAAAATGTTCAATATCAAGTCTCTCACACATATTGGTTTTATGACTGAAAGTTTCTCATTTAGTTATGGTTTAAGTAAGGTAAAGATAGCTTGAATTTACTCTTGTTTCCTCTTCCCCCTCACAACATACTCAATTAAATCAGGGAATGTTTAGTAAAGTTTTTGTCTGAAATGTTAAAATGTGCCTCTCGGGAGTAATCCTCTCCCAGAAGTTTGTATGTTCCCGGTAGCTGGCCCTTTCCTTTCTCGTTGTTTACCTGCGTTGGATATGGAAGCAAATAGACTACATGACATACCATGAACAGCTGCAGCAACAGCACCAACAAAAGCAACATGTGTTGTTGGGCCTTTGGTTTCCGGGTGCTTGAGACACAGCTGACGTTCCTTCGTTTTGTGATTGCTGCCTCTTTCTCATTTCAGCTACTTCAGTGCCCAAGCGGCTATAAGAACACAGACATAAGAGATGTACAGAATTACTACAGACAGTCAGAAAGTACATTCACATTTCTACAGTAATGTCTAATTCTACTAATTCTCCCAGCTTGTGGCAACAAAAGCACGTGACCAGCAACTGTGCTGGCTAAATAATAGTTCTATTGTGATCAAAACAGTTTCTGGAAGACCACAGTCTAGTAACAAGCTTTTGCCACAGTGCCTCAGAATCACAGCTATTCTAATCACTTTGACTGGACTAAAACAACTGTTTATTACCCTTCTGAATAACAAGCTACACAGCTTATGAAGCACTTGGTACAGACTGAGTTGTTAATTGCCATATGACTATCACAACTTTTTCCATTGCACTAAAAATATGGTAAGATGGTTATTCACTTTGAGATGAGAAGTGGTCTTTTTTGCTTTAAGTAGTGACTTCGCTGGTTGATGTTGGACCAATGAAACTGATATAAGTGATATAAAAGTCAGGGCCAGTAATCGCTGTATGCTAACGATGAGCCAAGATTATAATAAATGTCATAACTGGGAGTTTTGTTACTTGACAGTTATTTTCTGTAAATTCAAGGAATAATAAATATGTAATTCCAAAATACTTTTCCAACTTTGGGACTATTTTCTGGCCACAGATTTTATTTTGCTCGTTGCCAGTCTTTCCTAGGTTTTATTAGGCCAAGACATTTTTCTTTCCAGCAACTTTCAATGTGCAGCTGGAAGTAATATTCTATGCATTACTTAAAGTTTTCAAAAGAAGTTAAAACATTCATTGCTAAGTTATTTAGGAAGGTTTAGAAGTCAGGATTCTTCTAATGGTGCACATCTTCTTTGTGCAACAACTTTCAGTTTCCCCAGAGCAACAGTTATTACAAGCATATGTAAATTAGAATTAATTTAGTACTTTTGCCTCTGAAAAATGTCTAAATAGCTTACTATAGAAAGCAGCCCAGTTTTAAACAGAGGTTGGTAGAAGAGATCTGAGTGTGAGCAGCATGCACTCTCCTGTGCACCCTCCCAGGCATCGTGCTGCAGCCAGGAGTGCTGGGGAAAGGCAGGCTCTGGTTCATTTGCAGCCTGGATACTAAATGGATATTTACTAAAAGGATGCACCTGAGAGATGGGTGTACACAGTTGATATGCATTCAAGCTGCAGCTGTAAAAGTTTGGATTTACATGACCCGTAAAACTCCTGAAGTTCTTTTCCTGTAACAGTATCTTCATACATAGTTTATGCACAGCCACATATAACAAGAATACTAAGCTTCAGCACTCCAACTCATGCTGCAAATCTCAGGGTCAGTGGTAGTTTCGGCTTCTTGTGTAGTTAGCTGACTTTTCTGGTTTCTTCAGTGTACACAGTCACTGAATAGAATCAATTAATTTCTGAAGTGTTTGATCAAGTTAAACAACGAATAACCACTTTATGATGGTTTTAAGTGGAATGATCTGGATCTAAGTGGAATCAACCCTCCTCACTTCTACTGCTCAGCTAGATTTTCAGATGTTAACTACCTGTGATGAGAATACCTGCTAACGCTGTTGATGTTACTTTTTATGGTTTATACTTGCTGAACTCTTGAAAAATAAAATGACTTTTTGTTAAATGAAAAAAATCTTCACTTTTCTATCAACAGTAAACACGTGTTGTTAACACTGGATACTTTGACATAATTGAAAGAATACCCTTATTTTTACAAGAGAGGAAGGAAAGGAAAAGCATTGCAGCATAATATGTAGCTCAAACAGTGACAGTATGGAATCACTTTCTCCAAATTACAGCACTGAACTTTGCTGACTATGCTCGATGCAGTTAAATTATTTCATAGATAGCTGTGTCATGCTGTGAATGGTATTTGCTTCAGCAGGTGCAATGACTATGGGTAAAGGAATGAAAGTGAGATACTGTGACAGGGAAGGTTTGCTACTTGTAAGACAGAGATTCTAGAGACATTTGTATACAACCATAAAATTTAATAGTCTCAGAAACCAGTGAGGTTACTCATAGTTAGGTGTTTGTAGAACTGGAATCTCGATCTTTCAAGAAACACTGAGCTGTTATGTTATCAATTGAATTTTACAGAATCAAAACAACCTATATGTTCCACCTGTGTACCTAAAACCATGCATTTCTTACACTATTTTAGCTACTTATATAAAATGTACTATTACCATTATTAAAAAATTGCTAGAATCTGTTGTACTGTAAACACAAGGTGGCAGGATAATGGTCATACATACTGACATAATGAAAACCTTTGATAACTTTGTTGTAGTTTTGCAATAGCTCTAAACCAGTATAAGCTGTCACTGTACCTGAAAGAAACGGTTCTCTCTCGCTTTTCTCCCTCCGCAGTCACTCATTACCTCACTTGTGCTGCCCCCATCTCTGCTTTGCTGGCAGCAGTATTTAGGTAGGTACTTGGTGAATTGGATAAGAGAATTGACATCATTTAAAACTAATCCAGAGGGTTAAAAAAAGAAATTGATTTTACCTGGGTTCAAGTTCCAGTCTAGTTGGCCCTGGGAAGACATACAAACTTGGGCCAGAGCAAGGGAAGAAACAGAACAGTAGCACCGTTATACAGGTAGGACACAGGAGAGCAGGGACAACTTTTTTCAGTCACTGCTTAAACTGGTATGAAGTGATGATGAAGATGATGGGAGCTGCTCAGCTTTTAAAGGCCAAATCTGTCACTGCAATTCTCAATACAGAGCACAGGGCATATCCTGGGGCAGAGTCAGAGGCGTGATTTCATAGGAGTGGCCCATGTCTTCAGCCCTGCCCAGCAGCTTTTGGAACTCACCATTCCCTGGCCGTTCACCTTTTGTCATGGACAGCAATGGCCAACCATTTCAGAGGCTGGCAAGTCTGTCAACATAGGTCACCAAAAGAAGTTGTGGGGAATGCGGGTCTGCATTGCAGAGCATTTCAGGAGGCATGGTTTCCTCCAAGACTGCTAGAGCCCACAGGCTAGCCAGTCTTTAGAGTGGCACTACTCACTTCCCTGTGCTCTGGCTCTGCTCTGGAGTGTGTGGAGGGGCTTGGCCCATGCCTTTACTGACAATGCATTCTTTGGAGGAGGAGGAAAAGTGCAGTCCTTAATTACAGGTATAGCTATAGCTACATTTATCTAGGCTATATTTGATGAGGAGAAAAAAAAAAACACCCAAACTGTGTACTTACTTCCATGGATAGTTTGAATGCTAGCCCTAATGCCATGTTTGGCTAATTGAGGCTAAAAGATATTTATGTTTAATATGATGCCAGAATAGAGCTGTAGGTGCTTATATTTAGAAGTGGGTTGATAACATGGGTAGATTGCACATACTGTGTAGTGGAACTACACTTATCTTCCCTATATAGCGGGCAAAGATCTTACTGGCACAGTTGGACAGAGTTCTATACAATCCATTGCAGGTCCATATTCTGTCTTTTTCCACAACTGAAGCTGATGTTCGGTCTGAACCTAGCTGTATCTGACAACGCCAACTATTATCCAGTTTGGCATGACAGGCAACCTGCTCAAAAAAGTGCAAGACTGGAAATCCAAGAAATGAGATGGTATTTTCAGTAAATATGTGAACAGTGTTCACTCATCTGGCTTAACCATTGGCTGAAGTCAAAGTTATCAGCCCTTTTCTTTTGCTAGTATTAAATTCTATTGGAGAGCTTCTCAGCTGAAGTCTACAAAAAATATGAAAAATACATCCTGTGGTACAAAACAGAAATGTTTACTGAGGATGAAGTAGGATGGGTGGTTACTTTAGTTCCATGTTTAGTTTGGTTGGATTTCATGTTTCATGTTGCATTTGCAGATATTAGACATCATCCATGCAAAACTCTTACTGATTCCATGAGATTATTTATAGTGTAGGAACAGGATTATATTAACTCTTGGCTATATTTAGGGCCTGAACTGTAGGCAGAGGTTTTGTATCTGGTGTCTTGGTCTGAGGTATGACAAAGAAATTTAAAATCTTTAACTCAGCAAGTCAGTCTGATGAGATAAATTACTTTGCTGGAACTAAGTGTAAAAGTTAGTACATAACTGCGAAGGAGTAGAATATTGTGAACTGATATTAAGCAGACCTTCTAGGACGGTGGTACAAACTGAGTCTCCTGTTGCCAAGAATTGTGTTTGCCCTTTAGCTTTTTGAACATTTTCATTCTTCCTGAGATCATCTAGCTTGGCAATATTTGGTGGTGAAGGAGTGGGTCTTTGTCCAACAGAAGTAATATCCTTCGTATTCTAGATGATGTCTCAGACCATCACACCATAGGTTTAAGGTCCTTCTGCCAGTTTTGCATCTAGCTCTTTCCCTTCACTTGGTGGCATGGTTTACTAGAAGTGTTATGATTTCCACTTGTGTTGGTAGGAAATAAGAGTAATATTCTATTTTGCTTGACTGACTCATTCTCTTGGGGGTGGGTAGGTATTACAGCCCTGTGAGCAATCCCATAATCATGAAAAGATTTCATCTCGCGGAACATCTGCTGTCTCACTCTGCAGCTGAGGAAAGGAAACCCAGGGTAGATAAAGCAACTATTTATTATACTTGTTAAGAGACAAGTAGTTCATACAAGCTGCAAAGCAAGAAAGTCTGTACTGCCCTATGTGTATCTTCAATCTTGTAATACTATAGGAATATGAAAACTGAAAAGCCCTTAGAAATTTGGAGTAAGGCTTACTGTCAGTTGTGGAATTGATAGCATAAAGAATTCTATTTCTGTGTTTAGACAGTGTAATTACCACTTACTCCACTGGGTACTCAGGAGTAATTATCGGAGAAATCCCCTTGTGTACAGAGGAGTATATTGGGGAGAGAGTGCAGAAAGGAATGACTGATGGAAGGAGTGTTTCATTTATTACACTTACATCTGGGCAGCCCTACCGAATACTGACTACAGCCGTTTCAAACTCCCCACAGTTCTTCTAGAAGAAAAGATGGTAGTTTCCAAGCTCTTCCACCTCCCTGGTCCTCCACGTCCGACAGGACTTATACTTAGGTTTTAGAATCTTTTCTGCAGAAATTCCCAGGCTGTTGGACATGGCACAAAACACGGGCTACATCACCTTAATGGTCCTACTGACGCCTATCCTCTGAGGAAGCAAGACGACTTTTTCTTGCCTGTCCTCAAAAGCCTGACATAACTGGCCCACAAATTATCTGGACTTTTCACTAAAGTCCCATGCTAGTTCTGGAGCTTTCACCTCCACAAGGCTCTCTTGCAAGCATTTCTGTTCCCCTCTCAGGATCAAAAGGGCATTCCCTGGAGCAGCTCAGGCACTGGGAGGCCAGAGAAGCATCTTGAAACTCCATTAGGTGTGGAGAATTTTTTACTGTATCTTCTGGAGCTATTACCAAATGTCTGTTTTGAAAGAAAGATATCGCATAAGAGATGTGTGCAGATAAACACATAAATTTTTTTTTTGTACAGCAGGCAAGTGGCATTATGTCTTTTGTTGCAGGTAGGATACATAATGGCTTAGCTTTCAGAGTAGAATGGGAGCAGAATCAGTTAAAGCAATCTGTCCTTTTTTCAAACTTCTGCTATAGGAGAGAAAATCACCTTGCGTCAGAAAGGAGCAGTCAATGACTTAAGGATATCAAGGGTGATTTACTCCGCAGGCAAGAAATTCAGCCCTTAAAATACATTATTCGAGTGATCTAACACATCAGCTCTTCTGCATTGTTTTGTTTCCTTTAACTTTGCCAAAAAAGGACCAAAACGTCACTGTGAAGCTCACATAAATTGAAAGCTTATACCAGTTTATATCAGCCCCAGATGTGGTCCTACTCATCTCTCATAACCTTACTTACATCAGTTACTTAACATCAGTTTTCTCTGTCTTAACTGGCATTCACTAGATACGTGGAGTATCTAACACTCTGCACAGGGAGTTGCCTAAAACAGCCAAGGGCAGAAGTTAGTGAGAGAGATGTCCCTGAAATCCTATTTTTGTTATAGGAGTTAGGTGCTTTATTGGATTTTTAGCACATAAGACAGCTTTTTAACACCAGACACCAAGCAAAAATCCTTTGAGAACGCCATAATGTGTTATTTCTAATGATCTGTGATATGCTATCAATTTTAAAACCATTTTTCTTCTCAGAACAGATTTACTGGTATACCAGAACAGTGCAATGCAGCTTGGAGGCACTCACCAGTTAAATTGCCTCACACCTACTTGTACCGTTCTGGTAATGCAAAGACAGCCTGAGTACAATGTCAGTCTTTTATTTGTGATGCCTTCATTTATCTAAAGGAATGTGTTAAGGGAATGTGTACATAGTAAATGAAGACGGATCAAGAGATTTTATCAAATGTCTGTGAGCTTTTAAGATTTCCATAAACTTCTAGCAATGCTGAGTAAGCAGTGAAATCAGGGGTGCCAAGGGCACCCTTTTAAAGCCTGTTGACCACCTACAAAATCTTTATTAAAGAGCAAAGACATTCAAACTATTTTGCCTATCCTATAGAACCCTTGACATGGGTACATGCTCTCTTATGCCACTGAGTCATGACAGCCATTCAATGTTTCACAAATAAACTTCTGTAAAATAATAGAGAAGAGTGAGTCTACCAGAAGAAGTGCAATTTAGTGAGCTACCTTTGCTCTCATAATGGCTCCATTTACTTATTTCAGCCTATCTGTAGTCTATTGCAGAACAATTAGAAACTATTGGTAACAATAGAACTTAATTATGCCTTAATTGCTTCACATACAGTCTACATAGAAAATTTCAATTAATTGCAGCAGTATGGAAAGTCTGAAATGTTTGCACTGTTAAGAATTTGAGTTTTGGAAGAAAAGATGAACGCAAAAGACAAATTTTTAAAAACCATTCTGGCTAACAGTAGTCATGCTAGTATTTGAATTATAACTCCCAATTTTAACAGATTTACTTAATTTAATTTTTAACAGATTTTTGAGAAGAGTGAGAAGCTCTGAATACCTGAGTTAAAAACAAAGCAGAAGCTGTCCCATAATGCAGGAATATCTCATGCTGATGGATTGTCCAAGCCAGTACACAGACTCTGTGTTCAGCGTGCTGAATTCAGCCAAAAAAGGGCATGTATACATTAGAGCTTTTAATTTTAAAAGCCTAGCTGCCTACATCAAGCTGTATGAGCCATTGCTTTTAACTATGATGGTCCCATTCTGATTACCAAGCTGGCAGAATCACACCATGAAAGCAATTTATTTCTTTAATAAATAGTTTGAAGCACTTAAGACACCCCACTGCCTCCATTCCATCATTCTTGTACAGAAGGCAGTCCTCCTGTTGGTAGTAACCTTTACAGTTTTACTGTTCACATAATTTTTGGCTCAGAGAACAGGTTATTACATCCACTAAATTTTTCTTTTTGGGGATGAGAGACTTGAGTGTCTACAGAAAAACCTCCTGCTCTTCTATTAAGTCACTACTACTCAACAAAGAGCTTCAGGATATGTATGTTTCTTCTGTACATATACCTTTCTTCTGTTCAGTCTTCTACTCCGCAGACGTTTCACTCTTTCTACAGCTTCTCTGAACAAACATTACCAACTTAGCAGAAAGTGTTCAGACATTAAGTGTTCTGTTAAAGCAGAACGCTGCCCTGAGAATGTTCATGTAACTTGAAACTGTGCAATTTGGCTGACCATTACAAAAACCTTACCTTGTGTACAGTAATATTCTTTTCTTGACTTTGCCAGACAGCCTGTGTGCTCATAAAGGATGTCTGAGATTTCTTTTTATTATTTTATGGTGAACTGAGTATCCTTAGGAAACCCTGCTTAAGTCTCTACAATATCAAGTAGATATGGAATTGTATTTCTAAATCAAACATTACTGTTCACTAACAAAACATTAAGCCTGACAGTAATGTATTATTGAAAAGTTTGAGATGTCTGCATGTGGTTTTTAAGGAGCTGTACTAAAATTATGATTAAGAGCACTTTATAGCCTTTAAGAACATTTTATAAAAAGCGAAATGTAAAGCTCATCAGCAAACCTTTTATCTTTTTCAAGCATACTGTTTTTATTTGTACGTATTTGAGAAACATCTAAGAATCCCATTTTGTGCTACAACTGTCTATTGGTTGTGGCTAGCATGGCTGCACCTGACTTAGACACATGATGCCACTACACTAGGATAGCTGAAAAATTATTTTCCCCACAGGGGTAAATACAGAGCTTGACATATTACTGGAAAATTAAAGAAGTGTTTGTTAAAGTCCATGACATTTTCCACAAAGAGGACATTCAGAAGACTCTTGAGAACAACACAGAAAGCTTTACTGCAGTTGTCAGTGTTGCAGCTTCTAAATAAGCATTTCTGTGTTCAAAGCCAGTTTTCTGCATGAAAAGTTAAATCTCATTTTGAGTTATGATCTTGTGAACTGCATAGATCCTGTACAATTTCAGCAGAAATTTAAGAAAAATTATAAGAATAAGGCCAGTACAAGACTTTTTAGCTAACACATCTAACACATCTAAAAAGATTTGCATGTGCAATGTGAACAACCTTTAATGTTGGTGAACTATTTTCACTGTACATAAGACCTCACGGGCAAATTTCCAGCTGTGGAAATGGCAGCAAATTTGCATAAATGACTACAGCACTTAATCAGATAAATGCACACAACTTTCATTCAGTGTGCACATGCTACTGCAAACTGAAAAGCAAAGGAAGGCACTAAGAAAATGGTTCTAGTGTAAAAACAGATTTTCTGAAACCACCTTTCACGTGATTCTACTTTCTGAAGTGACAGAATATACATTCTTCACTGTAAAATGAAGGCTTGCATCCTCTGCTTCTGAGGTACTTTCTTTTTTCAGATTTTCACCAGAAATAGAAGTCTCAGCTCTGGACAGAAGCAGCCTTCCATAATAAAGGTCTTTTGAAGTAAGTGGAAATTTGATCATCATGCTGATTTTAAGTTCACTGTGCTCATGACTGACTTCTGAGGTATCCTCCAACAGGATCTCTGTGTGTTCCAGTCCTCTTTCCCTCAGCCACCCTCAAAAGTACAAAAAAAAAGGTAAAATAAACAAAATCAAGAGATTAGAATTGCAGGAAAAAGACACTTGATTAATCATGTAAAAAAGAGGAGAGGAGCAGAAGGTGGCATGAGGGAGAAATAGGTTTAGGAAGGTAGGGTCTTTCTGGGCAGCTTGGGATGGTGGGAGAAGGTTAGTGCATTTGGATAGGTTTGATCGAGAATCAAGAGAAGGAGAGAAAGTACTGCAACAGCAGCTTCCAGTAATAAAGGCAAGTGCAGGGATTGCCCAGATACCATGTTCTGCTTGCGTGACAGTACCTATAAACTTCATGACAGTAGAACTAAAGTAATAGTTACCATCCACTGAAAGCACTCAAACTGTGTACATACAGGTCAGTTTTCTGTGCCTCTTCCTAGGGCAGTGAGGAATCTCTTTTTCCTTCCTACAAGTTATGCTAATTCTGTCAAACTCCTAGCAATCTGCTGTGATTTTCATTTGATATTTCTTCATCCTTTAGTTAGTGCTGCTTGCTGACTTGAGGGAAAGTGAAAGAGGCTAGTGTCTACTCTGCGCAAGGGACATGTCATCTTCTTCTACCATGTTGGCCTTTTGAACCACGGTGGTAAAAGCCTTGACCCTTGGTAGTGCACTGCTATGGCCAGGGCTCTTGTTTCCCCCTTGTTATTCTTTCCACTCATTTACCTTGCTGCTACTGCTGGGAAATGCATTTGTCTCATTTCTTCTGACTTATTCCTTAGCACTTAATTTAGGGTTTTCAAGAGTTTCCCCAGGATTTGTATGGCCCATCAGTGTACAACACTTTCTACTACCACTCCACAGTTGCCTTTGCTTTTCTCTCTTCTGCTGTCATTGTGAATCTGTAGCTGCTTCCTGTGACTTGCAGCCCGCTGCAGCCTGGGCTTTTGATCTCTTACCCTTGCTGTGGGTGGCCATCTGCTCACCTGTATAATAGCTTCAGATTTATGCCACTTCTATTCCTTAGCATTCTTTTAACGGCTTCAGGCATTTCTCCATGTGTATGACTCTCACAGGCAGGTCTCTAGCTATCAGTCTCTGTGCAGTGTTAGAATTTAGTACCTGATAAGGTGGAAGGGATGATTAAGCATGACATAGGAGGGATTCCTTACTATCTCTTGTTTATCTTTACTTCTGACTAGGTCTTTCTGCTGTTTTGTGACTGTCTAGGTAAAGATGATTTGTGCTCAGATTTGGTACTATGCTGTGGGTGCAGTCTATTGTAGCATATGGAAAGTACTGTGTACTTAGCAAAGAACAAGCTCCTAATCATGGCTTTGGCTGAATAGATTTTAAATTGCTACTTCATTTCTGAGATGTGGACTAATAGTCATTCTTATCATTAAAAGCACACAAGCTTCTTCTTGACTTCTTCTACGTTTGGCTGCAACTTCTTTAGTATTTCTTCCTATTAATTGCTATGATTTTGTCAAGGTTATCCAAATTATTTTTCTCCTTAAGTAGGTATTGTAATCTTTCCTTGGATGATTCAGTCATGATTATTTTAAACAATTTCTTTAGGATGAAATCTGTTCTGCAGTCTCCACCCAATCCTCCAAAAGTCCTCCAAATTATGTGTTTTTTAATTGGAGAATCTTGAATGATCACCAAAATTAGCAGAGTTCTCATGCCAGTCTTCTTATCTTGTGATGTATCTGTTCCCTCTGTGCTTTTACATGTTAGTTTGGGAAAAAAAAAACTTTCTTGCTTTTTTTTCTATTATTCAGTATCACCTGTTTCAGTATTTCAGGTATTATTCTTGTCAGTGATGTTGTACTCTCTTCTCATCTCCCTTTTCTCCTCCCCACAAAGATAGTTACAAAGCTTTGCCTTCATTTGCTCATCTTCATCCCTCACGGCCAGCTCTTTTTACAGAAGCAGCTATTGCTTGCATGCTTGGAGAAGGTTTGTTGTCTTGAAATCCCACATTTCCACTGGTCTGACTCTTTCCAGGTGCTTGTTTGCTCTGTTTTAGTTGCTGCTTTGTCTTCCTGTTAGTCACACTTCCCTTCTAGTGACTCTCACTCTACCATCTGCTGCTACCAGGTTTCATGTCCTACATGCTGTGTAACATAGGAGGACTACCCACTTATAAAATGAAAGTGGTTCCTTTATTTATTAACAGAATGGTGTATGAACATGCCAAAACTGCAGTGAGCACTGTAGCCACATGCTCCATCAAGGCTTCTTCAGATTCATGTAATTTGTGCACTTCCCCCCTATTCCCCAAGCTCCACTCCCTTGACTGCTGTTTTTGAGCGCTAGCTGGGACTTCAACAGTGCAGACGGATGTAGGAGCCACTAATCACAGCTGCAGCTACAGGTGAGCCATTGAGGAGGAGCTATAGAGGGCTCTTTTCTCCCTTTCTGCTATTCATGAGCAAAGAGCCAGTTATCAGGAAAAAAAGGCATGAAATAAAAACGGGAGATGAGAATGGTGGAAAAATGGAAGAACAACAAACAAATATTGAAGACAGAAGATGTGGCTTTCCCTGACTAAACCTTAGGTTAGGCTCATTTTCAACCAAGGAATTAGAGTGGACATCTGAGAGATGACAAAACATGTGCCTTGAAAATCTTCAGTAGGAAACTTTTTGGTATTTGTCACAGAGACATAGAAAAATAGACACAGAGCTTTCAATTCCTAGGTACCTTGAAGATATATATAGATATACCTTAACAAAGTAAGCATTTCAGCAACAATGTTCACTTTGGTCAAAAATATAAAAATCCTGCCTAGATCTCATGAAAAAGTTGAGGCAAGCCCTAGGTTGACATATCTCTGGGCAGCGGAAATCACTGGAGGAGGCCCTGAAGCTGTTTTCCTCTTAAGACTTCCTGACAGCAGAAAAAAGCATCACAGAATTTTTTACAATGATGACACTGTGCTTTTTGAGCTTTCATTCGCTTTCACCGGTAACACACCAGTGCAGTGGTATAGGCTGCACTCAAGCTACAGCAGAATATCAGTTTCATGGCACCATCTGCCTGCTCCTGAGTTGCTCAGCTCACTTTCAATCCCTTCCACTCCCAAGGACACTAGCTTTTGCTGCCTGAGATGTCTGCCAGCTCTGTTGAGAAACCGTTAACCTGCAGAGCAATACGGCAGGCAGATGTGTGTGTCCGAGTCTTACACTGCTGCAGCAAGACTCACTGCAACTTGTCCGTCAAAGCCACTGGACAGCACAGGAAATAGAGATTTGTGTGTGTGGAGGGAAACAAACTTCCAGACAGACCCCTTTGCCATTGCAGGAGCTTTGTAGAACTTGTTCACTGTCTTTCAGTGAAAAGAAGCAGGTTTAGTTTCTTCTCTCTTGTCCTTGTTTTACCCCTTTCCTTGCTGGAAGGATTCCAGTGTAGACAGCTGCATTCTCCTTTGTCTACCTTCTCCCCTTGAGCATCTGCCTCAGCTGCCTGAATCCTCATTATCTTGTTGTTTGTTGGCTTATCTGGAAAACTGGGTTTCTCTGGAGCTCCTCACAGTTCACTTCCATAAATGGTACTTCATAACATTAGTTAGTGGACATTCATATCACAATCCCTCTCCCCTGACCAGAGAGGTAGGATGTAAGGATACAGCAAAAGTCAGCCATAAATGTCTAACAGATCCTAATAATTAAACTAATTAAACTGATATCTGTAAGTTCACAGAGATTCCCAAAATACCACACTAAAAGGCAGAGGGTTTGGGACATTCTGAAACTAGTATGAAGAGTCTCTAAAGCTAGTTAGCATACTGTGTGATAGCAGAGATATATGGAGGTGCAGTGAATGAAAACAAAAACAATTATGATTTCTTCTCCCCTCCTTTTCTCCTCCCACAGTCAATTTTTAATCTGTCGGTTTAAAAAAGTACAGATTTTTTACTGATGTTTACTAATACCTATCAGTAAACAAATGTTCATAGCAAACTGATCATGTATTCTTTCAGATTCACCAACAGAAAGGAATAAAATATGCCTTCCCGCAGAATCTGATAGCTATTGCACTATGGAAGATTTTCATTTTCTTTCAGAATGAAAAAAAAAGACCCTCAATATAGCAGTTTTTCTTCCTTTGCTTCCCCTATCAGGGATGTGAGTTTACTCTTTGAGCATTTATATAAATATTAAATACAAATCTGGATAGAAAGAATCCAACCTTTTTTGCTTCTGGGAAAGGATGTTTGAATTTGGAAGATACGGAACAAGAGCAGGTAGTTAATTTATTCCCCTTTTCTCATGTATAATGCTATATCTGCAGCAGTATGTGCTTAGGGAAGTCTATGACGCTACTACATTTGTTTCAAAGCTTAAGAAGGCAAAAAGATTTGCAAATCATTTGCTACCCAGAAAGAGCAAAGTATGTCCAAAGGCAGAGAAATCTTCCGGAGGCCATTTATAAGGAAATTACAAAAAGCTGTTACATAAAAGGTTTATTTTTAACACCTCCATTTTCTAAAGTTTAAACGATGGGACTTGAAACTGCAGTGATATAAATTTAATGACTTACCACAATCCACATCTATTCATTGTACCAGTATTAAAAAATCTAATGCTCAAAGGCAAGGGACTGGAAACATGATAGGAAAACTCAAAACCTTTGACATCTCTGGATACATGCAAATTGTAATGTGAAAATGTTGCGTCTAGTCAGATCTGTACGTTTACCAGCTCTCTAATCTTATCCTGAGCATTAGCACAAATTTACAATCATGACCTATATTACTGTACAGCGAGGTATTAAAGTAGTTCTTCTACCTGAGTATGCAATGGTATAGAGTGAACCAATTTAACTTTGATAAACAGATCCCTAAATATCAGTAAATGAGACTTTTGGCATGTTGTCTTCACAGATTACTGAATGAAGCTTGACATGAATGTCTGGTGTATCACCTCTCTTCCTACAAAGCTCTGTTCACTGTGCAGTGCAGCCTGTTTAATGTCCTTATTTACCACCACACGCAATATTGGTTTCATGAGCGCAGTTCATCAGCATCCTTTTATCCAGTGCTTCATAACATTAAAAAAAAATCAAAGAGCTTTGTATAAGGAGGTTTATTTCCTCCCGACAGTGAAATATGATTAAGCAGTCTTCTTACTGAATTTTAGAAAAATATGTTTATAATGATAAGAGGATAAGGTAATGTTTTAGTAATTTAAAAGACCCTGTACAAGAGCTTTGGGCAGCCTGTTGACTACGTGTTAAACAATAGCAATAAGCAGATTAAAAAGAACTGTGGACACAGCACAGCTGGCCCAGCCAACTATCTGCAGGTTCACTTCCCCCACAACCTCCCCTCTCCCAGCTATTAAACAATGTAGTGACTTGCGCATTCACTTTTGTCCCAAACCGTCTTTAAAAGGAAGACTTTGCTTTGACACCTGTAAGAGGACAGGGAATGAGGAAAGCATGGGAGCAAGCTCTGCCTGTATGAGGGCCAAATGTTACTGAGGCACCCCACAGATTCTCTCTGAGTAAATGTCATGTTCTGGATTTACGCGAGTGAAACTAATGTGTGATCACCTGAACCAAAAAATCCTGGTTTCCTAAGGGTTATTGTCTTGTGACTGGTTGTGATATCTGAGAGCTGCCTCAGTGAGCCATCATGGCAACCTTTCCAGCAGCTGGGGGATTTATAGGAATTCTGTATTGGTCAGTAAAAGCTAAGCTTATTAGCCAATCTACTCTCCAAAAGAGCATTGATAAGACCTCTCTCCTTCACTTGGCTGCTGTTTTTTTTTGTTTGCTTTATTAACTTGAAGTAATCTTCTGTCTTTGAGATGGTCTTACAACCTGTCATTTAGTTCAAATCAGCTAACATACACAAAATTAGTGGAGAAGGACAGACAGACAGGCAGACCCAAAATGGTCTCACAAGCATCATTTGCTTACCAATCTGAAACAAACAGTCAGACACCAGATGAACAGGAAGAGCTTTGAGCAGTGTGGTTTAGAACAGTCCACAACTATAGCTGAGAACAACCTCACAACTGAATGATAAATTCCTGTCCTCCAGCCATAGCTAAGATCCATGCAAATGTTCCTTGCAGTTATCTTCAGTCATCGAGTCAAAGGTGAAGTGCCACTGTGAGTTGCTTTTGGTGTTGGGGAAACGAGTGGAAGGAGAACAGTGCTTATTGTCTAGCTCAGCTATATGGAGTAAAGCAGGGTCAGACACCATCATGGTTTAATTTTATGTATCCGGCAGTATTTTGTCTTGATCCAGTCCCATTACTTGTGCAGCTTCATCTCATGCTTGATGGAAGGGAAAAAAGTTCTACAGTAAAACTGGAAAATGTGATTAAAGCCACAAAGCTTAGCTGCAGGCTAAGGAGGAAGTTTAGTATTAGAAACTACTTTGGTCTCATTTTGAAAAAGGGCAATGACTGCTACAAAGAGGGTGTCTTTAGACTTTTTGCTTTTAGACCCACAAGAACTAAAAAATCCTTTCAAAAAGGAGGCTGAAGGGCCTTATCCAACTCTCATTTCAGCTCAAAATTTCTATGCCTGTTTTTAATACCCTCACTTGATTCTATCGAGACAAAGGGTAGACGGATGTAGGTTTGCCTCCGGAGTATGGCATTCTATAGTACTTATATGTTATTAGAAATGAATATTGAATCGGTTGCTTTAAACCGATTAAAATCTCCACACGAGCTATTTATAGTATCTTTCCTTCCAAAACTCTTTACAATAAAAGAAAAATGAAACCATTTCTAAGATAGAAATTAGGGCACAATGACAGTAGCAAACATGGCTTGTTATGGACCAGGACAAGTCTTTCCTCTTCTGAAAAATACAGCATGTTCTGTATGATAGGACTTTCAAAGGCATTCAGTGGTTGTATTATGCTTTGTCCACTGAACCAAGTCATAAAAACGTCTCCCATTTGAAGCAAAGTGAGGATAAAGCTCTCATCTTGAAGAAGGTGAACATCTCCGAAACATTCTTATTTCTAAAACCTGCTTGGGTAGAAAGGATTTTGGGGACAAATATTTAAAAAATGCATAAACACAGAAAACTGCGTGGAATTAATTTTACTTACTGGAAACCTCTCTGTATTCTAAGTGTTAGACCTAGGGTTGCTTAGTATGGATGGTTTTTAAGGTTACATAACGTGGATCAGTGATTCCTCTGACATTGTAACTCTCACTAAGCAAAAAACAACATTGCACAGCTAAATAAGTAAGACTATTCTTTAAGGCAAATGATGAATATTTAACACATCTGTACACCTCAGAGATCTACTGTGCGCCTCTCTTTGTCGATACCTGAATGCTGTGCTACTAAGTGCAGTGCTAAATAAGAACAGAGGCTTCACACAGGGACATCAAACACAATATTTCTCTATGAAAGAGGCTACTGCTTTGTTTCAAGAGCTCATAAACCTAAATGATGCTTTCATGTTATGTTTTATATTTGACTCATGCCTCTTGCAAAGTTCTGCAAAACTGAAAAAGCAAAACTCAGCATCTATTCCCAGCAAATCTGACACAAGTCAGCATGCTTCAAGCCAGTCTGCCATTCTTTGCTAGTTCTAGTAAACATCTCTTGAAGTGACTTTATTCCACAATATACACAAGCCTGAAAAATCCCACTAGAGTTATGCAGTTATGTGAGGAGACAACTGTCTGGAATAACTACCATGTGCTGCAGAGAAGAGCTTGCATATGTGCAAACAAACGTGGGTCAGCGTGGAAGGAAGATGCAGCACTCTCAGAAGACAAGGGGCAGAGATCTCTGGACTACCATTCCACTTCATGTTACCTGAAGTCTTGGAGAGAGGGAGTTTTGGAGGAAAGACAGCTTAGTTATAAGAAAACAAGATATGATAGATATTAGACCTATCAGGAACACTTTTCCCCACCCACAGTATTACAAGTGATATCTTTTCTATTTATTTTTAACTGTCCTTTAGTGGGAAGGAGATCACTTTAGAAGCCTAACTTCCTGTTTACTTTCACTATCTTGTTACTTTTCTTCTACACTTCCAGCACTATACTGATCTGTCCATCACTGTTCAACATCAGATAACTGAATATTCCATATATTTGCAGTTAATAATCCAGTCATCTTTTATTCCAGTGCTATCCAGGATGGTTAGGAAGGATTCTTCTGGGCAATTGGTACATTTGTCAGCTTATGTCCATCAGGCTCTCCTGAAGTTTGCTGACTCTTCCTGAGGAGATATACCAAAGCACCACCTTCATTTTTTCTATGTTGGGCAGCCATACTTATGTTTTTGCAGGGTGCTGCATATGGCCGATTTTGAGTTCTGAATGCTGTCCTACTACAAGTCTATTTTTTAACTGCATCTTATATTTTTCTTTATTGTCCACAGTATCATATCCTGTTCATCACTCAAAATTTAGTCAGGGGCACTTCATTTGCCATCAAATTCTATCCATATTGTTAAAAGCTAATTCTGAATCCTCTGTAGGCCAAGGGCTTTGTCCGTAATTGCAGTCCTCGTTTGGTTTTGTATTAGGAACTCACTTTCCCAAAACTACCTTTGAAAGTTAGACCAGTTATTAACTTCATGTTTAATTGCTTATAATATCTCGTTTAAGAACATACTGCTTCCATGTTTCATGTTTATGCGCGTGCCTCAGATTTTTAATACAGTTTTGTAGTTTGCCTTCTTTGCCCAAGTTAGCAAAAATAATAACCAAACTCCCAGATTTTTTCAGTACCATCTACTTTCAGAAACAAGAGTGCTTCTGCCTGTCTTCTTTTTCAGATAGCACCAGTTCCTGACGAAATGAAAGTCAGGAGTAAATGAAATTTCTCCATTAGCCTTCCACATTACCAGAGTTTCAGCTCCCAGCGAAGGATGATCCACTTTCTTCCACTACCGCTACGGTAACAGTTTCTGTTACTATCCTGGCTGCCCTGGAACCCCAGTCTGGCTGAAGTCGGCTTCCTCCCTGCGACCTGCCTCACCAGCGCTTCATTGCACGACCTCTGTGGAGCTTATCGAGTGGTCCCAGCTCCTGCTACGGCCCCTGTAAAGATGCAGTTCAGCAGAAGGGACTACAGGAGTAGGCTCCCCCAGCATGGCCTAGTAACTGAGATAACTCCATAAACCATTCTTACTGCAGTAGGAACATGGCAACATGAGGGAGATTTGTTTTGTGTATTTGTATGTAAATACATCTGCCATCCTTCCCTATCATGTAAAGACAGTGTTTTTAATGAGACACAAACAGGAAGTGGTTAAAGGAATGTTTCCAGGCAATTTATTCAAGTTGATTAATCATTACAGATAATCTGAATGTAGTTAATGAAAGTGATGAGAGCTCAGAAGTTGAATATTCCACTGATACCACGTACACCACTATAAAAACTAATTCAGCTGTACGAAAAAAGACTTATGAAAAATTGTGTAGGTGATGTAGCTGGCTGTTCAGTACTAATTTTTCAGTTGCTCATGAATTCTTCAGGTATCCTATAATCTTATGCACAAATAAGACGTTAAAATAAGTCTTATTAATAATAATAATTATTACTTGATAATATTCACAATTGCCGTTATATTTCTCCCCAGAAAAATAAATATAAATGCAAACAAGTAAAATACATAAAAACTAAACACTGATGATGACAGGTAGTAAATAAAGGTCTTTCAGAGATATTTTCAAGTTATACTGTTTAAAAATTGTGATTGAAAGGACTCTGCAAAAATAAACATTTATGTCTTGCTGCAAATTATTGAACAACATTTAATCTGATTCTATCAAGGACTAGTCACAGTTTACAGCAGAAAAAAATTGCATTTTTGCATTATTAAAGGTTTCCAGAGGGTGTGGTAGTGGTGATGGAAAGATTTTGCTGGTTACATTCTCAGTTTCTATTTGGGGAATCCTCCCCCACTTTTCAGG
Organism: Struthio camelus; assembly: GCF_040807025.1. Taxonomy (NCBI): domain Eukaryota; kingdom Metazoa; phylum Chordata; class Aves; order Struthioniformes; family Struthionidae; genus Struthio; species Struthio camelus. Next base: position 80,262,954 of record NC_090944.1, on the reverse strand, counting down.
TTTGTTCAATTCCATATTAGATTGTTTCTGCCACTGATGCCATGATTCATCAGTTTCCTAAATCCTGGGGAGCATTTGCTAGATTTATCTCTGGTGATGAACCATTATCCCCTCTGCCTAAATTACATAATGTATCAAGTCCCATTACTGCAAGTACATTGTGAGAAACATTGTTTTTGGTAGAGAAGATCTTGATGCAATAGAAAAGTGCTATTCAGCAATGAATGTCTGAACTATTTCGATCAGATGCTTTCAAATGATGCTTTGGTATTTCTAAACCAAAGTTCAGAAGCTTTGCAGAGTTTTTTCAACAATTTGAGATGAAAAAAAGTATTTAAAAATAAGTATTTCCATTGGATGGAGATTCTCATTTTTGCTCAAGTTAATTTCTGTCTCACAGACAAAAGAGAGGCTGAAAAGCTCCACTGGCATTTGTATCAGCTTTGTGGTCTTTGCAAATTCAAATTAATCCAGAAGAACAGTTTTGCTGGAGTGCATCCTTTTCTACTCACATCACTTATGGATTTTCTTGCACAGCTCAGTAATGGCAACCACTCTGTAATGGCACTCATGCAGTTCTGAAGACTTTTCCTCCGTGCCTAGCTACTTCTCATTCAGCAGTTTTAAGATTGCAATCTCTGTTTCAGTTAGCTTTTTGGTAGGCATTAGTACACTTGAAATAAATCAAACCGGGGCTAGGTCAAGCCATTTATAGCTATTACATTGCCCATGTTCTTACTTCCCCTTTCCCTCCCCATTCTCACTGGCATTCTTAGAAACAAGATGAAGCAGAGAAGAGTTTTAACCATTATATGGGAGTTATGAGGGAGTTATGTAACACTGACATTCATGTCCTCTTTCTGTCCTCAAGTCAGGAACGGGACTTAGTAATATTCAGTATACTCATTTACCTTTTGAAGCTGAGACAGTGATCCCTTGTCCTCTTGGTAAATCTAGATTTTTAACATCAGTGAGGCCTATGTGCAGGAGACTTATTTTTATTATTGCAGAAGAAAGAAGAAATTCTTCTGCCACCATGCAAAAAAACCTGCGAATCCTCCATTTTTCTCTTTTATAGGCCCCTAAAATTCACATTGGAACCAGGTATGTTTTAGTGAATTAGGTATCTATGGGGGCTCTATCCATTCTGCCAGTTTTGCTTCAAAATTATACATGATGCATTCCTTCTCAAGGAGAATTTGTTTTGTTTTTAATGAAGAATTATTCACCACAGATTCCAAACATAATTTATTCTGACTCTCTTGAAACATACTGATTTGCATGTTCAAAGTGAATGATTTGTAGCAGTGAATAAATCCCGCCTGGGGACCAAAGGTGTCTGCTGAAGAAGAGACTTGGAGAGTGTCCCAATGCATTCTCAAGTGCACGAAGAAAAGATTAATTCTCTCTATCCCCAAAATGTCTGTAGCTAGAAAGCAGGAATTTCACAAGGAGATTGTAATCACTATTGTCCTGTTATGCTTTAGCAGGAAAAACTAAGAGTTTGATTTGATGGAATAAAAAAGTTTTGAAATCTCGCCAGCATCTCATTTCCTCTCTCTAGGAGTGCAGAAATTCCCACTTGTTCCCTACTCCTACCAGCCTCCTTTGCTACTGCTCTCGTCAGTGCACCTTTTCCACCTCCACCGGTACAGCTCCCGCTGCAAATCGTGCTGCTGTTTCTGTGCATCTTACCACCCCCTCTGCTAGGGAGGCAGTTGCAGTAGCAGCAGCAGTGACTGATGGGAGGTGCTGCAGCACCAAACAAAACCCCTATTTTTTTCTGAGAATTTAGCCTAAAAGGTGGATTTGCTTTAAAAGCAGGGTTAACTTTTAATTGACAAAGTAGTTATTCTGTTAAGGAATTATTCCTATTACAATAGGAATGTGAAGCTCTGTGACTGTGTGTACTTAGACAGTTTTCAATAGCTCTGCAATCAGCAGAAAACAAGCTGTTTAGTAGGCATTCACTTTCCTCACTAAGGCTATTCCACAGAGGAAAGGAAAATCTAGATTAGATTTTTTTTTCTCCTGAAAATGATAAAATGGTGACCCCCATTTCCCTGTGAAATTTTAGCTTTTTAACTGCTGGCACTGTGCATGTTGAGATAGTACTGCTATGCACTGAAAAGGACGTATTAATAAGTGCAGATGCTTTCAACAGTCAGGGCATAAAGTAATCCCAATTTGGCCATGCTAGTCCCCTTTGCTGTCATGGCAAACCAAATCGGTAACGCTTTATAGCCACTATTAGATTTTCCTGGGAACAAAGCTGCCTTATATAACGTCGCCTTAATTTTATGCCCTCACTCTCCAGCTTGCTTTTCTTCCTTGGGTTGTGCAAATATCATATTTCTTTTGCAAAGTGTTCAATTGCTAACCAGTTCCCATGTCAATCTGAAGTAGGATTGGTCAGGAATTTTTCAATTAAACATTAATTAGAAAAGTCTATGTTTGTCAAACCAAAACTGACTGCTGAAGGGATTTTTTTGACAGATGTCCTCTAAAAAACTTTTTCTTTTAAAGAAAGTTTGGAACATGCCAAAGCATCTTGCTGATGTGGTTTTGTTTTTTTGCTTGTTTGTTTGCTCTTAAATGGAAGCCAGTTTTTGATTTAAAGAAACCTTTGGTTTGAAATTAATCAATTTATACTGAGGACTTAAAATAAAGGGATTCTAAAAAATCAGTGTTTCAATTAATGACCAAATTTCCACATTTTATTTTTATGAAGAGTTTTGATGTTTGGAAGACTTTTTCTCCCAGTCCAGGACAGAAACATTTTTGGAAATGTTAAAGATATTCATAGGATAGGAAAAATGTTTGTCTCCACTTCTAAACTAGAGCGATTCAGGACTCTTTAGGAACCAATTCTTAGAAACTCCAGCAAGTTAAAAGTAGAATGCAATCTTTCTATAATAATATCAATTTCCCACTTGCCTATAAACCACTAATTTTCTAGATTTAAAAGTTGTATTCTCCTCTGGAATCCAATTTATCTTGTTTTCAAGCAGTTGTGCTGAAAAAACCCTGAGTGTTTCCACATGAATAGGGAAAACTGCTGTGGCATGATTAAAAATGGGAAAACAATTGAGAGGAGAAATCAGAGCTCAAGTTATAGAATTTGTAAATAGTTGGTTGTGGAAAAACAAACCAATATTTAGAGAATACATTTAGAGTGCTTCTTGTACTCAAACCATATTGGCTTGCTTTTCATGATATGAACAAATACCACAAATTGGGCTCTAATTAACTGATCGCTACTTATTCAGTGGGGTATACCTGGTTATTTTACAGCAGAAAACAGTGTTGCCTCATAGAAAGTTAGGTATTTAACTTAAAATAAATACCATTACAAACAAAAGCTTTTTAGGTTACCAAAGCTTTTCTACTTAATAATAACGATTATATGCGCCTGGCAAAGAGTACATAAAAAGGCACTGTGTTGTACTTCTTTTTCTAAAGCAAATACATAGTAGCTAGGAAACAAGCCAGTTAATCTACATATCTGACAATGACAAGAAAAAAAGAATATTTAGACACTATGATTACTTAACTTTTTCCATTGCAGACATCTAACATAAGTCTACTGATTAGTTCATCCCCTTTTGGGTACACCAGTAGACAAGCAGATGATTTAACCTAAAGGAGTAGAATCTTGTGGGCACAATGGGGAAGAAGAGCCAGAGGCAAGTTGTCAAGTAGCGTCAAATAGTCCATGATTATATAGAGAACTATAATGCTAGTTGTGAAGTAACATTATTTTGGATAGCCAAAGCAGCATGGCAAAGGATATGGCCTTTTCTCCCATCTTTACCTCCCATAAAGGGTATGGATAATATGGACCATACTCTACTACCGTATGCTTTTTGTTTTCCTTTAGGGACTATTTCAATTACCTAGGTATTAGATAGTGCTTAGAGTGGCAAAGGTGGTTCGTTTTTACATGACAAATTTGACTTAGAATTTGGCACAGTATTTCAAGTCACAAATACGACCTAGAGAACTGGAGAAAGCAAGATCACAATTTCTTTTTGCCCAGACTAATATGGTTAGCATCGGCATGAGAGTCTGTAGCTGTCTAGAGGGAGTATCCTACACAACAGACTAGCAAGTGTAGCCATTAGTGCTGATTTCAACTTTAATTTTTAAGAGGTAAATTATGGGTAAATCAGATATCAGTGGGAAAGACATATTTGACTAGCATATTGCTACTTGCTCTTGCATGAGATCAGACTTGCTCAGGAAGTTTACTTATTCTTTAGTGATAAGAGAGGCCACAAGGTACAATATTTATTGGCTAAAGATAAATCTACAGTTAGTACTAGTTGGCCTGCCTATATGCCTATCAGAGACAATAAATTTAAATTATTCCAAAACGGGCACAAAGGATTATTCCTGGCATTGCTTTACATGTCAAGATTACGCTGAGAATCAATTTTCAGTGATCTTTACAAATGGACTATAAGACCGTACTTTCAGATTTTAGTGTTATTTTCAAATTCTAGAGGTGTATCTGCATAAACTGAATTCTTCTATTCAAGAATAATAGCATGTCATAGAGTTACTCATGTCCATGCCTGTGGAGGCCAGAGGAATGACCATGATCAAGTTTACTGAAGACTATAACAAGGTATTTAGTCCTAATCACATTGCAGCACATGAGCGGTCTGGAAAGATTCCCTCTGGATGACTGAACGGGTAAGGGAGGCAAAGCTGAGTGATATACAGCAACTGCTTCCTGAAAAGTTCTGTTTCAAAGATTAAGAGATTTCACTAGAACTTATTTCATGAGACAGATACTTTTTATTTTTATAGCTGCTTTCTAGGCATGTTGAATCATAAATACATCTACATCAATTATCATTCCTTTAGTGCTATACTGGGAAAGATATATAAAATGGTGTTGTAAAATGAGAAAGTGAATAGTGAGCAGTGAGCTTTATATGGACTGATGGAGAAGAGGTATAATTTAAAGAGAAGCTATGGTGTACACTGAACAGTAATCATTTTAACCAGTGAAACAATAAAGCTGGCTACGTGTGATTCTGATTTAACTCCATCTTAGCTATTGTAAAGCCACTATTTATTTGGTAAGAAAGCATCTTTATGCACTGCACTTCATCATTTTGCACTTGCACAGAACTTTCATCAGCTTCAAAGCACCTGAGATATGAATCAGGCTTCCTAATAACACTGAAAGGTTTCCTAATACTGGCCACATTCACATAATTGCAGGTGTGGAAGGAGTTTTTTAAGGGGTGGGGGTGGGGAAGTTTACAGAGTAATACAGGAAAGCTATGACAAAGAAAAGGACTTAGAGCACAAGGTTCTTGGATTTCCAAAATTTCCTCAGTTAAAATTGCATACACTTGGTAATAAATACGGACAAAAGGCTACTGTTTTTTTTTTCTTTTTGAAAGCGGGAGGAATGAGAAGCAATACAAAGTTCTTGCTTTGTACTCCTATGAAGAATGATGGAATGGTATAGGACTCAGTTTTATGCTTTATTTACTTGATAGTCAAGAAGCTTGATATTGACAACTGAGATGTCAAATTGCTATAGAACAAGCAGGAGCAAAGTGACTACTTCTATCAAAAGCCAAACAATAGCTTCGATACATGGTGTTTCCAAAATGATTTGTGATTATTCCTGGGCAGATGCAATTTACAATCTATTCCTTACTCAAGAGGATGATATATGCTATGATGCAGGTGTTTGCAGGTGTTCACAGTTTTCCTCTTCAAAGGCAGTTCAGTCTCAGCTTTTTTCTACTTCCTTTTCCCTGTGCTCCATCCTCCTTTACAATTCTTCACTGTTATTTAGTAAATGCTTATACTTCAACCACAGAGATATCTACTCTAGGGCTCTAGTGGCAGTTTGTAGCCACTTGGTGCAAAGAAAGATGGGTTATGCTTTATCATCATGTCAGCAAAGTGCTATTTGAATCAGTAGTGTTCAAAAGCCATGTAGTTTTAATCGACTGACCACAGATTTTAGGAATAATCTCAGTCTGGTTGCCGGCAGTAGCTTTGCCTTTCTTAGCTTAGAAAGTCCTTTAGCTCAAGTGAATTTATGGAGGTTAAGCTGCAGTCAAGAGAATAACACTCTGGTCTTTAGCACCAACTCAGATTCTGTCACCAAAATGATATGAAAGAGATTCAAGGTCTTCCGTTCCATGCTAAATGATGTACGCTGTTGTTCTCTAGGGCATTTTCTTCAGTGACATCTAACATTAATCATCTTGTGAGTGCACTTGTAATTTACATGTGCTACTTTTGCATACTTGCTTTGGGAAAGGTAAGACGACAAAGTTTTTAAAAAACTCCCTGCATATCATACCTTCTTGAAAGGTTGAACTTCTCTAATCTGGAGTATCTAATCCATAATTTTCCAGATACAAATGACTGCTACACTAATCCAGAAACAGACTGTTTGCGAGCTTCCTTCATATACAGAGGCTTTTTTTATCATATGGGCCAATATATTACTTTTTAGTTGTGGCACTCAGAACATAAACCAAAGGAAATCAGAATCTGCGATAGATGAAGAAATTGAAATAATATCTAAACAGTTAATCATTTTTAGACATGCTTGGCAAATTTTTATGGTAAGAATGCTATCGCCCTGGAAGATAACTTAGTAGAGAGACAGGACAGGAAAGTCAGTTTGCTTCTAATGGTATTGCTATGATATAATGGGGCTGAGAAGGCTACGTTCAAGATGTATGCTATTATTTATTCTAGTTTTACCATAAGTGACACTATGAGATTTCCAAAATGAAGCCTGAAAGCCCATTAAAAACATCCTGTTGGCTTAACTCATAACAAAATGTAGGAATTGGTTTTCTGTATCCTGCTGAATGGAGAAGCTTTCAGAACACTCAGCCTGATGATTCCTAGCTTTTATGGCTTAAAATACAGGCAAACTTAGTGTTCTAGTGATATGCTTTTATCACCCTTTCCATTTTAATGGTATGTCATTTAACATAAAAGTTACTGAAGCAATGGATAGGAATGTTGCCTACCCATTTATTCATTTATTCCTGTTTTTTGTGCATTTGTATCACTTTCATGGGAGGCTTTAATAAGTTACTCAACATCTGTTAGTCTGGCAGAAAGATACTAGTGTGCTTTTCAACCGAAGAAATGAATTCTGTGCTCCAGGTGCAATCTTGATAATTGAAGTTTAATTTAGCATTGAAATCTATCTCTTATTGCACTTCTGTTTTAACAGTATTCCCTTACATTATTTGTTATTGTATTGCCATTGTATTGCTCTAATAGACCACACTAAGATTTTTATTTCATTTGTCTTTCAGTGTTCCTCGCTGCTTTCTCATATCCTTAACCTAACAGTGTACAAGTGAGATGCTCCTTTCAGGAAAAACAGCAATACAGAGTTACCTTTTATATTAACTCATTAGTAAATCTATTGATGGAGATGAGGGTACTTTTTCAGTGTGTCCAACTTTACATAGAAGGCAGTTTGTCTAAATCCTGCTGTAATTCACATCTGTAGTGTTTCAGTAAATTTTAAAAGTCAGTGTTCAGATTGCACAAATGAACATTGGTGTTAAACTTTCTGCTATAACTGTCTACTACGACTTTAAGAAGGAATTAATAAAGGAAGATCCACCAGCGCTGAAGTCGGCCACCATACCTGACTGATCAGAGATATTGAGCAAACTAGAGCGGAAAGATGGTCCCACAGCTGAGGGCTATCCTAAAATTTAGGAAGCCTGGCCTAATGTCCTCATTTGTGGCTTACTATCTAAAGTCACTGCTTTAATAACAGTTGAACAGCGTAGGATGTGAATGGATGTATTTCAGTTCTTCATGTACAAACTAATTTTCCCATTTCATCAAACATATTGATGATTTTTAATGTCTACCCAGTTTTGAATCAAGAGTGACTCCAGACTTCTCACTTGTCCATAGGTTCCATCAAAGTGAAAGATGCTTTCTGTTCTGCAGAAACAGTAGTCTCACTGTCAGTGAATATAAAACTAGGGGATGCAAGAGATCCAGGTTTGAGTCTCTTTTCTGTTCCGCTTGGTCTTAAACCTTGCTTTCTAAATCTAGATGGAAAAGCAGGCAGTTAAGTGAAAAAAGAAACTTTTCATTTTGACCAGATGGTCTGGCTTGGACTCAAGACCCTTTTTGATGAGTTTGGTAAATTACTTGCACAAAAATGCTATCCTAAGATAGACCTGTGTTTTCTGAAAAAAAATTTCTTACTCAAATTTAATTTCCAGACCTATATTATTGTTAAGTATATAGAATTATAAGATTGTGATACACTTGGGCAAGGTGATAATTAGAGATACATAAGAAATGTAGATATCCAGAGAAAGACTTGAGCTTGTAGAAGTTGGCTTTTTCCATCTCTCCAAGCTATTGTGCAGGGCCATAATAGGTATAGTGGACCCATCTGCATTAAGGAAGCCTTTGCTGGAATTACAAATGATGTTGTACATTATTTGCTTCAGCTCTATGGTCACTTTGAAACAACAGTTTTGAGTTGCCATGTACAACCCATGCTGTCATAGTAATAGTGTGATAATTTTTCAAAGTCAGACACCATACAGCCTCTTGCCTCTTTCACAGGTGCCTGATGCAGGGGCTGAGAGAGAATTCTGAAATGTTAAGTGGAGTTTCCTAAATCTGTCTGCATTCAGCACGGGTCCTGACCCTAGGTAATAAATGTTTTGTAATAAATGACATCAGTTTTGCCTGATGTCCCTGTGTCAATTGAAAAGTTAAAAACTAATGGTCTCTTCAGAGAGCAAGAATTTCAAAACTATCTGACACAAATCCTGGAAGAAATCATCTGTGCTCAGATCAAATGTTGTATCTGGAGAAATTCTTAGAAAAGGCCTGCCTTCAGTGCCCTCTCTATCCAGATTTGGTGAAGATCTTCACTGAGATGAAGTATCAAAAGACTTGATTATACTGTAAATAGAAAGAGAAAAAAGGAAGAAATCATAGGGTAGAAATAAATGAATTTACTACTTAAGGATTTAGGATAACCACCTAGCTGCGGAACTTCCATGCAAGGATAAATATCTTTTACGAAGTCTGGCCAAGTTGAACACCCACCTAATAATAACTGCAGACCTTTGGAGAGACCTTGTCAGGTATTTGTTGCATACAACATTTATTACAAGTTTAGTTTTTGTCTCAGTTAGGGATCCAGGCTTCATTGTTTTTAATGTGCTCCATAAGTACAATTTTTATTTGTTTGAACAGTAGTTCATAAGTTGAACAACCCTTTTTCAGCTATAGAATAGCTATGGATATTTTGATTCAGTTATATATTATGTATTTGTTATATTGCGTATGATCATATTTTTTTTTGAGATAACTAAGAGATCAAACACAAGCAGAACCCTGAAAGTTATAACTGGGGCCCAACAAAACTAAAGACTTAGGAGAAAAAACAAAAGCCATGCAGTTCATGTGGACATTATTTACAAGATGAAGAAATGAGAAAGTCAAACCAATGCTGCCTTTTGCTTTTAGTGCGTTGTGGGTTCCCCACGGCTGGCCTGTCTCAGCTGGCCTGCAAATATAAAGCCTGAGAACTCAAGGCTGCAAAGACACAATGAGCACTTTGATTTTGGTGATTGACTCCCAGAAAGGAACAGCCATGTGTAAAGTACCTAGGCATCTGCAATACCTCATCAGGATTAGACACCTCAAAATGAATCCTCAGAGGCCAGCTCACCAAGGGTGAGAGTCCTTGTGAGTTTAGACCAATTTAAGTCCAAGCTGCTGGTCCTCTGACTCTTATGATTTCCGGTGATGTGTTTCCACCACGTGAAAAGTCAAATCGAGTAGCTGATCTGGCAGAAAAGTCATTCTATAGAAATAAATGATTAGTTAGCCAGATAGCCAGAGAGCTGGGTTAGCTCTCTGAACTGCTTCCCTGCAGTTGCTCACACATGGCGAGGGGAGAGGAGCAGCAGTTCTGACTTAGATTGGCTTAAGCTGCTGTACAACAGTACAAGGAGTAGAGGAATGGTGACAGGAGAGAGTACTTTATACCCTGTCCCTTTTTGGGATTGAGAAACCCAATCCGAACTGCAGAATGACTGAGATTTTCAGCCACAACCCCTCTCCTAGATTTATGACTCTGAATCACTCCTTTTAAAAACACATGAAGCCCCAGGATATTATTTGAAAAGAGAAGCGGTGGATGTACTTTCTTGCTTTTATTCAGTATCTCCAAGATTAAATAATGTGGCTCCAGTGCTTGCTTCAGTGCTTAGAACAGGGCAGAAACCAAGGTATTCCTGTTCCCAGGTGTAATGATGGGCAGTTTGCTGCCTCTCTGGCTAATGACTATTTAAGTGTTCGGCAGAGATTTTTGTGAAGCGGCATAACATCAAGAGGAAGAGTAGAGAGCATTTCTCCCCTTGAATATCTTCCGGACTTGATACTGGTGATTAGGGCACGCTTCCTGTGAGTGGGAAAGGTAGATCTGAACTCCCTCAGATTAACACAGCATGGATCCTTTGAGCTAGAACTATATCTCCTGCATTATTTTATGAAAGAAAAATGGAAAAAAGGCAGCAGCTTTGGTGAGATCAAGAGGGATTAAACAATCACGGAATTAACTTATGATCGGCCTCCTTCTTTGGCTGTGCCAGTTCATTTGGCTTTTGTGTTTTGTGATGAGCTCAGCTGTTTTAGGAAATGAGAAGCACACTGTCAGCTCCTCAGGGATCTCAGGCAGAAGAAAATGTCCTGACGAGTGTTGGTTGCGACTTAGTTGGAAGCAGTTCCAGGCGTGTCTACAAGAAGAGTAATAGATGTGCCCCTGGAGACATCTAGGTACCTAAAGAGCGTGTGGGGAATGGGATATTTGTGTTCCTGGATATTGAGGACTGAAATCCAACTAAATACTAATTTGGATGCCTAATCCCTGTGGCACATCAGGGCCTAAGTGCAGACAGGAGCTAGACCCATTCCAGCTGAAGTAGATAAAACACTCCCTTGTTTATTTCTGTGCTAGGTTAATTCACCCTGTACACATAAATCTCATTCTGGAAAGCTGCACGCAAACTGGAGTTGTGAGAAATGTTTCAATTAAGTTAAATCTTTTAATTAAAGTTTTTGTTTCTCTTTTGTCTAAAAAGTTTTTTCCTCAGAAAGAATGATCATTAGCGATTCCTTCATCCTGAAAAATCTGGAGATCATAGATTTCACCCCAGAATGTGTATTTAAACATTACTGAAATGACCAATCACCTTCTATTTACCAGATGGTTAGTACTCAGGACACCAGTGGCACCAGTGGTACCAACAGCTATGCTGGAATAATATTTATATATCTTCCATAGAGATAATTGATGCAAAACAATGTTAGGAATTTTTTGCAAAGTGGTTTGGAATTTTTTTCAAAAAAATTGAACAAAATCTAGTTTGAAATTTCAACACTATTGCTTAGGATACAATGCGATTTAAGTCAGCTCTAACTGCAATAAAATGTTCTGGAGACTTGCACTTGGCTTAATAGTACCTTTTTGTCCTTTAATAGAAAAGAAAGCAAGCTGTGGAAAAGAAAGACCTCCATCTCCTTATGAAGCCTGGGTACCTTGGGTGCTACAAACATCTCGAAATAATCCAAAGCTATCAGAAATCAGTTTTTATTTTAAAATTTGACAATAATACATTTCTTCCATTCTCTTCAGCCCTCACTACCAAATTCTTCACTATCTCGTGCTTCTTTCTCTGGTTCTTTACTGCTACTTTTCTTTTTTCCACAACATGTTTCTCTATTGCCTTACTTCTGTACTGGCATCTTCATAGTTGGCTTACTGCTGTTGAGATTGCACCCTGTTCGGCCCACTTGTGAATGGCTTTCTCGTGCTTGATGTTGCAGTGGCAGTTTAAATTTGGTGAATAGAGAGAAACTATTCTTATTTCCTCCTCAAAATTTCCACTCCCTTCTGCACTATAATCTTTCCAATCATTTTATTTCCAGCCTTTTAGACTTCTGCAACCATTGACTCCTCTATCCTTTACTTATCATATTATCTGTTGCAAAATACTGTCATTCATTTTTCTCAGCTCTAAAATCTATTTCTCCTTCCCATTTCCATAGCAAAAAGACTCCTTCTGCCCACCTCTCCCACCTTTACTTTTTGGTTGCCTACTCTCAGGGTTCCTCCTATTCCATACCTCCAAGATGTTATTACTTTAGCTATTTGATTCATCTTTTCTTCACTAAGTAACATTCAAGCTCATATTCTCACTTACTCTTAACTGCTATCTACCACTGCAATCTCAATACCCCTTATGCCAGGCACTTGCCTTCTTACACTTTTAAAGTTCCCTTAAAGTTTCCATGTTCTCTCAGCCAGTTACTATTTCTGCCTTTGAAGAGTTGTTTGTTTTCCTGGAAGATCTGGATATCCAGTTCTGAGGTGCACACACCCTGTACAATTTCTCTAGACTGTCTTTGTCAATAGTTCAGTTTTCCTGCTCCCCAGGTTCAGCAGTTCTTGCCTCGGGGGGTAAGCAGGGAAACAGCTGGAAAGCCAGGGACAGAAGGCTTTCACTGAGTGTAAGTGACTGTGGCATAAAAAGTTCTTAAGATCATATGGAATGGCTGTATGGAAGGCAAAGTAGTGGTATTTTGCATCTCAACAGAAGATTCAACCCACTTAGTGAATGGGATAAACTTATTTGCTCTGCACAACTGACTCAAGCACTTCCTCCTGCAAGGAAATTTTTGGTAGTTTTGTGGAAAGAACTGGTCAGAGTTAAATGGAACTGTCTGCATGTTTGGTCATAAAGTAAGATTTTGCAAATTTTTGTGCTTGGGTGGAGGTCTGCGTTCATGCTCATTGTTCTATTGCATGGAAATGTTGGAAGGAGTTTTGCCTTGCAATTATTGATTTGGACTGACATGTTTCCTCACTGGGGAAGACCTGTGGGTAAGTACTATGATACTTTTGTGGGGAATATTCTCTATCTTTTAGGAGGCAGGAGTGTCAAGCACTTTAAGAAAGTGTACATCTAATCCTATCGTCAGAAACGATCTCTGGACATCGAATTTCTATACCACTACAGATCTACTTCTAACTTTCCAATTCTCATCAATGTTCTGAAAACAATTATGGACACTTCTCTAAGGCAATCTAGAAGTCTCAAAACTCCTTGAATTTGTTGCTCTGGTTTCACTCTGACTTATAGCATCATCACTATAAATGTGCTATGACTGATTTCTGGTGATTTCTAGTGATTTCTAGAGAGAAACTGACAAAGATTAGATATTCTTGCTAAAAATATCCTCTCTAAATCCACATCTGAAATTTTGATTCTGGGGAGCTGCCAATTTGTTTAGGGTCTTAGCAGGAATAAGCATGCATTGCAGAAACTTTCTTTCTGCCTTTAAGAAGCTTTGCTTACAAGGGAAAAAGAAGCACAGGTTCCAGCCAGCTGTAAGTGTGGTTGGCTCCCACCCATTTCACGGTCCACGTTGCTGTCTTGTTTACAACACGGGGATTTCTTGTACCTCTGTGTGGCAGCATGATAGCAACGGGGCCAGGTAGGCTCAGGCACGCAGGTATAAGTGGGATGTGGACTGCCCAGCGGAGTAAACAACCACTGGACACCCAAAGGATAAGTGCTCATCCACAGGCACCCAGACCAGCTCAGTATTGTTTGTAGTGTGGAAGTTTGGAGAGCGTGAGCTTCAGACTAGCCTTAACAAACAGTGTATACACAGCTGAAGAGATTCTTGGTGGAGTTGCCTTTTCTGTTTAGGAAATTTTCTTCTGACACATGAAGATAATACTTAGCGCATATGTTGCCCTCTGGTATGTCACCCATGCAACATATTAGGAAGGATATGTGGATGGAAGTGTTTTCAATATGCTAATAGCACTGACCTTTGTATTTCCATTACATATCACTCAGAGGCAGTGACAAAGCATATGAAATCTGAAATAGTCTGAAAGTCAAATTTAGATGGTTTCTAAAAGGTTTTATGTTTATTTGTAGCATACACTTTTTAAATACAGAAAATAAATTGAGGTCACATTATAATTGCATCTGCTGGGAGAGTTGCTGCCTGCTAATCATATCAGATGTTTTGTCATTGTTCATCAACTGTAAGTTTGAGCCCAGCCAAATTTTGTTTCCTGCTGAGGTCCCTGCCCTGAGATAGGGCTGTGCATGGTCATGGCTAGAAACAGCAGAACGGCAAGCAAAGTAAGGGGTATGTAGTAATTACTGTCAGTTGGAATCTGTTCTTTACTTGGATGTAAAGACCACTTTTTTAGAGACGGGAATGAAACCCTCACAGAGCAGCATAATCTGTCTTGTTCGAGTTTGCAAGTGGGTCAGCAATACCATAACAGAATTGAACTCTAAGAGTAGTCTTCTGCCAATTCTGGCAAATAGCCTACATTCTTAATCTGCCTGACAAAAGTTTAATTTTCTCTTGCAGTTTGACTTTTCCTTTGAAGGTGACCCATGCAGCAACAAATCAAAGTGGATAACATTTTTGTTTGTCCTGTGCAATCCTATGTAGGTCAATTAGAGCATTTGCACCACACAATTGTTGGAACCCTGTTTTTCTAGGCCAATATTTACGTGTCTACCTTCATATTTTGTTTATTTATCCAGTTCTACAAGACGTCAAGATTGAGATGCACATGATACATAGTTAGAAAGCTCTTATGAGTAACTTATGGAAGAGCTTGCTGAAGGAGCCATTTTGTTGGAGAAGAGAAATTATACTGATGCTGAAGCTTTTCATGTATCCAGATTAACATAGAAATGACATCTTGGTGATTAAGATAAAAAAAAAAAAGAGAAAATTTTAGGCCCCTTTAAAACTAGTAATAACCAAGAATAAATTTAGTTTCTTTTGAGAGATCAATAGAGAATTCCATTATACCAGAACTTTTACTACTAAATTAATGACATCTTGTTTAGTTGCTGCCTTTATTAAGTTTGAAATAACTCCAAAAACGACTCTATTGACTTTAAAGAAATTACATCTATTAAAGTTATATGAAGTCGGCAGAGCTTTTCTAGGTTAAGTACATTTTAAAGACTAACTAAAAATGTATATTTTTTCTGGGGGGTGCATTATACCTGCATTTTCTCATTTTTCTTTTGCCTTGCTTATTTTCATTTTAATATTCAGAAAATTACTGTTTTACATTCAAGGTAGGAAAAATGCATAGGAAAGTTAACGTAATTTTTTTGTCTTTTCTAACTACTATGACACATGACATGTCTTTCTTTTTCTTTCACATTGTTTAACATGGGATGGAAGTAGTTATTGGTCAGTCCCTACCACCTTTTCTTCTGGCAAACAGTCACTTACTGACATTAGTAGTGGTATCATCATCAGCTGCCTCATTCACAGGATAAGGTGCAACACCACCACAGACAAATGCCAGTTTACAGCTTTCAGTTAGGATCAGATTGCAGAAATTCACATAGGTGAGTCTTCTCTTACACACATCATCTCATGTGTTATGGTGCCACTATTCACAACACAGATCGCACTGAGTCATACCACTGAAAAACAAGCAGCACACTTCTAAGATTTCTTTAGCTGTTAGCTGTACTTTGAATACTCCTTAGAATGGGATCCCCCTTACATAAGTGGGAGTGAGAAGATATTCATGCAACAGTCACAGAGCCTATTACATTCCTACTACAGAGAGCTCCACAGCTCAAGTTATGAAGAGAAAGGGTTAGGGGAGGGTTTTCATAATTGGAAGGAGTGCTGTTGCCATGGCATTTGAGCCCTCTTTTTCACAAGATATGAAGATTTTGCTTTCTGAGGGCTCCCTCCATCTTCTGAGGTCTGTTTGATCTCAGGAGCATTATTGTGATGAATATTTAAAGTGGAGGAAGATGAGTGTGTCAGGTGGACAAATGGAAGGGGAAAAGACTGATTTAAGATGGGTGATTGCACAGGAGCAAGTGGGGAATAAGCTTTCTCTGAATAAATGTGCATCCTCGAAACAAGAAAAGGGTTTTCAACAGGAGCTCTGGAACAGCCTTTGAATAAGAATAGAGATAAAAACCTACTTGCTTTTAATATTAACTTGATACAGAAAAGGAAGGAAAGGTAAGAACTGGTTGTTGGAAACAGCAGGGGATTTGGATTCAGTTAGTCATGGTGTTCCTTCCCATCCGTGTTCTTATTTTCCAGTGTTCCTAAAACTGCTCCTAAACCACCTGCTGGAATTGGCCATAATAAAAAAAATTCTCTCAATTCAGAGCACTGCTGAGTGCATGCTGCCAGACTGGTTCGACAGCAGATGATTTGCTTGCCACCCTGCTGGATACACTCTGTACCTTAGAGGACAGGACTGTAGCACAGTTTAAAACAGTCTCTCACCTAGATGGCTTGGGGTTTAACACAGAAAAAAAGGAAAGTCTGCTGTATGAATATTGCTGGATCTGTAATACAGTATACTTCCAGATAAATTTAGTCTTCTTACATTGAAGTTGTTTTAGATCATATTTACTTGAATTCAAAAAGACTTTCCCCCCCCCCCCCCCATCATTAAAAGGATGTGAAGCAACTTACTTTTCACTAAGGAGTAAACTACCTTGCATTTGCTTGGGCTGCCAGCCTACTTCATGGCAGATATAGCAGAACAGTTGACTGGTAGTAACATATGCCACAGCCCATGCATGTGTTCTGCCACTGTGGTAAACACAAGGCAATTAACTCAAAGTATCCTAGGTTGAACAAATTGTAAGTAAATATATATTAGCACATATAAAATAAATGCTGATAAAGACTGATCAAAGTATCTCCCCTAGATCAATGTTAGATAAGCCTAAGAATGTATAGTGTTGTTAAGATTCAAAGTAATCTTAGGTTAGAAAAGTTATGGTATATTCAATAGTAAAAATAGGCAAGAGTTGACTAGTTAGTTCACTTTGCTGTCATTAGCAGTAAACACATTTTCTTGTGTGTATTATAACTTTAAAAGGGTAAATGGATGTTTTATAGGATATTCTATCACAAAAACTGACAATCAAGCCAAAAGAAATGTGCATAAAATTATTTTAATGTGCTTAATTTGCTTAAGCGCTTAATTTGCTAAAGCTAAGACAGGTGTTATTTGACTAACTTTTACTGTATTAGAGTTATTTCATAAAAGGAAGATAAATCTATAGGTAATGGTTTAATGAATCACAAAAAAATTCTCAAATTTTTTCAAAGAAATGATCTAAGATGAGCTGAATATTGTGAGATATATGCAGAAAATATTATACTATCTACTGTATATGTCCATTTCCTCTTTCTAATTTGTAAAACAGGGCCACGTTGCTCATTTATCAGAACCATCATGTTTTTGAAGTCTCACCGTTTTTGAGGCATTTTCTTCTAACATGGTCATAGCTAATATTTTTCATATTGATATACAGGTTGCATATTCAAAGGCATAGTGTAAACATGTTGAGTGGAAACGCATGGACTTTGCTGTGGTCATTTTCAGAGTGTCTAAGAATATGTGATCAGAAAGACTAACAACTTATTCAGCTGCAAATTCCCATTTTGACCTGGAGGTTGTCTGGAGATCTTAAGCTCTCTCTGGTGTTAAATTTTGGCCCTTGAAATTAACGAGAACTTTGATTTTTGCTCTTTATAGTATATTTCTGAACCTGCCATTATTTTACTGCGTGATCCTGGAGAATCACTTAATTAATATGTATCTGAATTTCCTTTGCTGTAAAATAGCACTGCTGTTTACTATGTGCCAGCATGCAGAAGTGCTGCTTCTGTTCGAAAAGTGAACTTGTAGAAAAGGTGGTATGATGGGACAATTTTCTTGAAAAACCTGTTAGGTCTGAAACACAGAAAAAACATCTGGAAAGACAGTAGTAAAAAGAACAGACTTCTCATAATTTGTTTGATGTTTGTTTTCAGTACTTACTAAATCCTCAAGATAATATGAAGGATAGTACCCTTTCATTGTTGGCTTTCTGGATTCACAATTTTCTTAAAAGGTCCTGAAATGTCACCTACTTTTACACATTTTATGAAAAGAGGTCACAGCATTTGTCACACCATCAATACCTGGCCAAGAAAAATGCTCAGTAGAAGTAAAGTCACGTAAAGTATATTTTTCCTATCTTATCATACGCATAGGATACGAGCCACTCTCCTTTCCTAAACTTTCTTGCTTAATATGTTTGAACAATTCTCTCTCCTGTTTTGTATGAAAGAAATGAACATTGAACATAAAACCATACCCACTGTATCCTACAGATGTAAAAGGATATTAGTAATAATAAACATATGAAGGACTTAAAGGAAGGCAATATAATTAAAGCCATTCATTATGACTTATGGAAATAGAACTTTTAAAACTAGATATGTTTTAGACCTACATGAGATGTATTTCTATTATATTTTATACAAGATTACCAGTTGGATGGCTAAAAGTGACATTGTTAATATACTTTGACTTGCATGTACCATTTTGATTGTAAACACGCCTGAGAAGAAATCAACACGGTAAACATTAAATGTATGGAAAACTGACTAGTCCTGGTCTGAAATTACAAATGGGGACTAATTATTAAGCAGGTATGTTTCCAATTGGATTGTGCAGGAATATGTTCTTCTAGACAACTTGATAACCTTCTGCTCTACTATGAATGAAAAAAGAAATCATATAGAAGAAACTCTAAAAGTTGCTAATGCTAATAGTCGAAGTAGGCAAATATTGAGGGAACAATATAAACTAAAGAGGAAAAATCGCTAACTTAAGTTGATCTGGATCCATTGCTAAATAAGGCACAGCAGACACGGATTTGCTTTGGATTTGGATTTACGTGGATTTGGTTAAACCTAAAATCATATGTCTAGGAAGAAAGGATGCAAGCCAAAGTCAAAAGCTGGAAACTCTATCCTGGGAAAAGATGTACGTATATCGGTGAACTAAGCAATTCCAGGACTTGTTCTCTGGCTCTGAGGCCAACTGGCCAGTTTAGCTATATTCATATAATCAGTCCCATCTGATCTGCATAACAGGACAGCCTCATGCAAACAGCTTATTGGTGATAGTCCCTGGACTAGGCTAGCTTCCTAGCCAGGTCTGGGAGCATTCTAACAATTTCATTCATAGATGACCAAGTTACAGGGCCAGGATTTTGCTATTTTACAGAGTCATAACCTAGGAATTTAAAAAGAAGTAAGGGCCATGGCAAATAAAAGAAGTGCTCAGTGCAATCCTGCAAGCAAAAGAGGTGTGCGGCCTTGGCTGTGTAAAACTGAAACGCTAAGCAGGCATATACAAGTTATGCTACTTCTGTATCTTTTACTGACTGCTGTTGAAATGCAGTGGTGATGTCCTCAGATAAAGAAGGATATTAAACAATTGAAGCAGGTTTAAGAAGAGCTAAGACAATGGTTGAAGGAGTATGAAATATTTCTCATGGTAACTGCCCTCAAGGGCCATTTCGCTTTAAAAAAAAAAAAAAGAAAGAAAGAAAGCTTGATCAGCTCCTGGGTAGTTCATGCAGGGTGCAAGGTGTCATACAGATAGCAAAGGTAAAATACGGTCATCTTCTTGTACAGAGTTCAGTGTCTGCTTTAACTAGATTGCTTCCAGTACTCAGCCTATGTCAGATATCTCTATACTACACTGCGCCTGGCAATGCAGGCATATGTTTTGAGACAGACCTCAGGAGAAATCCCATAAAAAGTCAGATTTCTGTACAGTAGATCATTGTATACTGAATCACTGACCAATGTCCGGTCGTACATGAGTCGTCAACTCCAAGCTGCCATTGTCATAGCTCCTGCATTTGAGAAGTTTCTGCATTCCTTGGCTGGAGGTGTTCCCCCTATCCTTTTCAAGATCCTCACCAAAGAGAATACATATTTGACTTGTTACGGTATCTCTAAGATTCAATTTACATATAAAATAATCAGACATAGGATTTGAAAACATCCTTGTCTATTCTGGTCAGCATGACACTTATCAAACAGCTAAGACTCTGATTTGATTTTTTTTTTTTATGTTTTGAGGGTCAATAAGCGTTTATAAAATTTTTGAACACACATAACAAAGTGAAAAATGTTAAAAATGAGATTCCTGCTACCAGATTATCAGATGTATTGACCTATATCTGTTAGATTATCGGATGGTTGTGGCAGCTGCATTCCAACAAACTAGTTTAGAGTTAAACACGAAAACAGTTTGTGGTTACATTTTCAAACCATTGTAGCTGCATGATAAAAAGTAGCTTGCACATCTCACTTCTCTCTTCCCAAGACCATTGTGAAAGCTATGAAAGTATCTTATTAATATTTTAGGATTTTGCCATTTCTAAAAGCGTTAAGACTTGGAAATACAACTGCCTTTTGGACACTGAGTAATTAGGACCACGCTTCCCACCTACATTCATTAAAATAGGGCTACTTGTAAGGGAAGTTATTACTCATTGTTCTTGATTTTAATCTGACACAAACAACTGACAAAGCAACATCTACACCACTCAAAGGTCTGGTGTAATATGACTGTTGGAAACTGAGTCCTGCCTGCAATGTTTTTGCAATAACATGGATCAGATACAAAATTCCTGATTTCAGAAAGTTCCTTCCATAAGGAACTTTCATTTCACGTAAATGATAAGTAGTAACTATGCTATTAATAATTTGCTATACATTTTCTTCTAATTTAGGCTTTTAGGAGATCAATGTATGCATTGTGAACCTAGCTGGCCAATGGTACTGCGAGAAGCCTAAGGACTTCAGCTCCTTGCCCTAAGCTGCCGTGTGTCTAGGCCTGGTAGAGCAGATTGCCTCTTGGAGTGCCCTGGGCTTTGAGAGCTCTCATTTAAAAGCTCTCTGAGCAGCAATAGGTATAAAAGTGTTGTGCTAAGGACACTGTGACAGCCTTCATCCATGATTCCTGTGGTTTAATTGCTTTGTCTTTGAACTTACAGTATTATTTTACTGTAACTGACATGAGTTGGTGATAAGGTAAGAAGACATTGCTAGACCACAGGCTAGAGCTATTTACAGTGCAGTACTGACCAAGGTCCTTCTATCCTGTACTTCATTTTTATTATTATCATTATTTCCACCAAAGACAAGGATTTCTTAACATAACAGCATACCACAGCATACAAAAGTACAACGTAGCAAAACAGCTCAAACCATATTCAACCTTCCTGAAACAGAACAAGTCTTATAAGAGCAAGTCTGGCTTGAAATTGCACTTAAATAAAATGACAGAGCAAGGTGGCATATTCAGTTGAGTTTTATAGCAGTGAGAAATGATAGCGTAACAGTGTCCCTTTAATGGCAGCAGTTTCTCTGGTATACTCTCTGCTAGGCAATACAAACAGAGGGCTATACAGAGTGGTCCAGCTTGTGATTTCTGTCTCATATTTGAGCAGGCACAGGGTTGGCATCACTGAAGAAGATACCCAAGCTAGCTTAAAATGAAGCTGCTTCGGTAGCAGAAGCTGCCTTGCTTGCAGAGTTGTGTTAATGCAGCGCTCACTAATATACTCCCTTTCTCACTAACAGAACTAGGCTAGATATTTGGGTATTTCTGCATGGAGATGGATTGTCCAGTGCAGATATAGTGTTTAAGATGCTTGAGCGTCTTTAAATATAATCTGTAACTTATAACACTTGGCTTTAGGAGGAGCCCCATATGATTTTATTACTCATTTACTTCTGTTCCACATCCCTGCCTGTAATTCCCAACGTTCATTTTGTCTAGAAATTTACTGATTTCTATGAGCTTATTGCTATTTGCTTACAAAGTAAAATATGAAAATTTGGCCTGTATGAAAGGTATTAAGCATTTCATTCATGTTTTATAAACAAGGAACCCAAAGACATGGATATCATTCCAAACTTAAATGAAGATATGATACAAGTAATCTTAAACCAGTTTGTACTACTTTGTTTTATTTTTGTATTTATTTATTTTAAGCATAGATTTATCAGTATGTTAGAAGAGCACAAATTATTCGAAGCATATCGGTGATTTAAATTGGGTTTACATCTGGTTTGCATCACCAGAGCAGTGCAAAGCAGCTAAAGCACGATAGTGAATCTAGTCCCTACTTTGGTTTAGAGGACCCACATTTAGCTGAAACCCACATTATATGCTGGCTGGGCAGGGGAAGGGTATAAACCCTGAGTTCATATGTTTGTGTGCTTTAAATGTTCCCATCCGTTCCCGCCTCAGTTACATTGCATGGTTGCTTTCTTCGTGCACATTAGAGACAGCAGCAGTGCCAGGGGAAACCTTCTGACTTAAGGCAGAGAGAGGCACAAAATCTCTGCAGAAAGGAAATCTCTGAATCAGTTAATCTGCCAGTGAAACAGAGCGACACATGCATCCAGCCCCCCATATCATGGATTCGCTGTAGCCAACTCCTGCAGAGGTGTCCCAATGACAGGCTGAGCTCCCTCGGAGGTTGCAGGAGCCCCCCAAGAGTCATCAGAGCTTCTAACACAAGCCTGTTTACAGCCTGTATAGTTATAGCCATTAGCTATAATCATGCATAGATGAGCTTGATTACAACTTAATAAATTCATTTTTTTATACCCTGAGCACAGGCTTTTAATTAATTAACAATATGGAAAGTTTGACTGTGTTATCTCATGATTAGGACTATTCAGGACAAACAAGAGGTCAATAGAAATGCTAAATTTCTTGAATGACTTAGTTTTTAACCAGTTTGAACTCAAGCTAATTAGCATAGGAACCTGTAAGTTCATAGAAAATTCATTCTGAATTCACAGAATTAGCACTACAAGTAAGGTGAGGATATATTTGTCATTCAAAAAGCTGAGGTTGAGTCCTTGGTAAAAGTGCAAAATAAATCCCTGCCTTAACTATGGAGTCATGATCGAGAAAGCTGTAATGAAACTGTGATAAATGCCTCTATAAGAGCTAATACTGTTTCACTTAGCACACTTTTAGAGTATTCCTAAGAATCTCCATATGTTTCATATTTAAAGGCAGGCATGAAGAAAACAAGAGATAAAGTGGTTTCATTCACTCATCATAAGAGTAAAAAAGTCTAATTTTATCTAAAAGGTGCTAGGATTACAGAATTTATTCAAGCTAATGTATTTTCACTGAAACAAAGTTTATACATACATATATATATATATGCGCCATTTATAGGTGGCAAACCATTCTCACATTGAATTTCAGATTGGCTTAAGTCTGAGACTGGCTGGCATCTTTTCTGTCCTGTCTTAATAATGATGCCGCTCAGTTTCCTCTTCTTTTAGTCTTTAGAGAGATGAGAATTCCAGCATCCGAGGTTGTTTATTTTTTTATATAATTTATTTATTTTCTGAGCATTTTATTTTTTGTGAAGGGTTTCTCAACTCTACTGAGTTTCTGCCGTTCTCCACTTGTCCACATTTTGCTATGGAGGACTGTGCTATTCCAAGTTCTGTCTGATGCTGATTTCCAACTATGAGAACTTCCGGGCCTTTAGATCCTGACCATGCGTTTGTAGTCCTCTGGTCTCTTGTTCCTTCATTGTTCTTGTGAAGAAATTAGAGTAGGGCTACTGGTGAGATTCCAGGGAAGCCTTTTGTGATGTTAGTCTGATCAATACTTGTGCTCCTCAAGCATGCTTCCAACTCTGCACTACTCTTCAGGAGAATTTGTATCACAAGCCCTTCAAAATCGTTTAGATTTTGTGGGAAATTTACACTTAACATTTGAAACTATGCACATTGTTCAGCATGCATGGTCCTTAAAATGAACCCTAACAGAGAGCAATTAGAAGTGATGCTAATTCAAATGTGCGTAGTTCATAGATAGATGTCCCTTCACATGTAGCTTGTATTTTGTATTTAGTATACTCATTGAAAATGAAAAATTGCAGTTCAAGGATAAGACCTTTCATCTTCTTTTCAAGGTAGTAGAGAACTGGATTAGGATAGAGAATTTTTCACTAGGCTGTCAGTCAGGTTTTGATTCAAATCAATAGTGCAGGGAGTTAATTTTCACCAGACAGGTTTTCAGTAGCCTTTTTGAAATGAGTTCATGGGTTTAGAGCAATTCTTTGTGCACAAGTGTGCATGCTGCATTAACAACTTCCCCCCCACACCATTATTCTTATGTGTAATTTTCAACATATAGACCAAGGGTATTGGCTGCTATATCCCTAGGCAGACCTGCTAACTCAGTGTTAGATATAATAAAAGGACTTGAACTTCCAGTGCTGTACTTGCTCTGGTGTGAGAGGACACTGCTGCCAGGCTAGCACCTTGTACAAACACAGTATGTGCTCCTTGTCACATACAAAAGCTAAGGAGCACTGAATGAAATTAACAGGGAGCAGGTTCATAGCAAACAAAAGGAAGTACTTTTTCACACAGCTCATAATTAAATTGTGGTGCTCATTGCCACAGAATGATGTTGAGACCAAAGTATAAATGGGTGGAAAAAAAAGGGAGTAGAGAAATACAGTAGCTTATTAAATATGACGGTCTGGAAGCAACCCCCAGTTTAAGAAATCCCTGTACTACCGATTGTTGGAACTTGAACGGCTATACCAGGAAAAGATCACTGTATACAAATCCTGTTTCTTATGTTTTTTTCTTCCCTTCAGCATCTGCTAATGACTAGGGTCAGAGCCAGGATGCCGGACTAGATGTCCAGCTCACTATAGCAATTCTTTTGATCTTACGCTTTTAATCAAATTATGTTCCTATTTTGTCTACTCAGAAGGATCTAAGGCCTTGACTGAGAAAGGGATTTAAATATCTAACTTTCACAGGTTTTAGGGAGATAAATATTAATGCTTATCACGGCTTTCACTTCTTAGCCTGTAAACTTTTTGGGGTGGGGCAGCTGTACCTTTTTAGAAAGCCTTTGCTTATTTTGAATATGGAATTAAAAAAAAAAACCTTAATAACAGTGATAACAGTGTGTAACACTGTTTCTTTATAAAGGTTAAGTAATTTGCTTGCCTAAAAGGCTTGTGCCACAGCAAAGTCCTGAGTGACTGATGTAAGGATGATGACACTAACATCCACTGATGTGAATAAGAATCAGCTTCCTTTATACAACTCTGCAGATTTGTGGTGCATGTATATTACATTTGTAGAAAGCTATTTATCACCTGTTACCCATAATACTCTTGCCAGATGACATGTAACTTACTTACATTTACCTAGCAGGTTATTTGAGATTTCATCCATTTTGCAAAAGCATCTGGCTGCAAACCTATGACACATGTTGGTGAAAATCCAGATACGAAAATAAGGAAACCAAATACTGAAGATGTGAGCTCTTATCTCTGCCAGTTCTAAGCCTGACAGTGCAGCAAAGGTTTCGTTATAAATAAACAAGAAGAGGTAGTGCAACATAGAGAGAATGGTGCAATATAGGGTTGACAATAAGTTGACAGTTAAGCAAGCTAGACAGCCTCAGCTTTCCTCGACTGCTAGTGTTTTTTGTTTTGGGGGGTTCCCCCCTCCCCTCAAGGAGAGGTAAAGAACCACTGGAAAAGTATATCGCGGATGGCAGAGGCTGGGAAGGATTGCAGCTCCCCCCCCGCCCATGCTGCCCGAGCGCGGCAACAGCTGGTGTTTCCCAGGGCGCGGGGAAGCCCCCGGCTGCTCGGGCCGGTGCCGGCTGCGCGGCCCGTCCTGCCCGCGGTCGGGGCCGCCGGCAAAGCGGGCCGAGCCGAGGCGGGCCGAGGCGGGCCAGGCCGGGAGCAGCCGCTGCCCAGCCGGCCGCGCCGGCACCTGCTGCCGCCGCCGCCGCCCTGCCTCCCCGCCCGCATCCCGCCGACATTTCCAGGGAAGGGGCGGGAAGGAGGCAGCGGGGGGAGGATGCTGCCGCGTCCCAGCGCCCCAGCGGTGCCGCAGAGGGGCGCGGGGCGGGGGGAGCCGCCCGGGGGCTGCCCGGGGAGGCGGCGCGGCCGCTCCCCACCGCCGCCGGGGCAAGCGGCAGCCCCCGGGCAGCGGCCCCGCCGCCGCCTCCCCTCGGCCCCGCGCGGCGGAGGGCTCCCGGGCCCGGCCGGGGGTGGGGACAGCCGGGGAAGGGGGCTGAGGAGGGGAAAGACAGGAAGGAAGGCAACTCTGAGAGCAAAGACTGGTTTGTTCGCCCTCACCTTCCTCCGGCTCCTTGGATTAAAATAGAAATAGCAAAAATAATAACATTCCCCGGCAAGTGGCCCGGCGTTATAAGAAGGCGAAGAGGAAGGTCAAGAGGAAAGGCAGGAGGAGCCCTGCCTCGTCTGCAAGCTGGCGGCTGTCACACCGCCAGCCCCATACCCCTCGGCTTCCCCGCCGGCGGCCCGGTCCCTCCCCGGGGCCCTCCCGGGCTGGGCAGCGTGGCCCGGAGCGGCGGATGCCCGGCGGCATCGCCCGGGGCGGGGGCGGCGGGGCCCGGGCAGAGCCGGCGGCGCGGCACCTCTCCCACCACCCCTTTGTGCACCGCGGGCGCGGAGCGACGAGCGCGCACGCACACACACACACTCCACCTTGCAGCCTCGGCACCGCGGCCGCCCGTTGTTGCACACACACACACACACACACACACACACGCACGCACGCACGCAGTCCCTCCGGTGAGTGCATTTTCAGTTGCACTCTCCACCGCCCTCCATCCATCCTCTCTTCCACCTCCCTCCATCCTCTTCCTCTCCCCCCCCCCCACTTTTTTTTTTTTTTGCACTCCATGCATCGGTATAAAGCAGACATTTTGATGCCATTTAACAAGGTTCAGGCTTAAATAAAAACGGACTGCCTTACCCACCCCCGCCTGGCTGCGTGTACTTGGCACTGAGCGATCCCGGGGAAAGGCTTGTGCAGCTCGTCCCTAGCGGAGCTGGTTTGCTGCCATCCGCCCAACTTCAGCACCCAGCCGGCAGGGAGAGAGAGACAGAGAGAGAGAGAGAGGGAGGACGGGAGGGAGGGAGGGATGCGAGGAGAGGAGAGAAGAGGAGAGAAGAGGAGTGGAGAGGAGAGGAGAGGAGAGGCAGGGAGCGCACATGCGCTCTGCCACCGGCGCCGGAGCCCGGCGGCAGCGGGAGTTTCCCCGCTTGGCCCCGGCGGGTGAGTCACGGCGCGGCGCGGCGCGGCCGCCCGCGGAGCGCCCGGCGGCGGCGGCGGCGGCGGCGGCGGCAGCTGCATCCGCGGCCGCGCCCGCCCGGAGGTGCTCCGCCGGGCTCAGCCGCCGGCCGCGGGGGAGGGTGCCCGGGCACCATGGCCTCCTCCGCGGGGGGAGCGGGCGGGGTCTGCCGGGGCGGGGGCTGGGGACACCCCCCGAGGGGCCCCTTCTGCGGGGTTGCGGCGGCGGGTGCCCCTGCGCTTGGCATGGAAACGTGCTGTGGCAGGGAGGAAAACGCCTCCATGGTAAAAAGTGAAACGCCAGCTGTGCTGGGTTCCTGCTTTTTTTTTTTTTAATCCTCACATTGGTACGTCAAAAAAAAAGATATAAAAAACACCACGCAAATCTTCATTTTCCTCGGTGCAGATGACAGATATCCAAGGATTTAGTGGCTGAGTAACTTTTTGATGGCAGGCACCTGAAGCTCAATGCCTGAATAAAGAACCGGCATGGATCTGCCAGTCAGGGTCACAAAAATCAAGACCAGGATGTTCTGAAAATCTGTCTTTGAATCCTGAATCATGCCAGATCTTACCAGGTGTTGCTTCCCAGCTTTCCAAATTCCAGTTTCCAAATTCTGAGAAACATTATTTAGCTTGCCTACTGCACCTTAAAAGTCAGGAGCCTGGTATGCCTCAAGGCACCAGCACTGGAAAAATACTTATTTGGCATCTGGATCCTGTCAAATCATGCCACAAATCCAGAAATGTTAGTAACTCAAGAGAGAACACATTGCTGCATTTATCACTCAGCCAAAACAATCTGGCAAGATGGTACAAAAAGGCACAGGGCTGGATTAAGGTGGTACTGTGCCTTGCCAACAACCCATATTAATTCTATTCACAAAATTGGTCTAGACTCCTGTATATTACATATAGTTCCCAAAGTAAAGTGCTACAAAAACCAAGACCAAAACTGCACAGATGTTAGCAGAGCTAAAATTAAAGGGATTGAAGGCAGTCCAGAAGGGCTACCTCACAGGATACCTGTACGAGCACAGGCAAATCTAAAACATCTCAGCTCCCAAAAATCTATCTTCAAAGCATAATTAATTTATCAGTATGTTGGTAGCAGTTGGATGGCTTTTTTTTTGACTTCTAGGAGAAATGCTTCAAAATCCTAGTCATAAGGCTCAAAGTCAGTGCTAACCTCCTTGAAAGTCACTCTTCACAAAACCATCACTCCTATTTTCTTCTGTCTTGATCCTCATGGAGGAGAAATCTGAGAATTCTACTTGATACTAAAAGTTACAGGCCGAACAAAGACACTTACTTTATTTACGTTTCTATCCAAAGTAACCCTTCAATTTGCCACAGGCAAAACTTAAGTCTGTCTCCTCTTTGTCTCACAGGTACTCATACCTCTTTCCTGGCAAACGTCCCCCTCTACTCCATGGTTATCAACAGCGTTCTTCTCTTGAATTGTCCAACTAATTAATATAATTAAACTAAGAGTAATTAGTTTGATGTTGAAGCTTCTGTTCACAACTTGAAAAGCGTGAGGGCCTGAAAAGTTGTTTATTCCAAATATCTCGTGTGTCCTAACAAAAAATACTACCTACACGTTCAGTCTTGCCCTCAAAAAATCAGGCCATTTTTAGTTACAAACACAAATAAAGATGTACGTGTGATTTGGAGTTACGCATCTGTCTGAGTGGATGACAACTTGGAAGTCTGTATGGAAATTTGGCTCCCATTCCCTTCTCCTTTAGAAGGAGAGCCCAAAAGAATTTTTAAAATGATTTAAAAAAAATTGTGGAAGTGTTAACAGTGTTGAATATACTTCAAACTCAGCTTCATTGCTCACAGAGAGTTAAAGGAAAGTTAAAACTATCTATCTTACC
This sequence comes from Struthio camelus, assembly GCF_040807025.1. NCBI lineage: Eukaryota > Metazoa > Chordata > Aves > Struthioniformes > Struthionidae > Struthio > Struthio camelus. The sequence continues at coordinate 80,233,993 of NC_090944.1, read as the reverse complement.
TTTATACAGTCCATACCCTGGACTGAAGTAGGATATCCCTTCTCTCAAGAAAGTGACAAACATATATTAGATTTTCTTATCCTCCAAGAAAGTAGAGCCACAGGAGACACTCAGAAAAGGGCATACTTTGCTATCAAAAAAGTCAAAACCAAAAAATATGTTTATTAAGGAATATAAATAGTAAAAACAATCCAAGGGTTCATTGACAAATGTGTTGCCTAAAGCGGGGAAATACATGCTAGTTTCCTGCTACTCCCATATTGATGGCCATTTGACAGGCCCTGGAGAATACAATGAATAACAGATAATGTCTGTGTTGTTTGTTCTTTCCTCTGTTTGGAGAATTCCATGACTAGAGAAAGTTACCTCTGTAGTCCACCGAACTGTTCTGAGCTTTGTATATATTTTTGCAAATTTTAATTGAAAAAATAAGTGTAATTAGACACTGTGCTTCAGAAGGACTGGGAGTGAGTGATGAAGGATATCAAGGAAGAATGGATATTCAGAATTTTATGCTTATTCCATTCTGAGTTTCTTAATAGGTTGTGCAAAGTGTGTGAGGCTTTCATAAAGAAAATACCTTATTATGCTTTAGGTTATTTGTTAATTGTAATGCTTAAATTTTGTTTAGATACCTTCCTACAGCTTTAAAGAATATCAGTTCTATTCTAAGACCTCAGTTCATGAAAGCCTCCGTGTTTAGAAAATATTTGTAGGCCTTGTTTAACATTAAGCTCATACTTTTGAGTTTATTGACGTTATACTGAGAGCATTAAGCTCTCACTACACGCTTAATATTAGGAGGGGAATTTTACTTTAAGAAAAGCTGTGAAATTCATCAAAGCAAGTCTCCTCTCCTAAAGATTTAGTAAGTCCATATGAAGTATATGTGGATGTTCCACCTAAAAGGGATAATGGATAGGAATAAAAAGATTTTTTTTATCCATGTATCAGAAGAAAAAAAAACAATTTAACAATTTTATAAGCTAGAAAATGTTGTACGTAAAATGTTGAAATGAGTAAAAGACTTCAGCTTTCTATGATTCTGTTAATGTTTCCCACAGCTCTGAACAAGCCCAGCCATTCATATTTACCACAGTTTCCTGCACTTAAACCATTCCTTGTTGTTCTTTGAGCTCCTGTTTATAAATCCAGCTACTTTCAATAGCTGTTCAGTCATTCTGTTCAGACCACTGACTAATCTTTGTGCCTATTTTAGATCCCTGCAATTGTGTTCAATGACTTTTTTTTTCTTCCGGGCTTTTCTACCCTCTCTCCCTAGTTCATGTCTCTTGTTCCACACTTCTTTGCATATCTTATTCCAAAAAATTTCTCATGAATCCCTTACTTTTTTATTAATTTTTTTTTTCTCCAATTAATTGTCAATGAATGTGGAGAAAAGCAGACTGGATGGAGCAATGCATTATGAAAGGGCTTGCAAAAATGTAGAATACCATGGAAGTGAGAAAGCTTTCTGATATAGAGATTCTATATAAATCTAATGACATTATTTTACCTACAATTTAATCATCTTGATGTCAGGATTCCTATAGACTTAATGGACATTAAGTTAGGTTCCTTATTTTCCAGTATTTAGTCTAAATGACCGGACTGAAGTTGACCTGTAGAAAATAAGACATTCAGAATTTGTCATTGTCATTAAACCTTTGAGATAACCTTTGAGATTATACTGTGTTAATAGCAGTCTCTGCCTGTCTTTATCTTAAAAAAAATCAATGACTATCATTAAAACAAATCGATAGTCAGAGTCTTGAAACTGATCAGAAAGTTACAATCTTCTTTTATTTCCACAGCACTGCTTCAGTGTAGTACAAAATGAATTATTTAAAATTATACTGAACTATTGATTATATAATTCTTTTTGTCTTTGCAAGCAGCCGTGTAGCAGCTCAAAGATGCTTACATTTGTACCATCAACTAGGCAATAGTTTAGAAAAGTCTGCTGTAATTACAGAGGTGACTGTATATTTATGTCTGCTTCACAAAATCACTGGTTTGAGTTTTTGCTGGCTATGTCTGTGCAACACTGTGGTTCTTTTAAAATCATGACAGTGCTTTTAACTATAATGGGGTCTATTGCTATTTGATACTCTTAGGATTTCATTAAAGAATGAAATAGACCTTTCTATGCTGCTATCTAGAAGACGAAGAAATTTAAATAACTAACTAATCCTCTCTGGCACAAAGAGAATAAGTTGAAGAAGTAATCATCTTGAGTTGGCTATTTGAATGGAAAGGTGGCCCATCTTTTGGGCTTGCAAAAGGTGAGCAGAGCCACAGCATCTCAGCGTTACAGGGATTTATCTTTGCCATAGCCATAGGTCAAACAAACAAACTCACGGTCTATCTCTGAGAGTCCAGTTTCAGATTTCCCCAGGCAAATTTGTAATTTGACTTTTTTATATGCAGAAACAAAGGCTTCAGAAGTCCCCTTATTAAAGAACTGCTCTTTGCAGATGGCAGTGCACTTGTTGCTCACTCAGAGCAAGACCCAGAGATAATGACATCTTGTTTTGCAGCTGTTTCTGTTAACTTTGGCTGAGCAATCAGTATTTCAATGGCTGGTATTATGTGCCACAGCCACCAAAAAACAAAAGTCTATTTACTCAAATGGGAAGAAAAATGTCACTAGCACTACACTGAAGGGGCCAGACTCTGAACCACAGCTCTGGTGTTTGAGATAGCTTCCTGTTGCCTTGAGTTATCCTACAGGTCGCTTGATCCTAGCTTGGTGATAAACTGGTATTTTCATTTTACCATTTCATCAAGTATATTCTGTCACAAGCTAGACAAAGACTCCTAGCACTATTCTTAGAGCTAAATATATTTTATCATGTTATTGCTGACTTTTCCCCCGACTTTAATGGCTAGGGTGGCGAGATTTTAAAAGGTTTCATGCATAGCAGTGTGAGATGGAGGTTTGTCCCAGTAACATAGCGGTCTGAGCATTCTGCACTGAAACATTTCTCATCTTTAACCAACAGTGAACAGGAAGGACCAGCAGAGCGGTCAGTAATTTTTTAAAGGCTAGTAGGCATAAAAAACACTTATATCCCCTAAAAAATGACATTTAGATGGTAGGAAATATGTAGTATTTTGAATATGTCTGCTTGTACTGAGTGATAGTCATGTAGTTAAGAGTGCTGATAAGTTAACATAGTCAAGATGAAGTTTAGATGCAACTCGTGAAATACTGATGATTTTTGCTTAGCTTGCTCATCCATAAACTCTTTAACGCTCCTCTGTTAGTGACTTTGGACAAAGAAATTTAGCTGAAATCACTCTACCTTACTCCAATACCTGACTTTCCAAGATAGTTTTCAGGAAGCATAAATATTTTTTTCTATCTTTCGATTTCAAACCGCTCTCCTTAATCACAGGATAGAAATATGGGTTCTATGCCCTCTGGGCGTTTTAACATCTCTGCACGTCTCCCATTTCATGCTCTAAAATCTATTTCAAGGAGGATTTTTTTTTCGCCATTTTAGATTTTAATTACATTGCGGGGTTTTTTGGTTGTGAGTTGATTGAAAGCTCTGGGGTAAAAAAGACTGGCAGGGCTGTGAGTGTTAATTTGTCTGGTGAAAGGGCCTCTGAGGAAGAGATGTTTTACTTCGTATTTTAAAACTTTGAAACTGCCTTTGTCTGCTCTCTGGAAATTTTTCAGATGTAAAAGGCAAAGCAGTACTGGGGGGTCATAAGTTTGGTCATTGAGGTTTAAGCAATTTTATGCCGCTTTATAATTATGCCATCCCCAATTGCTTTTAAAAAACATGGGATATATCCCTAATATCCTTTCTCCAGAGCTGAACTCATTATTTTGTCTCAATAAAATTGAGTAAAACTTTTAAAATTTGGTCCTGAGCCATGAAAGTCTTTAAATACATATTTGGTCTCAGTAAATGGGATTTAGATATAGATGTAAAGGTAACTCCATACCTGCACTTGAATAAGGACACCACATACTTGCCTGTGTTCTTGAATGGAAGCCTGTATTATCTATTGTGATTTATATCGCTTATAAACTCACAGTATTTGTTACAGATAAAAAGAAAGCACAAAGACTTTGTATATTTTGTTTCTACTTAATTTATCTACTCACATTTCCATAAAAAAATAATTAAGCTGAAGCCAGAGATGAGACTGCACATAATAATAGGTAGAAATCCCTTCAAAACTCAGAACACAAGAGTAATTAGAAAAGTTTTTTGTGCAGAAACTCAGAAAATTCAGTTATGATTAGACTTAAAACGTCCAGCCATCTGAAATCAGAATATAGGTGAATACAAGTGTAACCCATCTCTAAAAATAGCAAATAGTGGAGATTTGATGCACATTTACAGAACAAGGCAGAAGTGCTGGAAAAAAACTGGGTATTCTATTTCATGGAAGGGTTTGGGTGATATCTGTTCTCTATTACAGGCAATGTGTCCAGTATAATGTGAAGAAATTAGTTTTGGGTTCAGTAATTAAATTTAGTCCATTTGGTTTTATTGTTATTTTTATAATATAGATACTTTTAATGCTAGAGTTGTTAGCAGCAACCAGAAACGTGGTTAGAAACTCACAGGAATGTCCACCTAGAGTTTCTGAGAGAACCCGTGAGAACTTTTTCAAGGGAAAAACACATAGAATGCTATAGCAATGATATCTGTAAATAAAGGGAAATAAGGGGTAGTAATATATTTTACAAAGCTGCTTACTTTGTAAATTTTGAAACTCATGTGGCTTTAACGCAGTACGTTTGTCATGTCAGATCTACGCTATGTAAATGGCAGCAAGGTGGTGAAGGTATGGGAACTCCTAAGAAGGGCATACTGAGGCTGGCGTTGCCAGATTATCCAAGGAACCAGTCCCGTACCCACGTGGACCTCATGAGACAGTGCAATACCTGGACCCAGCAGGAGCTGCTTGACATTTACTTCGTCTGATCTGTTCCTAAGACCCTCCCTACCCTCAGCACTCTGTGTTACATAGTACACGTTTTGCAGGTCTCAGCCTCAAAGATTTTATTATGCAACTCAAGCAGCCAGGTGAGCAGCTTCTTATGCTATGGAGTGTGTGTCACCCTCTTCTCCATCCCCATTACATTTGACTGGAGTTTATTAACTCAGCTCAGAACCTACTGGTCTGAACATCTGACAGGCAACTTGTCAGTCACAGTCAATAGTTAGTACATTCCCTTAATCCTGAGATATATTCTGTGGTCTCATTTCTAGACATCAGGGAAATGCCATGTTGTCACCTGAAGCTGCACCCCATAGCCAAACAGCAGTGATTCAGCTCTGGTCCTTTTTCTGCTGCCACCTTTGTTGATTCCAGCAGATAATGCGATACCCCTGACAAAGGCACTTCTATATCCCTGTTTCCCTCTTCATCATTTCATGTTGAAAGTTATATATCTTTTAATGGCTAGAAATCAGTATGTGATAGTAACTTTGAACAGAATCCTTCCCACAAACCAGAAGTCTTTTTCCTCTTTTTTTTGGATTGGCGCCACAGCCTCCCCACTTCACAGATACTTGCAGTTATGGTGAGTCCCAGAGCAGCAGTGGGAACAGTCTATGAGAAAAGCTAAGGTGAATGAATCTCTCTGTTCAGATTCCCCTGTATATCATAGCTATCCTCTCCCTTTGAAGCATCTGTTCATCTAGCATTTGGGTGAGCAAAGTATCCAGATGAAAAAAATCTCCGCTGGCTGTCCTTCCTCCTGTTCACCAAGAGATGGAAGCAGAGCACTCCCTTGCTAGAGCGTGAGGCCACTGAGCTATACCCGAACCACTTGGAACAGATCAGGCAGAGAACAAATAATCTAATGATTTCTTTCAACACTGTTGATTACTCATTGCTTGCAAACATACAAACGTTTGGAGGACATCTGTCTGCCGATGCTTGTATTTCTACAAAGGCAACACCATTCTCTGCTTGGTACTTGCTGTTTCCTCTTTGCTGTTTGTAAGCTGAAACTTTTTGAGGTAGAGGCAGTATACTGCCACAGAGGGGAGGCAGCACAGGGTGAATTAGGTAGGCAATAACATAGCAAATGTAACAAAGAGCGTAGTCAATAGAAAGAGTTCAGAAATGTTCAAATGTGGCTAACTTGTCCTTGTGAATGATGCCTCAAGGATTCTGTAACACATCCTTTTGTGGATCCCTTTTCAAACCAATAGTAAATAGAAACCTGAACTGCATTCTTTATCTGGTAAGCTCTTCTAGAAATACTTTGAAATAACTTAATATGTTTAAATCGTTTGCCAATAAAATCTGACAAAGGGATCGGAACTTTTCACAAAATCACAACAAATGGTCTAGAAAAGGATAACAAGTGATTGTGTAGTCTGTTCCACAAGGACTTTTCAGGCACTTCCTGGGTCATTTTCTCAACTAATTGCTTTTGGCAGTATATGATGAACTGGCCTGAATAGTTGAAAAAAGATGTTATATCAGCATTTGTATATGATGTAAGAGCAGTGAGCTGGTTACTGTCCTCCTCAGAAAAAACCTTAAATTTACCTAGTTTAGTAGTAGTGCTTTCTATTTGAAAATATCCTTCTGATAAAAGTCATGAAAACAAAATCCATCAGTCCTTCCAGATCAAGGTCTTTAACAACCTCCCAGTTCCCAGGTTGGCCAGTCAACAATAAATTCTCTAAACAGGGATAGATTTGGCCTTGTGAGAAGCTCACATGTACAACAGAAATTTGTCAACCAGCTACTTGAGAGATAATATTTTCAGCAAATTTAATCCCCTCACAGAAATGGATCAAGAAGGGGGGTGGAAGGATATGCCATGCTATACATTAGCATATATATAGCATATGCTTTAATGGCAATCATCCTCCAAATAATCTTGGGCCAGTGGTTTTTGGTATCCATTCCTCTTTACCCGTGAGAACTTTTTTTTTTTTTTGCTTTTTGCTTTCACTGAGAATAATTACTAGGGAAACCAATATGAAGCTTCTGTCAAAGCTCCACTAAGATTACCATTTCACTTCAATTTAAGTTTTCTGTAGGAAAGTGGAAATTTCATGGCAATTTCCTGAACTCTAAAAAAATATTCTCTTGGAAATGAAGAGACAGTTTTCCTGGCAGATTTTCCGTTAGGATCAGTTTAGCATTTAGTCTTCCAAAAAATGGCCTCCAAATACTTAGAGATCAGGACAGCCGTGTCCTCTGCCTTTTTCTCACAAAACAGTAGGATATGTTGCAGCTAATCAGAAAACAGTGCTTTTCAACTTTTCTTATTAGAGGGGGCCATCTAAATTTTTTTTGAGAGCAATCCCATGACTCTGCAGTGTTACTACACTCAGTTCAAAATTAGCATAAATTGACTGCTCTTATCTAACTTGCATTTTCCCAGTTTAGTTTGTTGTCTTGAACACTGATGTTGGGGTATGCAGGATGTGCTCTGTTTCCTTTTATTTTTCCCCACGCGTTTTGTGGGGCAACGCCAAGCTGAGAAGCAGTGGCATGTGCCCTCTAGTCCAACAGCATGACTGCTGCTTTGAGAGATTGCAGCAGGTCGAAAAAAGGGCAATAGGTGTACGTCAATAGTTTGAAAATATAGTTTTGAGCACAGTATGTCTTTTCTGTGACTCCATTTGGACTTACTTAGCCTTTTGCTTCTGTTCTTGCCTCTTCTAATCTTACTTACCTCATACTCAATGACTCCTTTGGAAAGACCGGAAACTGCACTCTGTTTAGCTAACAAGAAAAAGTGGTGGTACTTTACTTTAGCTACCTGTCATTGAAAATGCAACGAAATTCCTGAAGTGAGGGTGTAACAGCAACCATGTTCAAGGACTGCTGCCAAGCAGTGACAGCTGTAACAACAGTGCTCAGCAGGGCAGCATGGCGGCCGGCTCCGATGCTTTTAGTCTTCATTCTTCTTTTCTTTAGGACCGTTTTATAGCCTAAATTTATAGTTCATTTAGAGGGGGGGAAAGAACACACTTCCCTTATTTGCACAACTGATAACATATACATTGGAGTATATCATGATTATGCCATCAGTCCAATTTATAAGAAGATCTGTAAATTTGTCACTCAGCTAGGCACCATGATGTAATTGGCTGAGCATACAACTGGGAGCCAGCAGGCTGCATGTGATTACTATTCACGTATGGTTCTTATGTACCTGTCAAAACCTACCTCCCTAAGTGGACTTCTGGACGAGTCTTTATTTATTTTAAGGCTTTTAGACTAGCATATATTTATTTAAACAAGATAAAGCAATTCTGATGTTATATCTAGGCAAATGATGTTATATCGTTTTTAGTCTCCCTCACCTCCAAAATCTTCCTGTATTTGTTATCTTCTTCTGTTACTCTTATTTTAAATTAACTTGTCATTTCTTTTAAGCAAGACTTCATTGTTGTCTTCTAAAGTAAAATGAACATCTGCAGCACTATATAGAAATAGGAAAGAGCTTGCCATTGTGTCAGGTGTTTAATACTGTACTGTCTGATAGATACAATACAATACTACAATTGATACTGCTATTGATGCTACAATAATATTATACACAGAGTTGTGAATCCAAACTCACTGTTCAGGAAGAATCACAGTGAGGACCTAAAACGAAATCAGCCAAAATTCTCCGCCTCTTTTGAAATTACTGGCTAGAATCTAATCTCAAGCATACCAGTGTAATTCCTGAGAAATTCCATTTAATTTAGTGCAATCCGGAATCATAGCATGGTAATTTAGGTGTGAACATATCTTATATACTAAAAGATAACAGTTAATCACTAAGAAATTCATATCTATATGAAATCAAAATCTGATCAAGAGTTTCTTCTTCTTCCCTTCCGTACAACACAATGTCTAGTCTACTGTAGTCTACTATATCTCAAAAGACAGATAGCACAATAAACAAGCAGTGGACAACCACACTGTTTGCACATGTGAAAACCTGGCTTTTTAAGATCCATTGCTTGTTTGCTAAACCTATCTGAAGCCTCAGTAAAAGGTATGTAGCCAATATTGTCCTGCAAAATACTTTAGGCACAATAATCCAAAGGAAACTGAATCTTTTCAGTTCACAATTCAGAAGGCAACAGACCGGAACTTGAACCGCAAACTTAGTCTGAAAAATTAATGTTTAAAAATGGCACCCTCTAACCAAAAAGGTCTGTTCCCTGGATATAATCAGAGCTATACTGGAGGAAAAGCATCTGGAAATGTAATCTTGCTAAGGAACACTACAAAGAATTCCTAAGCATTAGTCTATGAATCAAATCAAAGGGCATAAAATGAAATAAGATCAAAACATCTTAAACCGTAGGGCCTCTTTTACACTGACCAACTGTTATTTACAAGATTCAGGCAGTTCTCATGACCTGTGTGTTGTCAGAGGCAGGTAGACAAGGTTGCCAACATTGAAAAAATCGCTTTTCAGAAATGACTCACTATTTTGGCTCAATAATCCGAGACACCCCGAAGCTTCTGATTTTTAGAGAAAAGGCAGGGAAGAAGGGCCTGCTCATGACTTTCTGAAAGTAGACTTTTCAGAAACATCTGAAGTTGGTCATTCTACATTATTTACCATTTTTAAAAAATCCTGGTCACAGTTTGATCTGAATTATAATACCATAAATTAAAAAAAACCCAACAAATTTAATAGAATTAACCCAGCATTTACACTATGGTAATTTAGATCAGGATAGGATTCACAGGACATTTTAGATCCTAAAGGTAGAAATAGGAAAACATTTCTTTTTCTCATATATTCCCCCAGTGGAGCAGGATATGACCCAAGAAATGGTTTTCTGGACTGTAAGCTTTCAAGAAGAACAAACAATAAACTCTTCTCTCTGTTAGCATTGGATTTGAAATATTTTCAATAGGAAGAAAATAGGACTACGAGCATTACCTGTATATTTTAAAAATAATTTCTGCTCTGTTTGTCCTAGTATTACACAAAGAAGCAGCCTCTAAGAGGCATACATAATCACTGGCCGTGGGAGAAAATAATACAAATGATACTGTGCATGCATGCATGGATACGCAATGCCTTCGGTGCTGTGGACTTTCTGAGAAAATATCTTAATGAAAAAATGACTCAAGCAACTGGCTAGACCATTCTTTTAATAGCCTTTGGTAAATAAAGATCTTGGATTAAGTTGTTACACAAGTTTAATCTGGAAGTCACTCACCAAATTCGGTTCTGTTTTTCAACAGGGTAAATGAAGAAGAAATTTAGTTCTTTGGGACTGGGCAAGCCGCTTGATTAATATACTTCTGTGTCTGCAAGCACAGTGAGATCTGTGCGTGTTAGAAGTTGTGCTGGCTTTCAGACTGTTTCTGTTTATTGATAAGCTCCCTCTCCCCAGTTATGACCAAGCTTGACCTTGTCAGTGACTGTCCTCCTCAGTGGCGTTTTTTAGAGGTTGTTAAGCTGCCTGCTATTTTGGAATTTAATACAAGGAAATATGTCTGACTTTTCTGATGGTGCTGGCAGCTAGAATGCCATCTGTAAGAGTCTCTGCATCACTGGTATTCTGCTTATGTGCACAGAAAAATAGCAGGGAAGCTTTTAATTACCAAAGCTCTTAAGCCCTGGCCCCATCTATCAATTTGCTGTGAGTCAAAGGTAAGTCCAAATGTAGGGGAATATTGGAAAATGCGGGGAGTGAAGCCAAAGGCTGTTGGATGTGATTCCTTTATAAAATATATATAGAAAGCAAAACTGTGGCTCCAACTAATTTTGTTATTAAATGGGTCCCGTATTTCATTCCTTATCCACTCAAAGCTCCCCTGGGCTTTGCTATAGAATTATCATATTGGAATCAAAAATGGAGTTTATGTTTCAAAGTAAATAAGAAGGGAAGGACTGGGAAAATCCAATTTAAGAGAACAACAGCATAACCCACATACAACAAATACAATTGCACAGGAGTGAGAGAATTTTGCTGATGAGAGGGAAAAAATGAGAAGGAAATGTATAAAAGGGCTTAAACTATATCAACTTGAGAGATTTCGTGATCACATTTCAAATGAATGCATTCTGTTACTTGAACATTTTCAAATTATTTCTTTCTTTTTTTTTCTCACTGCAGCAGAAAGGGACAGCAGTGCTTTGCTGCTGTCAGAAAGCTTGAAAATTCCATGTAAAGGAACAACCAGGGCAGACAGCTGTGCACATTTATACTTGGCTTACTGAGAAAGACCTGCAATTACTGAAGTCTGATACCCACTACTTATCAGGTCTGTGGTTAGTATGTTTACTGAAACCACAGTAACGGTCCACAGAGTATATAGAGCTGGGAAAGGGCTGTGACACTTTGCTTCAGGAAGCATTTTGCTTCTGCAGCATCTCTGATTTCTGACTAGTAAAGATGATGCCATTTCAGTATAACGAGATGATAGCCTAGATGCCATTTGACTGTTTCAGCATTCCTGGTAGAGCTTTGGTAGTTAGTGTAGCAGGGAGATCACATATGTCTGATGTGTCAATGGGCACTGGCTAGGACTACTTCTCTGTGGTTTGTGTGTTACCTTCTCCTTACTGTGTGATGTCAGTCTTTGCAACCACAAAATTTCTGCCAGTCTGCAAACCAAACTGTCTGCACGTGCCCAAGAGGCCATATGCCCGCTGATGGATTCACAGAGACATTGAAATCAGGCGAGCTATGGTAATTTATATCAGCAGAAGGTTTGAACCTGAGGATCTGCAAGTTTGAATATTGGGATGGATGGTTAGAAATGCAACGATCTGGTTTTGTGTCTGCATTGTTGTGGATGGCCCAAAAAATAAATTGATGCTCCAGAGTGCTCCCATACCATAGATTATTGTTTACTGTTTGTGCTTTACCAAAAGCAATATAGACAATTTTATTGTAAATTTTAGTAAAAAATTCAAATTGTTAGAAGATGTCCTTCCCATTAATTTTTCCTCTTCAGTACGTAGTAATGATACTTTTAACTTACAAGTCCATATTGTTAGCCTTGCCTCATCTAGACCCCGATGTTCATTCCTGGAAGTTTACAGTGAATAAAAACAGGAGCTGGGGTTTGAAAATCTGTCTCAAAGATCAGAATGTCAACAAAGCAGAAGCCTTTCCAGTCTAATTATAAAGGTCATTTCTTCGACCTTTGCTATCCCAACAGGCAGTAAATAAGCATGTCTGATTTTTTTAATATGCATTTACCTTTATTGTTTGTGTGAGTATCACAACAACCCTCTCCCACAGCATTCACGTAACTTAACTCTGTGGGGGAGGAATAAAGAGGAAATGTCACATGACAGACATTACTTCTCTTTGTTTAGTCTTAATTTGGAAAAGTGCTCAGATGCTGTGATGATTGGCATGGCAGGAATAGAAGAGGACAGCAGAGTAATTCTGCTTCTTGTGCCACCTTCCCACTCCCACAGAAATCCAGAGTCTAACTGAGGGCAAAATCTGTCCAGCCTTTCCTAAAATGAACTTTGATCTTCCTCCTACTAGACTTCCTTAGAGTAGGCTTGTGACCTTAATCCTTACTAGGATATGATGTAAGGAGAAGATTGCTGTTTCCAGTCTGCAAACAGGAAAGATAAGTTACTCACCCAAGAATACAGAGGTAATACTCCTAAGATTGAGATCGAGAGTTGTGTTCAGTCCATTAATCCACAGCATCTACAATTTTCCTTGAATACCACTATCAGTTTGCAAAGAATTGCTATTTGATTGTGAAATCCTGAGCGCTCCTATGTTGCATTATTAAAAAATTGGAATGATTAAAAAAATTCTGGGTAAGACAAAAAAATATGGGTAAGGTAAAATAAATAATCCTAAAATGTGCAAAACAGACCCTACAGGCATGCTGAGAGGCATCTTTTACTACAGGCAGACTACAGGCATCTTTTGCTACATTTTAGCCACATTAACTTTAGGAGAAAAATAGTAAATTCAATACCTTCTAGTGGAAGATAGTTTCTTCTACGCTCCTCTTCCCTCCATATGCAGGGTGAGAAATGTCAATTCCTTTCTGACATGGTAATGCTATTAATAACTCTGTGCAGAGGTGTAGGAAATCTGCCAACTTTACAGTAAAAAAAAGTACAAAACAATTAGACTACATGCAGCTCTTCAGATAATCTAACCCAAAATACTTTGAATAGCCCATTTAAGTGCAGTGTTGATGTCAAGTTTACCATTTGCCTCTTGATCTTCTTGGACCATGAAAGTGAATACATAATAGTCCCGTCGGTTTTGCTAGTAGTTATGTTCCTTGACTATTTGCCGCAAGGTGTTAGACATTTAATAGCTTGGTCCTGCAAGGCACCAAGTCCCTCCTCCGGGTGCTGAACTCCTTCAACTCCTACAGCAATTTGAGGCCCTTTTCAGCAGTAAGGATGGCAGCTGGGAAATAAACAGTGTTCACTTTCTCAGGTATTAAAGCTGACTTCTTCTAAGCATTATATAGGGTATGCTCCATTTGATGTAGTCCTTGCTGTGCATCTAGATATTGCTGATGGCAATAAATCTATCAGGCTTTAACACTATGAATTAGTGAAAAAATGAGGTGGGAGAAACATGCTTGCCCCTGGTCCCTGAAAGAGCCCCAATACCTTCAGAAATGAAGCCAAAAAGCAGGCTGAGAAAAATGAGTGAAAGCAGCAGGAATTTAAAAAGCAAATGCTACATCAAAGGGACAGGAAGGAACTGCAATAACATTGCTGTGATTGCAACTGGGCACAGTCCCAGGAGCTTGGGGAACAAGCACCTCCAATAAACAGAGCTGTTTCTGTACCAAGTGCTTATGAGGCGCTTATTGAAACATGGAAATAGGCTCAGTAAAAGGTGATGAGCATGCTTGTATTTCTTCTTCACAAGTATTTACTCCTCAGTCATTAGCAAATATAAAGCCCAACAGGACCCATTGTGCTGCCAGGATGAGATAGCTTTGCAAACCCTAGTAAAAGGATGCCCCCATCTACCAGTGCTAACCAGGCAAAGGTGCTGTGATGTGCCAGCAGGCCCCATGTAAGACTTGAGCTCAAGGGATAGAAATGGGATAGAAAAAAAACACGAGGCTTTTTTTCCCCCCACTTTATTTTAGCTTAATTCCTTCCAACTTCACGAAATGACAAATGGTCACATTTACCATACAACACCAAACCAAGCTACTATTTGACCGTTCATCCACGCTCCCTAGTCTCAATTTGAGAAACACAAGGGGAGAAATGCCTGCTTTTCTCTTTTACCAAAGAGGTATGTGCCATCCAAAGAGGATGTGGAGCCCTTCTAAAAGGGAAGAAAGGAGAGTCCAGTGATTCTTATGTGCTCACTTGTATGCCTGCCCAGCAGGAGTCGTGGCCAAGCACTCTCTGGATGTACATACTTCAAGGTACCTGAAGGCATGATTCTGCAAACAGCTATGCATACACTTTATTTTATATAAGTAGGCTGTTTCATATGTTTAACTTTACATGTATGAGTGGACCATCTGTGTCTGTAAAGTTTAAAATGTGCACAAGAGAAAGAAGAAAGATTACTAAGGAAAAAACATAATGCTAAAGCTAAACAAAAATCATGGAGTAATAATAATAAAAACTAACCACCATAAAAAGAAGCTTCCAGTGCTTTGGAAGGAAATGAACTGAAGAAGAGAGCCTTGCATTTAATTTTCAAAACAGCCACAAAAGGATTACTTGCTATTTTACAACCATGTGGTGGAAACAGACTCCCTGAAATGCAAGTGGTTAGAGTGCTGATGTGGGATCCTTGCAGGGCACAGCATTCCTTGGAGAGAGGAACAAGCGAAAAGCACTTCAGTGCCGATCTTAAGCTCGATACACTGTTTCCCGTCTATGGGAACTTCCCTGCCTCAGGAGAGGGGTTAGGGTTAGGGTTAGGCTGGGAGGATGTCTATGCAGAGTCCTTCAGCACCACGATAAAAAAGTTGTATAAGTACCTAATGGCAAGAGAAATGGGGTTCTATGACCCAAAGCAGAGTGATGGTAATGGTTTCAGATGCTCCCTATGCAGATAAATACTTTGCTATGTTGTGATTGAATTAGAAAACAGAAGCAATACAAGGTTTGCAGGATGGCTTTCTGAGTAACCAGCAGATGAAACCGATGCAGAACAGAGAGTTGTGATTTTCCCGTAGGAGCTCGCTGAGCTAGCCTGTTTTCAGAAGCCTCATTAGCCAAGGACATAAAGGAGGAGAACAGCATAACACAAGACTATTGACAAGCCAGAAGCAACATTCTTCTCTTTGATCCTTGCTCTAGATCTCTTATGTGTCATTTGGATATCGATCTACAGCATCCCCTGCACTTTTTTGGTGTAGAATATGCAATTTACTGTGATTTATAGTTTGATCAAAGAGATGCATTGATTGAGATGATTAAAGTAGAAAGCAGATCCATGTGTTTCTCTTTTGCACAAGCACACACAAGGGACAAAAATTAATCAAAACATTATTAGAAGCTGAGGAAGCCTCATATAACTTCATACAAACTACTTTGGTTGAAGGACTAACCGAGCGTAGAAAGAGTGTGGTCAGGCTCAGGAAAGTAAACATATACCTTAGACCATTCAATTCTCTTATCAGCCACAGAAAAAGACTTGGTCACATGGCTCATAATTAGGGCAACAGGATCAGGTTAGTATTTCTCCGTTGCCTACCAAAAAGAGCATACCTCTGATGAATAGATTTATGATCGGTCACAGTGTTTTTTCAGGAAGCTAGAATTACTGAAGAAAAATTTAGCTTTATGCATCTCCTAATGCATTTTCTCTGTAATTCTTGAAAGATATTTTTTTAAACATCTTTTTCTCTCCATTGCTACCTACTTTTTCTTGTATAATACCTTCTTTAGAGATTTGGTATCAGGACAGAAGAATTTTTCTCCAGATTTACCTTAAACTTCTACATCTCAGTGAACTCCTTAACAGTTTTGTTGTCTACTCTGCTTTGTAGCAGTTAACAAAGGTTGCATTTTTTAGGAACTGAAAGTAGTCTTCCTTATCACTAAGTTTAACTTTGAAAGAGCAGGATCTGTTGAAATAGCCACATAATACAACATGCAGGCAACTCACATCGTAGCCTCTTACAATCATTTCCTACAAATCTATCTTCTCTTATCCATTTTTTTTACAGAAGAATGTAAATTTAACTCAATTTAATTGTGAGCAAAATAATCACAGTGAAAGCTAGCAGTACTCAAATTTGTGCCTGCTATTTGGGAATATAAAAGAGATATTTTGGGCATAAGTTCTTTATTTAACTCCCAACATTCTGATGTTTAAGCTCTCTTAACATAAAAGTTCTACTTGCCTTTCATAATGTATGTCTTTTTAAATTGAATTTTACACTCTATAAGAAATCACACCTGACTGTGTGTCTCATTCCCATAAGGTGCGGACAGTCTGACAGCGCTGACTGCAGACAGCGCTTGTGCAACCCGCAGAGCATCTCTGACGTTCAGACAGAAATAAGGGAACATGCAAGGAACAGAAAGACTGAGAGGAATACTGCTGGTCAGAGTAGCTGCCACCTCCTAGAACTGGAAGATGAAAAAAACAACCAATCAACCAAACATACTGACTGTTGAAAATGGAGCATATTGGGGCTTTCTAACCATGGCAGTATTACAAAGCTCATGACAACATTCTTTCACTCTGCATGTGCTGAGATAGCCCAGACTTTTTTTTCCCTCCCTCCCTGGAATTATATTCCTTCTCAACATAGAGGAATAACAACCTCTTCATAAGCAGACATATAGGCTATATTTAGACTTAGTTTTCAATATGTGCTGCAGCGGTTCCTCTGTCTAATGTGTACTCGCATTTCCTTTGTACAGGAAAAAAGGTTGTGAGTAGGTGGGACTTGATGACACCTAGATCTTGCTCCAACACTGGATGAAGCCAAGAAATGTATGTACCAGGATCTGGGAAATAGGAAACAATTCTAGATGCAGTCAGATGAATGCAGCCATACAGATCTAGAAATTCATGATATAGCTGGTATGTAGTTCAGAAGCACAGGACCAAAGCAAAGTCACACCTACTTTTGCACATTTCTACTCCTTTTATCCTAAGATCTCAAAATCCTTTAAAGGAACTAATGAATAGGGTTTTATAAATCTTATACACCATCAGGAAGAACTAGGAAGTATTAGAACAAGTTAAGAAGTCATTATTTTTTGCACACATAAAACATTTCTATTAAAAAGCATTTTGGGCTTTTTATGATAAAAAACAAAAATGAACTGTTTACAATTGCATATAGGTTATTCTTTTTAAGTAAAAATATAAAGCATAGACATAAATGAATGTGTTTTATCATCTAGATTAAAAGAGTTCAGTCACTGCTAGTATGTACTGTAGGTATAGTTTTCCTCTACTCAGGAGTAGGTTAATGATTTTCAAGTATATAAAATAAAATAAAAATCTAAAATAACAATTTTTCTCTAGAGTTTCCTATGAGTTCTGTTTGTTTACAAGATTATAAGATAGGTGAAACAGTGGAATATCTTACTGTCTGACTTCTGTACCAGCACAGTCAGTGCTTAAAAATGAGCAAATTTATAAATCAGTACAGACACTTACCTACTCACATTTGGTAAACTCTTTCCATGAATAAACAAGTCAGTATTTTCAGGATACTGACTTACAGCAAAAACTTCTAAATAACAGAGAACTTTGAAAAAAATGAAGTAAAATATTTAACTAGCACATTAAAAAAAGCCACCCTGTTAGTTAATTGATTACTTATTTAATGAAATATGTTAACTAACAAGAATTTTCAATCATGTTTATAGCTTGCGAACATGTTAATAGTTTTCCTAATGCTATTTTCCTAATGCGTTATTTTTTTTCAATGAAATGTGAATCTTTCGTAACACCTTTTTTGAAGAATTTGAAATTCAGAAAATTCTGAATGTCTTTAAAGCCTAACAAAAAGAAGATGTAAGCCTCCTTCTATCCACTGCACAAAGCTAATGCTATCTTTATTAACAATAAAAATTAAAGAATAAAAACTAAGACTAAAAAATGTGTTGATTCTATAAAACACTCTTAGAGATTAATAGTGATTGCAACCTGCTCATATCATCTACACATTACATGCTTGTTAGCATTAAGCAATATAGGCAACTAGAATGGAATGAAAAAAACCCAATTAGAACTACAACCCCCCTCCCCCCCAACACACACACACATTTCTATGTCTTTTTCTATTTTTCTTTTTTTCTTCAATATAGCATCTGTTTTGTTTAACTGACCAGCAGAATTTCCTTTCAGGATAATACATTTTGATTGCAGTTTTCTTTTCCATTCCCATTGTTTAACAGAATAATCTTTTAGGAAATTTTGCAGAGACAATATTCCACAGCATGAGGCACTGGCTTTTAAAATCAGATGGCTTGGAAAGCTCACTCATCCAAGCACGCTAATTGGTTGATTGCTCTTGAGTGCTTTATCACGTTATTTCCAAGGGCTGCCCTAAATGCCAGGAAGTAAGCCGTGGTTCCGGTGATTAGTGCCAGAAATTTGAATGTTAATTATTACTGGGCTACATTAGTATAGCTGCTGATTATCTGTAACAAATTTCAGAAATAGATGATTAAAAGAAACAATTAAAATCTAATTATTTATATTATGAATGTCTGATCAATTAAGTACAGATATTGATTACACATTCTTTTACAGTTGTTCATAATAGCATGGAAAATTATCAATCTATTATTAAGATTTACAAATGCAATAGAAGACACTATGCTAATGACATTACATACAGATAACAACTAGGATGGGAAAGATAATTATAAGTTTATCTGTAACATAAGAAATTTCTAGTCAACAGTATAAATTTTGTTTCTGTAAAAGTAAAAATTTCAGGATGATTATTTTTCACTTACTGAATGATCAATCTTTTCTGTAAATTGACATGTTCTGACATAAGCAATCTAAATACATTTGCAAATTTTTTCCGTTTAAATTGAAATTTATCACTCTACCAAATTATTCTTGCAAATTAGTGTATGTATATCGTCAGGTATGTAAGACTATCTAAGAATATATCTGTTAAGCTAGTACAATTCAATCTGAAAGTGTTTGCAGTCTAAGCTTGGTAATGTCTCAAATTTCTTAGAAACGCTAGTGATATGGATAAGTGAGATATAGCTTATGAAGGTTTGGCAGTTGTTTTGCATTTGGAAAACGTTATGCCATTCTGACAACCTCTGCACTGTTAGCTTTCTCTGCTTCATCACAGAGCTTGGTTTCTTACTGAGCATTAAGCTTCAAGATATTATTAATTCACATTCCCAGTCCACCATTTCATTTTTAAATAACTTTCAAAACACTTTATGCATAATAGTAGGGCTGTAGGAACTATAAAGGGTCAAACCCCAAAGCCTTCATTCAGGTGACATTTTTGTTCTGCTATATACGCTACCAAACTCAAAAGATATTTACTAGATAAAGCTTTCCTTTATAAAAGACCGTATCCCAGCATTTGGGCATCTCTGAACAAGTTTTATACTTTGTACCTCATAAACTCAACAGTTGGCTTGCCGTAGGCAATACCTCAGCAATAAAATGAGTATAACAAAAATGTAACAAAAAATCCCATCAACATTACTGACTTCACCCTTTCGCCCTGAAGTCCTTTGGGCAAGGGAGAAAAGGTGGACCCTGCCACATGCTTTGAGACTTAATACGCAAGGTCCTTGAGGCGCATAACGGGCAGCAGGTTCCAAAGCTGAACCCTGTCAGAGAGCATCTCCCAGCAGCCATCCTCGTCCTAATGTGAAAGAGCAGGTCCTTTCTGATCTCAGCTGTGGCATTATCAAAGGTAAATGAGTGCCATAAAGAAATATTTTACACAAGTAAACACTGTGGTTTATTTGTTACATGCAAATGCAAAAATCAGTTCCAAAAACAAAGAGCAAACAATGGAGATCCTAAAGCAATGTGCTTGTTAAATGCCATACTGCTGAGAACTGGCCTGCTGAAATATTCACCAGCTTTCGTCCTTGTATGAAATCAGTTTGCAGAGTGAATTGCAATAGTATAAACTGAAGCAAGAGGTATATAATGCTATAATTTCATAAGTGTTCTCCTAGAAGCAGTGGGACTTTTCAGACTATAAATCCAGTTCACGAATATTTGTTAGCCCCTTCCAATCAAAGCAGGTTATTTGTAATGAGAAAGGAAATGAAGTAAAAGAAAGACATAGCAAATCTAATGACTGCAGCAAAGTCTCTTCGTGTGATTAAGAGCATCTCCAAATTGTGTGTTTGAGGGCTCCCATTTGAGGCTTTTCCCTCTGGGCTTTCTGAAAATGAGCTGTGTACAGCCTGTAGTCTACAAAGGGATATATATTTCGTACAATTTTACCTGTGAATTCATTGCAAATAATAACATTGGAATCAAATTTCACAAACATTACTATGCTTTCAGTCATTTTAGTCATGACGTATGTAGAACTCTGTGCTATCAAAGCACTGTACAGACCTTGGATTATTGTCTAAATCCTCAAGTGAGTAGGTCAAAACACTTTCAAAAAAATATTTTATAAAATACTGTTTCACTGAAACTGAAATGTCTTTGGAGATACTGGTTTTGGTAACATTTTGAAGGGAACAGTTCTTTGCAAAAGAAGACTTGTAAGGAAACAAGAGCACTTGTTGATCATAAATTGAATCATCACTAATATTCCTTTTTCTAAATCTTTAGTTTCGTGTTGATGTAGGATGCAAGAAAATTCGGAAGCCTCAAAAATTATGCAGTAAGGGAGCTCTCCCTCTCAGGCACCTTTAATCGTTAATCATATCACATATGCCAAAACAGCATTAGCTGAAGGACCTCTCTATAAATTCTGATTCCTAAAGCCTCTTTGAAACTCAGAGAATCACGGATACAGATATTGTCAGGTTACCTGAACATGGTGAGTTTCTGGATGTGGTGTAACTATGTCCAGCTTTACATGAATAACAGTTTACTCTCTCTGTGGTCTGAATAATTGCCTTATCAGAGAGCCTTCTGGTGAAGGGCTATCAGTGAAATAGACCTATAATACCATCTTTAAAGTGAAAATATAAAACCAGAAGATTTACGGTAACTGATGAAATTGTTTCTCTTTTGGCAATGTTACTCTCTCTGAAAGTATTTCTAATAACTCTAGCAACCCAATCCATGTTCCAGCACTTTCTTCTTCATTTCTTTGTTTATTATCCTGACAGTTAATACATTTTTTAATGCTGAATCTCATGTAGATATCAAGGACAGTATTTATAGCAAGTATCAGTGAAACATAAGGACTCTGCTATTTTTTTTTTGGCACTGCTATCCCTTATACTCAAAATGCAAATCTGTTGGATAAGGACTTCAGAGTTTGGCCTTTGCTATTTTGTTATTCAGAAGCAGGACTGAGAAGACCAACAAGTTACTTACGAGTGGTTTTAATTCCTAGATATAAGAATTAGGAAAATTGCATTGTACTTAATGTCCCATAAAAGATTTGCATCCACTTAAAATTATAAACGCTGATTTCTCGTAGATAAGTATAAAATATGGTTCTACATAACATCAGAAAAAGCCATTTCTTATGCAATAGTGACCTGAACTATGTCTTAAAGTCTCAGAAAAGTTCACAAGCTTCATAGAGATCTAAACTTTTCTACAGTTTGACAGACAGATTACTGACAAGCTACTGTTACTGTAGAAATAGCTAATGCATATGCATAGGTAAAAAATTGTTATTATGTTAAAAAATTTACTTGCTGTTGGGTTCATGGTGAAAAACAATAAAATGAGTGCAGTCAGGAAATATTAGTTAGAGATGCAGGAATAACTACCAGTAACTAGATTCTAAAGTGATTTATCTATCTGTATTTAAACACAGAGGAATTAAACTCTTTTTTGTCTTCTATAAAAAAGAAAGCACTTAGCTTTTGAAAAAGAGAATAGAAAAATTCCCTGTCTTTTGTAAGCAAAAAGCTTCTTCCTAAAAAAAAAAAAAAGTAAATTAGAGGATATTACATAAAAAAGAAGAATAGAAAATACTTCTCACTCAAATTTAGATCTGAATAATGGAAGAAAACCAGATTTATCTCCAATGATTTATTTTATAGCTTGATAGCTGAAAAAAAGCAGTAGAAAATGTTTAATTACTATAATTTCAAGTTTTAGCAAACATCCGTTAAAAATAAAAAGTATATTACAAACAAGATATCCTTTAAATAACAAATTTAAAATAATTTGCTTAGAAAAGACCCACATTATTAACCTTCCAAAATTTTCTGCTTTTTTTTTTTTTACTCTGTAAATATAATCACAGAAACTAACTAATACACAAAAGTGCTGCAATTGTGATAAATTTGATTCTTTTTGGTTGGAAAAAAAGATAGAAAAATGTCACTCAGCTTTACTTAGTATTTCTGGCATTGGATTGTCAACACAAAGGAAATTCAGACTCAGATTATCTCGTTATTTAAGTTATAAATTTTTCCTGACATGGGCACCTAATAGCTTTTCTTCTTAGCCAAATGTTATTGACACATAATATTACTAAAATGTATTTCCTTTTCTCTTACATGGCATTTTACTTTTTTTTTTTTTTTTTGCAGCAATGCGCAGAAGCAGAAGTAAATCTTCCATTGAAATGCAGGGTTGGATATTTGCTCCTCTTAAGAGATGTGATATTTTCTGTTGTGATTAATTATATCTTCTTTATAATAAGTTTGTGTATTTTACTGCGATTTTGATGAAATAAGCCAATCACGATCTAACATGAAGACTAAAGGTAAAATATGAATTATTAATACTAAATAAATCAATTCTGAATATTTAATTCAGGTTGGTCTTCCAGTTATATTTGCCAGTGTTCAGGCTAGGTAGTATTTGATCAGGAAATATTAACTCCTTTGCAAGAAGAAGTTGTATACTTATCTTTGGAACAACAACAAAAAAAAAATTAGTGGAAACAGCCATTTTACAGAGTACTCTGTAATGTCATGCATGAGTAAGAAAGCGAAGAATGGCTCAATCTGAGAAGGTCAACATTCTCCTAAGGTGGAAAGGAAAGAAGTGGGTAATGTTGTACTGATGATTAAGTGCAGAACCCTCAGCCCACTAATATTCACAAATGAACCCAGTTCTGTACAGTTTTACACCCAGGGCAATTCACTGGATTCAGGCTGCCACAGAACAGAATCTGAGATCAAGTTTTGTATCACTGGGCTACTACTGCGGCACGTGGACCAAGGATGGTTAGGAATAGGAGATAAACTGCTTGGAGCAAAGTAGGAGCCTTTGAGCTCCCCTCGGAGAAAGCTTGGCTTTCTCTTTCACCACATCCATCACCAAATGCTTTTAGAACTTCACGAAGATGGGCAGGGAAAGAGCTGTACCCGCATCACAACTTCTTCCCCAACTAGGATGAGTTTTCAGCGTTGCTCGTCTGATCTAGTGCATCCGCTACAACTTTAACACAACCCTTGACTAGCACAAATAGCTTTTTTGGTTTGGACAAGTCCAGGCCATCCATCTCCTTTCTTTACCTGTTTTCTGATTATTTATTGTTACCGGTTATCCTCATATTAGCTGAGCTTTTGTGTATTTCTCACAGCATGGCAGCCCTGCTGGTGATAGTGTTCTGAAAATTCATATTTAGCTGATTATCCTCTATAAACTTCAAATTATTTCTTAGAATTGCCATGTCTGTAAGTATGGGTTATGCTCTTTATTCTCAGATACGTGAAATGTCATTTGACCACATTAAATAAATATTTTAAGCTTGCAAGCAGTTTTCAGCTCTAACTTGTAGTTGGTGATTCACTACATTACTCATTTCACTTGAACAATTTATTAGTAACGATTACATGTGTTATACTAGTTCACAGATACATGTTAAATTTAAGTCCAGGATCCAGTCCCTGTATGAGACTGTTGGACATATACCTTTCTGGCAATGGTTGCCCATAGACATACCTCAAAAATATAACAGTAATTCAGTCAATTTTAATTAATTTATGTTTTCTGTGTTGATTTTCTAGTTTTCTAATTCAGTCTAATAAAATATCTCCCCAAAACTGAAGTATATTAAATTGCCTCCTACCACTATAAGCATATACTAATATGTCAGTATATTGAAACTTGTAATTTTCCTTTTTTTTTTATATGAACCCCATTGATTATCATTAAACTGCTGACCTTTAACTTTTCATGAAAATGAAAAGCTGGCTTGACCATTCATTCCATTATTTTTCTTGGGAACAAAATCAGACTGACAGACCTCACATTAAGTAGATCATTTCTATTTATGCTTTTTAAACATCAGCACAACATTGTCTTTCTTCCAAATGTCTGAAACTTTGCTTGTCTTCTACAACTTACTGAAAAATCAGCATTAGCAATCAGCAAGGACCTGGGCCAGCTTTTAAAAAACTTTTTAGGCCTACCAGTACAAAATTACTATAAATGTAAATAAATTCCTAATCAGGAAATAGTCATTCTCCAGAATTTCAGGGCATTATCCTAGCGAATTGGGAACAATTTTTCTTATGAGTCATACTGGCATAACTGCCGTCAGCAGATGACCAATGAAATTCTTACGATAAACTTATTTTAGAATGTTGGCAAAATCGATGTTAAGCGGAAAGTCATCTCTTTCGATTTCCCAGTTGGGGAAAAAACACCCTAAAGAGATACATAAAGCTACCTAATTAGAAAAACCAGTAAAAATAACAAGTTGCTTTCTGAAATCAGTTCTCACAAGAAGTAAGGTTAATACCAGAGAATTTATGAAATGAGAACACATTTCTATGACTGAAACATTTAACCACAGAACTGAGCAGAAATATATCTGTTAAAAGCACAGGCATCAGATTTTATGTGGAAATTAAAATCAAAACTAGGAAAATGACTCAAATATTTAACAAAACACATGCAAAATTTAGCCCTGAGCTGTATAACCCAACATATTACCAGGCACTGACAATTGAAGCAGTACCACTAAGCTGCCTAGTTTGGCATTATCTACATCCAAAGTATTTAACACTAAAGTTAAAATTTCTTTAGAAGAATTTGAGGAAGACACAGAGGATCAAATGTGTATTGCATTTTTAACAATGTAGAAAGCAGTGGGACAATTACAAAATACCCAATACAAAAGGTGTCATGCTCACCCATCTTCTAACCAAACATGATTAAGAAACAGAATGCATCAATTACAAGCTATTTCATGGAGTCTGTAATGCTCTGAAGATCTCAGCAAGCTAGTTAACTCTAGACCATAAACACAATGAAGCTGATCTTGGTATACCACACAGGTTACCCTGTAATGGCCCACAGAGATTGCTAACTGCTCTTTACTCACTCTCATTGTGTTCCTCTTACGCATTAGAAAGGTTTTTGTTGGGTCAAACAGAAGATCCTCTTAGAGGCTAGGACCAGAAAAATGTTAGCTTTATTCAGCAGGTACATGACACTTACTAAGCTCCTGAATCAGTATTTTTAACTATCAGAATTTGTAAGACCATCTTTTTAGCCAAATCGAAAACCATTGTAGGGACTTACTAGTTACATCTATATAACCATGATATATATAAACACATACAAATCACATCAAAGCTTTCCCTATAATTCACAGTGAAATCTTTTCTTTTTATGAGTAATGTGCTAGCCTATTTCCTTCTAAAGCAACAGTAGTGCCTTGTAAATTTTTACATCTTAGGCTAGAAAATGGAAAAGAAGAAAGGAGGAGGAATAAAAATGATCAGGCTCATAGTCTGCCTAAAAGCAAGTTCCTTCAGCCTAAGAAAATTATGACATAGGTTCACATAATAATTTAAATAGCAAAATATGCAGATAAGTAGCCACTAGAATTTTCAAGAGAATGGGGCGTTAAGTGCATAGAGGCTCTTGCAAATACCAATAGCAGCATATTTCTAAGAAAGGCAGGAAAATCTCATAGAAAATTTAGCTCTAATTTCTTAAGTGTCTTACAAAGCTGAGCAGAGCTACAACTAAATCTGAGCAAAAATTATCTCCAAAGAACATTAAAAGCCAGTCTTATTTTTAGTGGAGTAGTAAGTAAGCTCAGCTGAAGCCACTTCACATCTTATGTCCTTTGTGCATCATTAACCCCTTTCGTGACACTGAAATGCACTCCTAGATACTGGTATCTTCATCCTGCTTTGTTGCTCTTCGTACAGTAACATCAAATTCATATACGATTTTACAGGAAGTTTTATTGGTTTGTGGTTCCTAGTGGACTTTGATAACTCAACTAAAAAGCAATTAAGATTCCTGTCCATGATATCCTTGGGATAGAGTGAAGTATTTCACTCAGTACGGCATTTCTCATTCTCCTAAGAGAAAGAGGCACATTTAAAATGGTTATTCTGCTTAGTAAGTTTTTCCAGTGTTTTCATTTTGTGAAGGAGCTGATGTTCTAGAGATTCCCCCTCTCTTTTCTAATGTATTAAACATATTGGACATTTTGTGTCCAAAGGTTGATGGAATAAAGATCCCTGAAGTCCCTAGAATATCAGGGATTTGCTTTTCAGAAGTATTAATTAACTATGTCTTCAGTGGACAAGTTTAATGCTTTCACAAATGGGGTGTGGTTTTTAGAACAAGCAATAGGATTAATTATCTTCATCCTTAGGTAGCTGTGCTCACAGATGTAACAAAATGGCACCATGATCCTATTTAGGTACTTAGGATCAGGCAGAAGTGGGGTCAGCTTCTGCAAGTACCTCATTTATTGAGTGCCTCAGCTGTGACCTGCGTTAGCACAGAGCGGTACTAACAAGTCATCCATTTGTTCATCATTCCTCACTACCCATTTAGAGCCACATTATCTAAAAAGTTCACTATTGCATGTACCTTTCACAATTACTTTGACCTTTAAAGATATGGCTTCAGTAGCTGGTTCAATTTTGAGACTGAAGATTTGGAACATAGCATACATTGCTTTAACTGTTTCCAAACATGACCTTCATCCCACTTGAGCTGTGTTCAGAGATGATGCACAGTTTGATCTTCCTTTTTTCTGGGCCAGACATGTGGTGATAGCCAAAATAAACAGTGTTAAAAATAGGTAGCTATAGAAACCCATTCATTTCATGATAGTCTTTCTTTTGTAGGTGTAGTTAATAGAGTATATTATTAAAAAGGAGTTTATTCAATGAAAAGGCAGCAAATACAGCGAGGAGCCAGGTACTTTAGAAGTCCTGCACTTCCCTTCCTCTGACAGCATGGCTAGGTGAAGTTGAGGGGGGAGACAACACCATACTTCCACTCTCGAGATAAACTAGTACAACAAAAACACTCATGCACTCATCCTGTGTGCATGAGTGAAATGTTTCCTGCCTACTCCACAACAGCTTAAATAATTCTGCTCTCATTGACAGCTTCCGTTCTTCGGACTGTGCTATCCTTTATATGTAGTTGTTACTGCTCCACTTTCTGCCTCACTTTGAATGTTGCTGCTGCAGGCAGCTGCCTACGCTGCCTACGGGCTCCAAAAGTCCTGGGAACTCGGGAAGGATCAGTTATTTATACTTTCCTATACCAGAGGACATACGAAGGTTAGAATTCAAACAACAACAACAACAACCACCTTTAAAATGATACTGTGACAGTATGAGTTAGTGCATTTGGCTATCATTAGCTGGGAGAATGACAAAACTATTCAGAAAATGATCTAACTCCAGCATAAAGGAAGTCTACGTGCAAGAGGCTTGTTTAGACCGTAAGGCTGGCACATGTAAATGACATAGGACCCAACATGAATATGAGCAATGTCAGACAGCCAAGCAGTGTTCAGATTTGATGTATTTATTTGAATAATAACTGAAAAAATAGATACCTAGTTAATCCTGAAGAGCTGTACTATATGGGGTCTTTTTTGCACACAGACTACTGAAAATTTTGGGGTTGTACATTCTTTTCCTTTCAGCTTCAATGACAGAGGTTAAGTCTTTATTATTGCAAACAAAAAATTAATGTTATTGAGAGAGGGACTAATTAATTACCATTGCCTGGTCCTGTGTAGTTGTCTATTCCTCTTAATTTCCATACTATTTTTGCCATAGCCGATCTCTATTCATGCCCAGATATTTTAAATTTATTTTTTCTGTTGAATAAATATCCAGGGAATATTGTATATGCATAAATACTTATTTAATACATATTTGTTGAACATATACTGTACCTAGAGCAGTGGTTCTGTAATCCATTATAGTGTAGGAATTTTAGCTGTCACAGGGATCAATATTCATTTACCTTTCTCCATACTAATTGGGATTACTGCACCACTAGAGTCATCCTGAAAATCAAGGAGCAAACATCCAAGACTAAGCATCATTGCAAAGAGAACAGTAAATTCAAGTTCCCGTTGCAACCAGAGTGGTCTGAACACAGCTACGCATGATTAAAACTTACCTTGTTTTATGCATAAAACCTGAGCAAGCAGGTCTCCACGCATACAGGCAAGCACAGTCAGACAGACAGACAGATGCACACACACACACACACACACACACACACACACACACACACACACAAGCACACACCTCTGTCAGCTAGTTTCTTGGATCTCATACTTCTGAATCTCTCTGCACCAATTTGCATGCAATGGGTGAAATGTTACTGTGCTAGCACCAGAGCTCCTTTTAAGAGCACGTGCTTGTTGTACACCTCAGATACTTCATCACAAAACCTACATGTAGGTAAAGGTGCATGTTTTCCTATGCCTAACCTCCTAAAGTAATGGTATGCACAATTAATAAGATGAACAATAAGAGCATGATAAGTGTAAAATAAAACACGTGACTAGTGTGCACTGAAGCAAGTATATTTGGAGGTGTGTGGAACCTGCCTGTGACTCACAAGACCTAGTATGTAATTCTGGCTCTACAACAAGGCTGCTGCACAGCCCCTTGCAAATCACCTCCCACCTAAGCCCTGTGGTCTGCATTTCCTTCTTTGACTTGTTTTGTTTCTTATTATGTATTTGGACAGTAATCACTGCAATGGCATCCAGCCTGCACTTTGGACTTAAGATGCAAACAGTAATATGCTTCCATATTACTATATCGACTTTACTACTAATAGTCTAGCATGTTCTTGAATAAAAAATAAGTAAAAGAAACCTCAGACTTTTGAAGTAGTATCTGAGGAATGACGGCTATAACTCATATTATCCTCAGTGGAAAAATCGTATATGCCTAGAAAATCCAGCTGGATGTTTACCTGAAACTCTGTGCATCCAAATAACTTTTAGAATATACAGAAACATGTGGATATTGGCTGGCCTCAAATATAGTCAAGCTGGAAATCAGAAATTTTCTAATTCTAAAAGCAGTGAAGTTCAAAAGCAGTATTCCAGTAGTGTGACAAATTATTAAAATGCTTTTAAAATGAAAGTTCTGCCATTTTATAACGCCTCAAAGGGAACACAATTTAGTGACTGAGGGGAATGTGACCATTTCCTTTAGAATTTAATTGCCTAAAAATTACATATTTGATCGAATATACTGTTAGCTCCCCTTATGGGCAATGGAGAAACTCTGGCATCTCCTGAAATGCTTTGCTTGTGTTTTAGACACTTTTTTTTTGCGTTGGATGAGTATCTCTGCCTAGCTCTTTCCATTGATTATTGTGATAGCCAGAACTAATTTAGATTAGATATTTACCTTTATCTGGCTAAAAGTAGGGCAGATGAACTCAGAGAAAATGCTCAGGGCTCCCCCAAAATTCCAACACTTTCTGGAAAACATACACATATACAAAGGAAAAAAAATGAAGACTTCTCTCTTCCTGTCCCAGGAGCCTGATATTCTGTTCTTTTGATGGAGGAATGCTCCAGATAAGTATAACACATTACTTTTGTGTTTAATTGTGTTATAATATGTCACAGAAAGAAATATCTTCCAATATTCATGCAATGACTACTTTATACTTTGCATTATGAAGACTGATAAAAATAACCATTGCAATGTTATCTACACCAAACTAAATTGCAAAGCTAATCTTTTTCACAGAAAATTGTTTTCCATTCTGCACAGTTTGCCAAGAGAATAGCCTGCAGCAGTAATTTTCATTAGTTAATAGTATTATGTGAAAAGATGTTTCTCTAAACTACTTTTTTCCTTCTTGCTTAAAAAAAAAATCAATTTATCTTCCAAGAGTGGTTAATAAGCTATACCTGTCATAATGCGTCTGTTTTACTATTTCCCTTGGGGACTTGAACACCTACTAAAAAGCTGTGAATTAAAGGGAGACTAAATACTGTGCTACCCTCTACATTTCCTGCTGTTTCTTCTTTCTTTGTTTTCCCATTGCTTTCTCCTTTCTGCTCTCTCAGTTTCTCTTATTCCTGATCCCTTAACTCCCTTTCCTTTTTGCAACTAAACCTGCATTTGTGGACTGTGAATATCAACAATGATGGAAAAGAACACAAAATGAAAGGAAAGACTTTATCCAGGCATATATATTACATGTAATTCCTTTCAGTTTTGTTTTGTTTTAAATATGTAGCCTCACTTTATGATGAAAGTACATCATACACACTTTTATATGTCTTTTGATTTCCATGTCACATTGCTAGGTTTTGCCTTTGGGTGTTCAACGTCGAAGCTTACGTAAGATCTTTAATATCAAGCTACTCTGCTACTTAGGGTTACTGTGAATTATTCTACTCCATTATTTCCCTCTTCTTTCCAGTTTATTATTTCTTAATACATGTACGTTCTGATTTATCTAGACATTTAATGAGATTTGGGACATTATATTGAAGAAGGACTCTGATAGGTAACATTATTTTTGCAGGCGGAATTGCTTTGTATAAAGTAGCAATGATTGAGGTACTTCAGCTCTAAAGGTAGAAGAATCAGTCTAAAAAAATGAGGCTGGAAGGGATCTCAAGAGTTCAGTTAAACCACCCTGTCCCCAAGCAGGATCCCTAAGTCGTTTGTCAGATATGTCTGCCTAACCTGTTCTTAGAGACCTCCAGTGATGGAGATCCCAGAGAAGGGAAATCTATTTTGATGTTGAACTGTCCTTACAATTAGAAGGCTTTCTCTGACGCCAAAGAATGTTTTATTTTACTGTAATGTATACCCACTGCTTGTTGTTCTAACTGAGGAGAACAGGGAGAATAGTACATGCCCTTCCTCTCTGCAGCTTGCTGTTTTCTCACTTAGTAGGGAATTGTTCTTTCTATGTAATTAGTAACTCAAAGGATGCTGAGGGAAATCTGTGGCATTAGATAATATGTTGGCTTTTGATCATATACTTCTATTGCCCTCTACTGGGTGGGAATGTGAGATTTAAGAGAACATTCATACCGAGATCCGGTTAATAGCTAGGCCAATGTATATGCATGCTACTGCAAACAATCCTAAGACTAATCTTGATGAATACTGGGCAACAAAATGCCTGGATTAATTTCTCCTCTGAATTATTCTATAATGTTATACACAGATACATTTGACACTATACGTGCTTAATTTATCTTGTTGCTATTAATCTGAAAGTAGTGTAAATACGTGTTGAGAGAAGAAACTATAGATAAACTTCTTCCACTTAACCTGGTTAATTGAATGATTCACTGAAGTTTTCGAAACCACTAGTTATCCTCGAGCAAATCAGTACTGTAGAAAATGCTAAAGATATTAATAG
Organism: Struthio camelus; assembly: GCF_040807025.1. NCBI lineage: Eukaryota > Metazoa > Chordata > Aves > Struthioniformes > Struthionidae > Struthio > Struthio camelus. The sequence continues at coordinate 80,202,338 of NC_090944.1, read as the reverse complement.
TAATTGTTATAATGTGCATCACTAGTAGTTAGCCTTTACACAGAGCCAGAAGAGAAACGTTCTGTTAAGAGAACTGACTACTCTGTTCATTTAACTGCAAAACAAAATAACTGAATCCAAACAAACATCAGCTGATGACTTGACCTACAGAAAGCTGGCTCCGGGCTGAAGTGTATTTCTGTGTTTTGACAAAGGCATTCCAACAGTAATGACATTTTTTTTTCACACAGTGACCCAAATCGATTCTTTTCTTGTTATTGTTCCAAAGAGTCCTTGACTGATTAGCTTGCTGGAGGCCTGATGGAAGACCAGTGACAGAATACTCTCAACAAAATATATGCAGCCTTTAAAAATGCTTTTTTCAACAACATCATCTGAAATGCATCCTAAACCGCTGGTGAACTTCACAGAGTAATAGAAATTAGGTTGGGAAATGCCTACTAAGCTGTTCTATCTGTTCTCTGTGAACAGTTGAATGTTTCCTTTGCTGTACTTCAGGATATTTAATTTGGAAGTATTGTTGGTGGCTCTGTAAAAATAGCATTATTTTACCACATAAAGCAGCAGTCCATCATCTTTGCTGATTTTAACGATAAGATAAAAGTTTTGTTGGCAAACTGCAATAACAAAAAATTATGTTTCCTGTTTTTTACTGCTATTAGTCTTGGATGACCAGCTGCAGGGCTGCAGGATCCATTCAGCCACACGGATCAGCAAAAGAAATATGTCCAAAGCCTCCTTCAGCTACACCTATGCAAACCACACAAGGCACATAAGTATCACTGTGGACATAATTCATGTGGGATCATCTTTATTGCTGGTAATAATGTGTAAAGCGGAAATAATTTAGTCTGAATCTCAGCTCTCAGGTTGAATGTTCAGGGCTGACAGCTACAGAGAACATCTTACTTGAGAATTTAGGCCTGTGATGTGAAAATACTTGAGTAACACCAGTCTTCAATATATCAGTGTTATTAGGCCACTTTTCAAAATGCCACTGTACTCAAAATGATTCAGAAACTGGGATTTCCTCTGTTGTTTCCTTTGAGAGAATATTTCATAGCCCAACAGACCATACTTTTCATCTACATTTCCAGGTCTAGTGAACATTTTCTTTTTCAGTTCATTATATTTTTCATCATGATTTGTGCCACACAAGGTAGGCTTATATCCCAGGAAGGTATGTTATCTTAACACCACTGCTAGCTATTACCATTTCTCTCTGTAACCTATTTCAGGAGAAAATGGACAAACCCTTAATAAGAAAGAGAGGGATAAAAGTACTTCTGCAGAGTATAAATAATTTTCAAACAGTAACAGTCGATGTGAATAGCTTAAAAGTTTACAAAAGGACTTAATGAAATAATAAGCTTGGTAATCTTACTTGCCTTCTGTTTCTTAAGCCTTTTGACCATATATTTAAGTCTTTCTATGCAGCCAGGAGTGAGACCTGACTGGATATTGAGACCCAGAAGCTAGACATACAAGGAAATGGACAACTATTGTAATATTGCAATGAAAATCTAAGTCAGCAAAATTCTAATGTCCCTGCATTTCGCAACTATCTGGGCATGTTAAAAGAAGACAGAGACAGAGGTGCTTTGCCCCTCTGTCCACTAATGCTCACGCTCCAGGAGCTGAGAACCAGGCTGGGCGTTGTCGTGGCTGTGCCCAAAGGAGAGGATGAAACACGTCACCCTAAGCCAGTAAGAAAAGTGCTCACCTCTGCTTTTAGCAGCAGTGCATTGAGTTTATATATTTAGTACTGCCCTGCTTTGCTTTATCCCTCTAGCCTACTTCCAACTTTTCCTCCTTACATGTTATATGGACTTAAGATTTACTTAATGTTTATTAATAAGCCTTGCTGATCTTTCTCCCCTCCAGACTACTTATGCTGTTTTTTCCTGACTAATGTCTTTTGCAATAAAACTGTTAGCATGCTGGCAATGGAGGGAGGCAAAAAGAATATGTGTCTAGGAGGTAGTAATCATGAGTCCTTTCTTCCTCCTTCATGAAATGAGCTACTGGTCCTACTTGAAAACTGGCTGGCTTGGCAGAGCAGTGTGAATATCTTAGGCACAGCACAGGGAGACAAGGACAGACTTTTCTATGTGTCTGGTTTTGTCTAGGGAATATCCGTGGGGCCGAAGGGACCAACAGTGGTTCCTCTAGTACTGCAGTTATGCAGGCCGTGCCTATCCCCAGCAACACAAAAATCTTAACATAAAAGAAGTTTTTAAGTGACAAATATTCAAGTGACTACAGGCCAAGATGAACTGCTGAAGAAACAATCCTTCTTCCTGTTCATTTTTAGTTTATTATTGGGCATTATTGGCAAAGCTCTGAAAAATGCTGCGGGAATTTGTTCCTTTATTGTCTAAGCAGAATGAAATTTATCTTCAAAGACTTTATTTAGCTGCACTTCCAGGCATCAACACAAGAAGGCACTAAAACACTGTGATTGTTTAGCCTTAAGTCTAAAGGCATACTTAGCTACCGATGTTCTTCTAGTAAGACATACTGCACAAGTTAATATGAGCAAAAGATAAACTGCAGTTATTATGCTGTGCATCATATTTTAAATTCTCATTTGCATTTATGTATGCATCTCTCAATGTGACTTTGTGTTTGGGAATATGGATTTTCCATCTAGACTGATGTGAAAAGTCCAGTAGCAGACAACTAACTGTACACCTACTTAACTGATGGAACACACAAGTACTTCCAAAATCCAGTCAAAAGGGGGAAAAAAAAGAGTGTTGCCATGAAAATCAGAGCAATTATCTTGTGCCTAGAGAAGATACTGAAGAAAAAACACAATGGAGTATTCCTTATATTACATATTATAAAGAAGTTTTAAAATTAGATATACTGAAGGAAGAGAGGCCAAGAGAACAGGAATATCTTTTCCTTGCTTACATTCATAGAATCATTTGGGTTATCTATGTATGAAAATAGGATGAGAATCAGGCCTTGGGATACTAATTTCCCCAGCAGGCACATCTTCAGTCAAACCCCTATGCTATTACTTTCTGCATAAATTAAGAAGAGGCACAGCAAGATGAAACGAAAAGAACATATTCCCATCAGCTTAAGGTGATAAAAGAAGTGATAGCACTTGATTCCATTACGCACTTGCCTTACTCTGATGCTTGAGAGGTATAGAACAGTGGAGAAATAGTGGTTGCATGTTGTTTTGATGGCCACAATTTCCAAGTGCTAGCACTTAGAAGGGCAGCAGTTGCCAGCGAGGTCACAGTAAAGCAACTTCATTAACATGCACAAACCTGCAGAGAGCACCTCAGATATATAGCGGGCAAGTACAGACTAAGCTAAGAAGAGAAAGAAGATATGAGACTAAAAAGCCTATTTGTGGCTACCTGCCAAGCTGGTGCTCAAGGGACATATGGATGAAATGAGTCTCATCTTCCATTTACTGCACTCTGCCCAGAGCTCCAAAGGAACTCTGCTTTATTTGAAGGAACTTTGCTCACAGAATTTCTGAGTTTGCAGATGGAGGAAAATACTCTTACCATGAAGGATTTATTTCAGACCACATTCCTTCTGCATGGTGTCTTCAAAACACAGTGACCCACGGCATGAATTTGACAGGGAAAATAGCTCAAAGCAATAGAAGCTCTCAGTAATACCTCTCAAGATAATGAGCACCTGTGTGCTTTCTGCCAGAATAACTTATACAAGCAGGGAACTGGACCATATGAACTCCAGAGGTCCCTTCCAACATAAATTATTCTATGATTCTTGATATATGTGTGTAACAGTAATGTTGAAAGGGTCCTAGTACATTCATAGATCCATTTTATCCAGTCTTGTACAAAATCAGATAAAAATATGATCTTCACTGAATGGACTGCTCCCTAAAAATATACATGAATATAGTTGAGAGGTTAGGAAAGGAAATGTGAAATAAAGGAAACAAACTCAGTAATAAAATTGCACTCTTTTTTTTAGTTTTCATTTCAATTATGTGGTTGACAGTGCAACCTGCAAATTGGTGGTGGCAGCACAACTGACAGGATGATGAATGGAGTAAGGACAAGAGGCCAAAGACTGGGAAAAAGAGGGTAAGGGCAGGATGTTCCTAAGCTGCTGAAGCAATAAAGTTACACAATTTTTGTGCAACTGCACTATCAGAGACCAAATCAGATCAGGAATTGGGAATTGCCATATTGGATCAGGCTTGTCCATGTAGGCCTTTAATTTTTACTAAAGGTTGACAGCACCTGCTGGGTTGGAAGACAAAAGATACGGTATGCCTTCTCACTGTGGAAAAATCTGTTCTCCAGGAGGTTTTATCTTAACCTCTGACATTTCCAGACAGCAATATCAATGACTAATCATTGATTTCAGCATGAAACATCAGGAGTTTCTCACAACTTTTCCTGTTAGTATTTCTTTAATATGAATAGCTTTGTTCTCTCTATACAGCTGCTTTCTCTCTCAAGGAACATTTTTCAAGTTTTTAGTGTCCTGATCAATTGCCTTTTGGTTTTAGCAAACTAACACTTGCAACTCTTCAGCTACCAAAAATGGAACTTCTGAAGCAAGCTTGATCCATTGTGTCTCTCAGACACCTTTAGGCATATGTCTGTTTTATGTATAATGCATGCCTTTCTACCTGCTCTTCCCCTGCCTACTGCTAACTCAGAGCATCAAATTCATGAAAAAAATACTAAGAATGCTCAGATAGACATGTGACAACTTTATCTCTCTGTTTATAAAGGAGACTTTATGAATGCGCCGCAGGTATACAAGAGCTTCTCATCGTTAACAGTTACCAACAATATCAAGAGCATTTCTATATATATATAAGTTTTCATAGGGAATACCCAGCAGCCATTAACTGGTAAATCTGATTTGATAGCTGATGGCATCAACTTTCTTTCTCTTATTTGTTTTTCTGGAACAAAACAGTGATTGTTTGTATTGAGTTTTAATTTCAGTACAGAGATTCGATGAAAATCAATGCTGCAATCAGCAGAGTAATCTAATGCAAGTGGCAGACGTTATTCGACACAGTGTTGTATAGCAGGCCCAAAAGTTGAAGTAGTTGTATGCTTGAAGTAATATATGTTTATCATGAAGCACATTTAAAGTAAAGAAGTTCATTTTCATCCAGCAAATTTGATGCTTATCTATATAATAAGTACCAAAATTCACATAATGGAAATTTTTGGGAAAAAAAATCTGTAAATGTGATGATTACTTTTCTTTCCTTCCTTCCTTCTTTCTCTCCTTTTTCTTTCTTTCTTTCTTTCTCTCTTTCTTTCTTTCTTCTTAAATAGCTCATATCCTGAAAAGATGTCACAAAGTAGTCACAGAGAAATGTTATGAATAAAGACTAGTATTTCTGATGCTTTGGCCAAGATGCTTAAAGCAGTTCTTTCATAGCTTTTATAAATAAACTTTTACAAATAAATATTTTAATAGAAAGAAAATTAAGAAGGTACATGATATCAAATTGGTTATCTTTCAAGAGTGCTATTTTCATCTTGGATAGATGTCTTATAGATATTAGGCAAATTCTTACATGGTATCTATAAGCTTTGTCAATTAAAACAAAATAAAACAAACAAAAAAATACATAAGCAGTGGAAGAAAAGGAAAAATGCAGCATCATGAAAAAGTGACTCCAACAACTTGTATAAGTTTGGCTTACTGCACTTCACTCATATAAATTTATAAAAACTATAGAATGGTAGGACTTAATTCTGATGTGGTACTACATTCCAGTACTGAACAATTAAATCTGACTGGAATATTACTGTTCAACTCAAAAGGATTAGAAATGAGCTTTTTATAATTGGAATAGGGAAATGTAGCATTAATAGACCTATTGAGAAAAAGAATGAATTTCTGAAGTCAGTCCGAATTGACGTGAACACGTTTTGGACTTGAAAACCCAAATGCTGGATATAACTCCTGTTAATGTTCAACAAATGTCAGCTTTTCTCTAGTCTGATGTTTAGACTGTCCAGAAATTGAACAGCAGTCAGTCTTCCCTCTCCAAAAGACTATAAAGACCAAAATACTATGAAGAACAAATATATATAATTATAAATTACAAATATATAAAGTTCAAAAGACTTTAAGATCAATATATTTTATATGCTCTTCTGCGTCCTACAAATCTTTTATCAGGCAGTAAACGTAATCTTCCTTTATCTGTATTATTTATCCACACCGGACCCTGATTACACAGAGAAGAGGATCTATAAGACAGAGAGGGAGAGATTTTTTAGTAGGGTTTTGGGAACACAGCATCTATCTATAGTTTAGTGCATCTATCTGTGGTTTAGCATCTATCCTGCTAAATTGAAAGAGACACTTGGCTATGACTGGAGGAGTTAATTTATTCCCTCTTTTAGTTAGATGTTTCTTCACTGGATGAGCAAAAAATAAAGCCTTAGAGTCTTGATGTGATTTGCAGAAACTTCTGCCTTTAAAGAATATGTCAAGTTTAAATCCATAACATAGAGAGACATGTCTCAAGAGAGACATGGCGCTACTGGAGAGAGTCCAGCAGAGGGCTACAAAGATGATGAGGGGACTGGAGCATCGCTCCTATGAGGAAAGACTGCGAGAGCTGGGCCTGTTGAGCCTGGAGAAGAGAAGATTGAGAGGGGATCTCATCAACGTGTACAAGTATCTGAAGGGGGAGTGTCAAGAGGATGAGGCCAGCCTCTTCTCCGTGGTGCCCAGCAACAGGACAAGAGGCAATGGGCAGAAACTGAACCACAGGAAGTTCCATCTGAACCTGAGGAAAAACTTCTTCACTGTGAGGGTGACAGAGCATTGGCACAGGTTGCCCAGAGAGGTAGTGGAGTCTCCTTCCCTGGAGATATTCAAAACCCATCTGGATGTGATCCTGGGCAATATGCTCTAGGTGACCCTGCTTGAGCAGGGGGGTTGGACTAGATGGTCTCCAGAGGTCCCTTCCAACCTAAACGATTCTGTGATAGCCTTATTGTTTTACTAGGTGCTTATTTCTGTCTTTTACTTCCCTTACCTTTTCTAAAGATCAGTGGCATTTCTATTGTCTTTGAACTGTCTGGTTTCAAGTTCATATTTCTGTCTTTCATCAGTGCAGCAAAAGGCAGTATTTAACTTGTGCCTTAGCAGCAAATTTCTAGCAAAAAAATAGGTTTGTGATTTCATTCGAAGACCACTGGGGAGCCTGCAACCAGAAGGCTAGTTCTTACTTGAAAAGGCATAGCTGAGAAACAGAAAAGAAGAGGCAGAAGGTTAAAAGAAAATGTGAAATTGCTTTTATAGAACATTTTCTTTCCACTCTGAAATCAGTGTGAATGCCCTTTCTTAAAGCAGGTTAAACAAATAAAATGATTGGATACATCTTGAAGAGGTGATAAGCTAGAAACTTGGAACAGGAGAGGCTAATAACACCAAGACCTGTCCAGGTTAAAAGTACTGAGAAAAGTTTGAATTTGAGATGTTTATCTTTAGAGGCATGATTCCTCTGCAAGTTTTGTAATAAAATAAAGAGAGAATAATACCTCTAAGTGGCTGGTGTGTTATAGCATTCAAAGCCGTTATAGCATCCTAAAATATACTGAATTCTTCACAGAAAAAAGGAATGTGAAATGATTCTCACTTTAAGAAGCTTAATCTCACCAAAGCAAAGAGAAGAAACATCTTTTTCCAAAAAAGATGAGATCTTTTGTGCTCCTATGGCACACAGAAATCAGATTATGGTTTGAGCTTTCCCAAAATACCTCAAAAGATTGGATATACAGAGTAAAGTCAATCAAAGATATCTATATTTGTACTAGTAGTAATACTTGCTCCATCAGCACATAAAATGTTTTATTTCTACTATTTATTTCACTGGCACATGCGGAAATGTTGATCTTAGGCACCCCTTTGCTTCTCTGGCCAACACAGCCATGTAAGTCTTCAGGTGGGATATTCGAAGCATTTGGGGTGGAGGGGTGAAGCTACAGATTTTCTATCTTAGGAAGAGCTGAGCACTTAATTCTCCTGTACAAGGAAATGAGGGAAAACGCTACATTTATCTGTAGAATATTAGATAATTTTCTAAATTACAGTCTCTGCATATCACGTTTGAACTAAGCCTAAATGCCACTGATATATCAAAGAATGGAGTGTGAAGACCCTAAAACAATAGATTGCCCCATCTAGTAAAGAATGCCTTAGAGGTGTACAGTGATTTTACAAATGATCTCTCAGAGTATATAGGAAAGAGGAAGAAATTATAAATGAACTATTCTTGGAAAATCTTTGGCAACTCCTTCACGGGGTGGATGTTTCATTTTTTTCCAGAGGGAAATTCAGATTTTAAGAGGTAAGAAAAATGCTGTATCACTGCAAAATTCTCTAATGTTACTTCAATTTTTAAAGTGTGGCATGGCATCCGTTATTTTGAGTATCTATAAAAGTGTGAATAAAACCAGAAGCCATTAAACAAAAGGAAAGGCTGAAGGAAGCTAAAGAGCACAAGTTTCTGAAAAGCAGCTTTGAGAATTTGCAAATTTGCGATTGCTTATTAGACAAAATAAAGCTTTAGAAACAGAATTAATAAAGACATTTTACTGAGATGTAGAAAAATAATACACGATCATCTTAGGGAAAAATATTAAAAGGGGAATAAGAAGCACATAGAAAACCATTTTTTTTTGCTGATATCCTCTTTTAAAACTAGTTATTTCGACACCTTGCTGAAAGCGTAGGTTTTGAAGGAAAAGGCCTCCAGGGTTCAGGGCAACCCATTTTGATCTTCAGAGAAGTACCTCACTAAAGGTGAACCAATGTTAATAGCTGGGTAACTTGAAATGAGTTCAAGACTGATGAGACAAAATAGAAGATACTAACATTTCCTTACTTCTGAATAAAAAGCAGATGTGCCGAGTTAAGCAGAAAAGAAGTATAAACAATGAATAGCAAGAGGGAAGGTTTAGTGCAACACTGACCCTCCCTCCCCTTCTCATTCTGCATTTTCTGTGAATTTGGGTGTAAGGGTCTATTTTCCAAAGCCAAGGATGGAAGGGATAACTGTAGAAAACCAATCTGACTGACCAGCCAATAAGCATCTGAGTCTGTCAGCTGGCCAGGGAGCGCAGACATTATTTCACAGCTGGCAAACCAAATGACCAGGGGCTGTTACAACAGTGATCATACAGCAGGGCAAGGAAGATGGCCTGTGGGGGCTGCAGGCAAATAGGTAAATACATCTCTCACTAGGCCCTGGCCTGAGGTTGAGCTCAGTGAGCAGGACATGAGAAACTACCAGACCTGACATGAGAAATTCTGAGATGTGACAGATAACAATGTGAGAAGTTGATAAATGTTACAGCTAGCGCTGTGGGGGATGGCTGAATTTCACAGGTGGCTAAGGGGATTTTTGTGAGAAACAGGTAAACTGCACAGACCATTGAAGAACAATACTGGGGACCTTTTGCAGAGTAGAGTCTTGTCATGTCAACAGAAACTACATTGGTTAAACTCATCACAGAAGGCAAGATTATATAGGTAATGGTGTCAGAAATAACCAGTTTGGGTGTAGATGTAGCAAAACAGGGACTATAGGGCAAAAAGTAATTGAGGCAGGTTGTTTATTTGGAAGGAGATTGAGTTGCATAAAGGTAAGTACAAGGGTAGAGAAAAGGATAGTCAAGAATTTGGAAGGAGGATATTGAGACGTGCAAACCATGTGACTGATGCTATCCAGTGGTACCCTGTGCTTAATCAGCATAGCCAGAACAGGACAACAAGCAAAACCTATTGTTCTGGCCACACCGCACATGGGAAAGGAGGATTCACAGGAACAGGGTGCTTTTCCTGGTTAACAGGATGAGCATCCTAGTATCACCATCTCGCTGCCCGTTCCAGGCCTGCTGGCACTGACATCTTCCCAACAACTTCTGAACATAGGTATGTCAGTAGGAAGCCTGATACACAGTAATATTAATATGAAACATACATTTTTAATTAATACAAAAACATACATTTTTATTTAAAAAAGTGTATGAAATGTAGGATAAAAAAATCTTTAATGACCTCTTATTAGGGGTTTCCCTACCCTTATCAGGCAGGGAGAAGAGCTATAGCTTATGGGGAGACTCTTTGAGTCTCTGTAGACATAGATTCGAAATGTCCCATGAACATAACAATGGTGTGAATTGTTCTAGTTTATCTATATTACACACTTTACCAATGCTGACCAATCGGTGGGGTGGGTACACGAGGTTAAAGAAGGATGCATGATTGCAATGATGAGGATAACCACCAAGTGTATCCACAATACCCAAAGAAACTTTACTCAGCCTCTAATATGTGAATAGTTGGCTTTGGCCTGTATTATGCTGGCGGACATTTCTCCTTCATTTTTATCATTGCTGTGTTCACTCAGTTGTGGAATACATCTTTCAAGAGGCAGCGTTTTATTTTGTAAAATTTTAAGCTCTAACACCTGGACTCTGTGGAATGGGAAATGAGCCATTTTCAGTGACAAGAGTTTGAAGTGCAAAAAGACTATTTCTTCATGCTTTCCTTGTGCCAGTTTGACCTCTAGAGTTTGTTTCTTTACTTATTTGCTTTTGAATAGTGTAAAAATAGTTTTATGTGACTTGAAATTTAAATGCAAAGTTTTAGTACAAAGGAAAGATTTAGCCAAGGATGAAATATATTAATAATATTTAGTCTACCATTGTACTTAGTTTGTACTTGGCCTCCACCTCACCCTTCCCTCACATCAGCTTCTGCAATCAGACCTGTATTTATTGACAGAAGTGCGGAGTGGTAAAATGTATTAGAAAACCCTGCTCACCACCCTGCTCACCACCAGGCTCTTTCCACAATGACTCATTTTTGTCCCGAAAGTGCAGAAGTGAAAACTACCCAATGAAAATTCAGGAAACTCAGGCAAGGGTGAAACTCTGCCTGAGCTAGTGCCACTGCTCATGGGAGAGAAAGGGCAAGAAGACCATAAGGTGAGGGAACAACTTGCATCACGTATCACGCCAAGAGTCAGAACAAACACAAGCAGGAACACAGCAGAGAGGCAGCACTAGGCAACAAGGGCTGACAAGCAACCAGCACATCACTCTGCTGAAACAACTGTGCCACTGACTGTCATAATTTGCCACCCTGCCCTGAACTGTGGAAACTGCTCTTGGACACCCCGCACCTGCTGACATACCTGCTGTCAACACTAATTATGTGTCTGGCTCAGCCCTCTGCTCCGGAGGTGGTGTTCAGCCAGGTGGAGTATCTGCCTTGTGCTACAGCTGTTGCAATTCCTAGCCAGAAAGAGGCAGCTCTAACATCCACTGAAGCTGTCTAAAGCTCTGTACTACCTGGAGCTACTGAAAGGCAGCTTTAAATCCTCAAGATTGCTGCCTGCTCTCTGTTGCCCAAATGAAAGTACTTCCATCATAAAGGCTTTTTACCGGCCTCTCCTGGCTATTGTCTGCTTAGCTGTGCAACTATAATAATCTCTTCCTATAGATTTTTGTGCAGGGCATGTGAGTGCCTGTGTAGAGATGCATTAGCATAATGTGGTATGCTTCTGCCATTGTGAGACCAGAAAGGCTGTATTACCCAAAGCTGGTAAAGCTCTGAGTCAGTAATGAATTTATCCTAGTGAATAACAAATAATACTTTCTACTCTAACAGTTACACACATACACACACACAGACTAAACAAGGGCAGTATTATTTCCTCCTTTTTAGATGAGGAAAAAGAGAAATGAAGAGGTGAATATTGTTCAAGAGAAACAAAAATTGGGGAGAAATTTTATCAGGACAGACATGTTTTGCCTGTATCTAAAAAGTTCTAGAAAGCTTTGCAAAAGTCTTTGGAGAAAAAAAATTCAATAAAAAATTTTGTATGTCTCGGAGAAAAATAACAAATAATCTTCTTAAATGATCTAACAGTGCTTTTTTTTCTGTATATTACACGTCTTCCGTGGTATACTTATCTACTATACAGTATATATGTGTATGTGTGCGCGTTACAGCTTCAGTCTGATTCCTGCAAAGCCTTCCAGTGCTAGAAGCTGGTTGCTCTACATACCCTTAAAGAAAGCTGGGAATCTCCCCTTCTCAGGCATGCTCATTATCACAAATATAATCACAAATTATCTGATTTTAACCCATCATAGATTCAACTCTAAAATTTAATCTGTTTTATCCTTCCTTAGGGCTAAGCTGAGGCTCATCAGTCTGTCTACCACCTGAATTACAACTCAATATAGCTGTTGAAGCAAAAAGATATACTGATTAAAAATCTTTACTGCCATCACAGTCACTGTAGACTGACAGAAGAGCCAGCTACCCCATAAATAACACAAGTGGTCACATTTAGCTTGAGACTTCAAATACAGGAGCTGCAGCTGTTATTTTCTATTTGTTTTCATTGACTTTTCACGTATTTGAGGAACTAGAAAAATATCACATAAAGCATATCCTACTGCTATGCGAAAAAGGATAAGATCCTGCTGAAACCTTGATACTCTGAAAACAGTTCCATATGCATGTTCAGGGAATGCTGTTCAACAAGCTCAGCTGGGCCATTTGCTATTCAGTAGAAAAAGCAATTCCTACCCTTGAGTTTCAGGAGATACAGATTGGTTATGACTTGAGCAGAATTTGAGGTTATAACTCAAGCAGACAGGAAGCAGCAGCATGGTGTACCAACCCTGCATTTCACCCAGCATGCTGCAAAACATCAGTACCAACCTGTTTATTCTTCCTCGGTTCTGACTTCAGGTATTTACTTGAGCAAGTTGTGTCAAAACAGTGTATCAGTGAGTTCCACTATTGTGAGATATTCGTTTCTGTGGTTATTTTTCTGTATGCTGTGATTCAGTAATGAATGAGGGTAAAATTTTTCCCTGATTTTTGAAAATGGCATTACAATCAAGATAAGTTTAATTAGCAAAGTTTTACTTTGACAATACAGCAGTGAATGGGTACTCAGGAGTGCTGGGTTTAGGTTCTGGCTTTGCTACTTGTCTAAGGACATGTTATTTCACTTCTTTCTGCCACTTTTGCCACTGATAAACAGGGATAATGATACCAATCTCTGTAATAAAACACTCTGAGATCTACTGGCAAAAACTCATGGAAGAAAGGACTAGCTTTATCCTATGTGTCTCTAGTTCAAAATCCTATTTTAATATATGTAAGTCATTTTGCTTTGGTATCGGTGAGCCTTTGACTTTTATCCAATATCATCTCAAAGACACAAATAAATACCTAACCGTTGAAAAATAGTGTGTGTAATCCATCAAACCAGGAAAATAACCTGTTTTCAAAATCATATACCTTCTGTTTTTAAGTTTAGTTCATTGACTTTGGAGTGCATCCCAGATGCTTTATTGATTGCCAGAGAGAGCAAACATGATCTCTTCATTATGCTAATAATGAAGTAATAGAAATTCAATGACATTTTTTGTCAAATGCCACTGATTAATTAATTCTCTAGTCAGCATAATCATGCTGATAATCCTTTTGATACTAATGTCACTATCACTTTGGCACAATCCTTCAGAAAAATAGTCACTGATGAAACAAAATGAAACACTGCACGTTAGGTCACCTTATTTGGCCTGAGGTCAGCTGGCCCCTTTCTCAGAGACATGTTTTTGTATTAGTGAATACATGCTGGACTTCTGTGCACAGGCCCGTAACAGTGATAAGGTCTGCCACTTTGCATTTAAGAAATCAAAAGACAGCCTTTCTTTCACTGGGAGTCTGATGCTGAAACAGTTTTTGGTCACCCATCAATGAGAAGGTGAAGGTGCTCCCGCACCATGTACTGTCAGGTGTAACTGTGGGGCCATTGCCTCCCCTAGTGAAATGCACAGACCTGCTTCACCATTCTCCTTCTGCCAAAGCGGCAGGGCTGTCCCAGAAGGCAACCCAGAAAGAGTGAAGAAAAGGGCTGCCTAAATCAACCAGCAGCTACCCACTGAGAACAGGGGTGGATTTCAGTCCTGTCCTTCCCCTGGTGTACACATCCTCTTCAGACTGCCTTTGTGCCCATTTTTGATGCATGCTGGCCAGATACAGGGCATATTATTTTCTGAAATAACCATGAAAGGTCGCAGAATCACAGAATCACAGAATCACAGAATGACTGAGGTTGGAAGGGACCTCTGGAGATCATCAAGTCCAACCCCCCTGCTCAAGCAGGGTCACCTAGAGCATATTGCCCAGGATCACATCCAGACGGGTTTTGAATATCTCCAGGGAAGGTGACTCCACAACCTCTCTGGGCAACCTGTGCCAGGGCTCAGGCACCCTCACAGTGAAGAAGTTTTTCCTCATATTCAGATGAAACTTCCTGTGTTTCAGTTTGTGCCTGTTGCCTCTTGTCCTGTAACTGGGCTCCACTGAAAATAGTCTGGCCCAACCTCTTGACACTCTCCCTTTAGCTATTTGTATACATTGATCTCCCAGTCTTCTCTTCTCCAGGCTAAACAGGCCCAGTTCTCTCAGCCGTTCTTCATGAGAGGTGCTTCAGTCCCCTCATCATTTTCGTAGCCCTCTGCTGGACTCTCTCCAGGAGCTCCATGCCTCTCTCGTACTGGGGAGCCCAGAATTGGACACAGGACTCCAGGTGAGGCCTCACCAGGGCTGAGTGGAGGGGCAGGATCGCCTCCCTCGACCTGCTGGCAACACTCTGCCTAATGCACCCCAGGATCCCATTGGCCTTCTTGGCCATGGGGGCACATTGCTGCCTCATGCTTAACTTGTTGTCCACCAGCACTCCCAGGTCCTCCTCTGCAGAGCTGCTTTCCAGCAGGTCAACTCCCAGCCTGTCCTGGTGCAGGGGGTTATTGCTCCCCAGGTGCAGGACCCTGCACTTGTCTTTGTTGAACTTTATGAGGTTCCTCTCCGCCCAACTCTCCAGCCTGTCCAGGTCCCTCTGGATGGCAGCACAGTCTTCTGGTGTGTCAGCCACTCCTCCCAGTTTAGTATCATCAGCAAACTTGCTGAGGGTGCACTCTGTCCCTTCCTCCAGGTCATTGATGAATACATTGAACAAGACTGGACCCAGGACTGACCCCTGGGGGACACCGCTAGCCACAGGCCTCCAACTTGACTCTGTGCCACTGACCACAACCCTCTAAGCTCTGCCATTCAGCCAGTTCTCTATGGACCCTGCTTCAGTAGGGGGGATTGGACCAGATGATCTCTAGAATTCCCTTCAACCTCAACCATTCCGTGATTCAGTGAACTCCCTTACTCTTCCGTTCACTTTTTCAAATCCTAGAAAATCAGACATACCAGGATGTTCAAAGGCAGGCTGCTCTACTGGGCAAGCTGAGCTGCGGAATGCTAGACCTAAGATTGTCTCCTTTGCAGCACAATCATGCTTCCTCCCCAGTGCAGGTGCTGTTGGGAAGAACAGAGTGCATTATGTGATTTCCTACCCCAGCAGGATGAGGACATGAGGAGCCTCATTCAGGCGGCATCAATAGCCTTAATTCCAGCATCATCTGCCACTACAATGCTTGGATCTTCTGTTTTACTCACGCTTTTGTGCTTAGAGTGTCTTAATTAGCCAATGGGATGAGTGAATCGTGTGGTGCAATACTGCACATGGAGTAACCTAAGAAGCAGAGGAACCTTCCTGATATCACTTGGCTCTTATGCCAAAAGCTAGCTCCTGCTGACACAGCTGTAAAAGGGGAACTGATCTTTCTGGCTAGGGAGCCAAAGGCAGTTTTGACAAAGGTCCTCAGAGAATTCACTTGTCGGCTGCAGTGGTTCAAGTGCCTTCCCCTTGGAGGCCAGGAGGGCTGGGCTGGATGCGTGATTGTGGCCAGGAGAAGCGGTAGTGTGGTAAAGCAGTTTTCCAAGCGGAAGGCAGAACGCTGAGTGACGAAGCAAAGTGCTCTGCTTTCTGCATCTTTCTCCTCTTTGGAGGCCCTGAAGTACGTGTCTGGCAGAGAAATCACCTGTGTGAAGAGGCATGCCATGAACAAAGAACGTACACTGACAAGGCAAGCCTTCAAGGAAAGAGATGGAGGAAGATAAAATTTCTCTGTGAAAGAGGGGGCCAATCTCTTGTGGGGTCTGTTTACACTGAGGTCTTATTTGATCATGGTGCTTCTTGGACTTTAAGGAGCACAAGAGCAAGCTGAAGGGCCTGGAGCACAGACTTAGGCAACTCCTTCCCCCACCCCTTGTTTTATACCAATGTGTAGAGCTCCTCTAGGTTTTGCCTACTTCTCTAACTTTCCTTTTCTGTGTTGGAAGCACCTTGAAAGAGGGTTCCAAATGATAAAGAACTATTTTTTTTCTCTACCTCCAGCAGAAGCTGGAGGAAGTGTGCTGAGTGCATGAGTGCATGAGTCCATGTGTGCTGAGTACTTGGACGCCTAATATGCTTGCTGAGCGTGACTGGCATGTGTGCCCTAGGACACACACCTCCTTGGGCCCAAAGAGAGACCCCCTTCCTCTCTGGTGAAGTGTGTGTGCGCCTGCTCCCTGGGCTTTCTGCTGGGCTTACAGGCCAGGCAGCGGGCACTTCCTCTTCCCGGGAGCCTTTGTCTTGTCCCAGGCAACTACCGGGAGGCAGCCACCGCAGAAATGCTCGAGGTGTTGCTGAAGGAGACCCTTTGAAGCTCTTGTCATCGGTTCTGCGGCCTCCGAGTCTTTGCCCTGCACCAAGCGCGTGGCTTGTCTCCTCAAGCCCTTCCCCGCCACAAGGACAAAACGCTCCTGGTTTCTACAGAGGAGAGCTGAAAGGCACGTGACAGCAGAGCTGCAGGCTGCGGAGAGCGGCAAATGCCTTTTGCAGCTTGCACCAAGACCCTCTCGCTTGGCTTCCAGACCCTCTCGCTTGGCTTCCTTGGGAGGAGAGCGCCCCTGCTCCCCGGCACCAACGGAGGGGGCATCTTCTCTAGTTGCAGCCTGCCAGCATGCTCCTTCTCCCAGCCACGGCTCCAGTCCCGCCACGTCCTCTCCTGCCCCTTTCCTCAGTGTGCTGGCAACAGCTGCACCCGGGAAATGGCACACCTGCCATGCCTGCGTGCTGCCTTTCTCGGCAGCCCCTCTGGCAGCAGCCTCCCCTCTGGGTAACTGCTCTGCCCCCGGCCCAGGAACCTGCTGCTCTCTGCGGGTGGCCCTGCATTCCCCGACAGAGAGGCATTTCTGCCCCCAGTCTAGCTTGCAGTCTCCCACAACGGCAGCTGCTGCGCTGCTGCTGCTGCTGCTGCGCCGTCACCTGCCCTCCTGCTACGTCGCTATGCCGGGGCAGTCCAGCACACCTGCCCTGCCCACAGCATTACATACCAGTCACTGTCAGACATGCAGTGCCCGAGCGTTTGCAAGAGAGACAAGGCGCCCTCCACTAGTCCTGCAGAAAAGGGCTTTATTGGAGGCAAGGCACGCGGCAGTAAACCCAAAGTCCCCCTGCTCCTGCTTTCTCTTCCTTTTCTCTTCCCTCTTTTCCTTTCCGTTCCTTTCCTTTCCTTGTTCTCTTCCCTGTTCTTTCCATTTTCTCTTTCCTTTGGTCTTTACATTCTTTCTCTTTCTTTTTTTTCTCCTTCCTCTTTTCTCCTTCCTTGTTTTCTTGCATCCTTTTCTTTAGTCTCTTTCCTTGTTTGCTCTTTCCGTTTTCCCCTTCTTAATGCTTCCTTCTTTCTCTTTCTTTCTCTTTCTCTTTGCCTATTTCCTTTCCTTTTCTCTTCTTTCCTTTTTTCTCTTTCCTTTTCTCTTCTCTTTCCTTTTGTCCTCTTCATTGTCTCCTTTTTTCTTTCCTCTGTCTTCTTTTGCCTTTCCTTCCTTCTTTCCTTTTCCCACCTTCCTCCTTCTCTCTTTCCTTTTTCCTCCCTTCTTTTCCTCTTTCTCCTCTCTCCTCTCTTCCTTTCCTTTCTTCTTTCTACTACTGTTTTCTCTCTTTTTTCTCTCCCCCTTCTTTCTTTCTTTCCTTTGTGTTCCTTTTTCTTGCCTTTTTGCTTTCCCCCTTTTTGCTTTCCTTTTCCCTGTTTATTCCTCTCTACTTTTTCTCCTTCCTTTCTTCCTGACATCTTCACCCTTTCCTTTCTTCTGGCTTCTCTTTTAACGCTGTCCATAGTTCTCCTGCCATCTTTTCTCAGGCCTTTTTCTCTCTCCTTCTTTTCTCTTCCACCTTTTTCTTTCTGCTTCTTTTTTCTTTCCTTTCCTCTTCTCTTGTTTTGGCTGTTTGTCTTGTCTTTTCCTCCCGTTTTGCTATTTCCATTTTTCCCCTTTCCGTTTTCTCTTTCCTTTTTTCTGCCCTTCCTTTCTGCCAATTTTTCTTTCCCTTTCCCCTTTTCCCTCTTTCCTGTTCTCTTTTCTTTTCTTCTTGCATTTGTTCCCTTTCTTTGCCTCTTTTTTATCTTACCTCTTTTCTCTTTCCTTTTTGTCTTCCTTCTTTGCTCTTTCCACACTTCCTCTTTCCTTTTCGCTCTCCTTGCGTCTCTGTTTCTTTTCGCTTTCTTTTTCTCTTCCAACTGTTTCGCTTTCCTTTTCTGCTCTTCCCGTTTTTTCCTCTTTCCTTCTTTCCTCCCTCCTTAGTTTCTTGCCTTGCTCCTCCTTCCTCTTTTCCTTTACCTTTTCTTCTTCCTCTCTCTACTTATTTCCTTTCCTTGTTTCTCTCTCCTTTTTCCTCAGACCTTTTCCTTTTCTTTCTCTCCACCTTTTTTCCTCTCCCCTTTTTTTCTCTTTCTGTTCTCTTTACATTTTTTCTTTCTTTTGGCTCAAATCTTTTGCTCTTCTTTTTTCTCCTCCACTGTTTTCTTTCATCCTTTCATCGCTTTTCTTTTTTCCCTTTCTTGCTTATCTCTTTCCTTTTTCCCCTTTCTTAAGGGGAATGCTTCCATTTTTTTTTTATTTTTTTCCTGTTCATTTCCTTTTTTCTTCTTCTTTTCTCCTTCCCTTTTTCCTTCCCTTTCTTTTCTTTCCTTTCCTTTTCTTTCCTTTCTTCTTTCCTTATTTTTCCTTTTTTCCTTCTTTTTGCCTTTCCTTTTTCTCTTTCCTTATTTTCTTTCCATTTCACGTGCCTGCTTATCTCTTCTCTTTCCTTTTTCTTTCCCTTTTTGCTCTTCCTTTTTTCTCTTTTCCCCTTCCTTATGTTCCCTTTTCTTCTACTTTCCTTTTTTTCGCTCTTCTTTTCTCTCTTCCTTTTTTGCCTCCCTTTTTTCTTTCCTTTCTTCATCTTCCTCCTCTTTCCTCTTGCACTTTCCCTTTTTCTATTTCCTCTTCTTTCTCTTCCTCTGCTTTTTTCTTCTCCTTTTTCTCTTTATTTTGTTTCTCTTTTTCCTAGTCCCCTTCTTCTCTTTCCTTTTGCCTTTTTATATCTTCTTACTTTTCCCCCCCATCCTTTCTCCCTCTCATCTTTGCTTTCACCCCGTTGCTGGGCTCTGCTTTAATTTTCTCCTTAGTTCTCCTTCCATCTAGTCTCTTTTTTTTTTCTCCTCCTTCTTTTTCTTTCATTTTCTCTTTTTTCTCACCCTTTTCTAGTTCATCCTTTTTTCTCCTTTTTCTGCTTGCCTTTTCCTTTTCTCATTTTTTTGGAATTTCTTCTTTTCCTCTGTTTTTTGCTCTTTCCTTTTTCATTTTTTTTTTGGTGTGAATTTTTCTCTTTCCCTTTTCCCCTTTTCCTTTTCCTTTTCTTTTAGTCTCCTTTGGTTTTCTCCATTTTCTTTTCTCATTCCTTTTCTTCTCTTTTTATCTTACCTCATTTCTCTTTCCTTTTTGAGCTCCTTTTTCTCTCTTTCCAGGCTTTCTCTTGCCTTTTTGCTTTCCTCTTTTCTATTTTTCTCTTCTTCTCTTTCAACTTTTTCTCTCCTCCTTTTTTCTCATCCCTTCTTCTCTTTCCTTAACTCTCTGTCTTATTTGCTTTCCTTTCTGCTCTTGCCTCCCTTCTTGCCCTTTTCTCTTTTTTCTCTTCCTGTATTTTCTTTCCTTGCTTCTCTTGACTTTCACATATTTTTCTCTTTTCCTGCTCTCCATTTTCTCTTTCCTTTTTCTCTTTCCTTTTTTCTTTCTCTTTTTTCTTATTCCTTTTCCCGTTTCTTTTTCCTTTCCTGGTTTCTCTTTTCTCTTTTTCTGTCCTTTTTTCTTTCCTTTTCTCTCTCCCTTTTTTCTTTTTCCCTTTTTTCCTTTCCTTTTTCTTCGCATTCCTTCCCTTTTCATTCCTTTCTTCTTCTTTCCATCCTTTTTTCACTCCATCTTGGCTCGTTCCTTTTTCTCTTTCCTTTCTCTTTTCTGATGTTCTCTTTGTTCCTTCTCTTTCTTTTTTCTCTGTCCTATTCCTCTCCTTGCTTCCTCCTCTCTCCCCTTCTTGCCGCTTCCCTCCCTTTACAACCTAGGTCCAGGTTTAGCTGTTTGGACCAGGAATCCAGACTCCCTGCAGCTTGTTAAGTCTTTGTGGCTCCTACAAACCAGCCGGAAGCTACTGATCCTTTCCCCTCAGCCTGTCCCGTGTCTTAGGCCAAAAGCAGTTCTTGCCTGGCCAGCCACTTCTTCCTCGACAGGTCTGCCCGCGACGACCCTGTGGGGCTCTGGTGGCTCCCGCCCCAGGCCCAGCCTGCGCTAGTGAGGCCTGGTGACTGGTCAGAGGGTCCTGTTGGCCCGCAAGCAGGAAGAGGCAAAGGCAGCAGGTCCCAGGGGCATTATGGAGGGGCCCTGGGAAGCAGGACGGGAGAGCTCCGGGGAGCAGCTGGAGGGCCTTGCGGCTGCAGAGCCACCGCCTAATAGTTCCGGCACGACGGCAGGTGGTTTTTCCAGGGCCGCCTTCTCTGAGCTCAGCTCCTGCTGCCCGACAGCAGCATTGCCCGCACTTCTGGTGCCTTGCTGGTGCCTTGTGCTGTTTGCGGAGCACTCCCGCAAGGACAGGGCTGGCTCCGAGTAGCTCCTGCCCATCGTGCTGGGATGGTTTTTCCCCGGAGGCAGTGGAGGGGCAGAGCTGCACGTTGCGTACGTCCTGCTCCTGCTGGGGCTTCTGCCTCGGGGCTGCTGCTGCTGCTGCCTCTCAGAGGGGGCAGGGCCGCATCCCTCTTGGGGCTCGCGGCTCTCGTGGGCACAAGCGTCCTGCCGAGCAGCACCTGGGTGGCCTGTGGGGAGAAAGAGCCTCTCAGCTAGTGTTTGCTGGCCCTCTGAAGGGAAAAGGAGACTTTCCCGGTGGGACCAGGCAGCCCGGCCAGATGGCGAGGTGCAACCTTAGCACCTGTGGGCCTGAGGAGCAGTTCAGGAGACACAAGGACCCGCGGGCACAATATCCTGCACGGGGCAGAGTGCAGTTCTAGGCCATAGCGAGCAACGCAGAGAAGAGCAGAGCTGTACGGATGTTTAAGCTCTCTCTGGGATGCCTTTTGTTGAGCTCAGGCTTGTCGTTCTGAACTCCTGGGAAGTGATGCGGCCGGCAAGCACTGCCAGGAGGTATGGCACCCCCTGCACCTGTCTGCATTGCCACCGATGTCTTCCCGTATGCAGCTCAAGAACTGGCACCAGCAGCCCTGCGCAGGGCCGGTCCTCGGTGCATCCTCCTACCTGCAGAGCCACCTGTGTGCTCAGGGGCCTCCTCGGCCGAGGGGCTGCCAGGCAAGGCCGTGTCCTCGCCAAATATTGCCGCGCAGTTCTCAATGAGGAACTCCACCAGCATCGTCACCTGCCCACAAAAAACCAGGGATGTCAGCGCAAGGGGCTGGAAAGGTGCTCAGCAGTCTTTCCCAAGCCTCACTGGGGTTTCTGTTCCAAAAGCTGCACCTCGCTGGCTGCAGCTCCCCTATGAGATTTGCCTGTCCCGTTGCGGAGAGCCCCGCTGCGGGGCGCCCCCGGTGCTCCCAGGCGCTGCTTCCTTGAGCTTTTGCAATGGCCGTGGGATCGGTGGGGATGGCTCGGGTGTGGCCCGAAGCGGGGAGCCAGCTGGTGAGGCCAGCATACCTTGTCGTTCATCTCCTTCTGCACTTGCAGCGGGAGCGCGCTCTCGGTGCCAGGGCTCAGCATGTTGGGCCCAACGCAGATGGCCAAGTTGCTGGAGTCCATCTTGTTGGTCTCTGCGTTTTGGCTGATGCGGTGGAGCAGAGCGAGCAAGGGCTTGAGCAAGAGGACGTTTGGCCTGGGCAGTTTGGCAGCCACCCTAAGTGGACACAAACAACACGTGCCATGAATCTGGGGGCCAGTGGCCACTGCGGCTTCTGTGAGCAAGCCTCAAGCAAAGGCCCGCAAATGGTGCGTCCTGCAAAGAGAGCAACGCCTGTGCTTGGCCCGGCCTCTGCCACCCCCTGCATACCGCTGGCCCGGGCTACACCACTTACTCTTTCAGTTCTTCAATCTTTTCCTGCCTGCTGGGCTTCTCCAGAGCCAGCATCCAGCTCTCGTACAGGGCTGCCGACAGCAGTTGGGAGGGGATATTTCGGAGGAAGTCCTGCAAGGCCAAGATACAGAGAGGAGGCTTTGGACATCAGCCCTGAGCCCAGGGGGAGCATCCCCGGCGCTCGGGCTCTAGCGCCTAGCAGCCTCTAGCCCACCCAGAAATGGCAGGCTTCCTCCCGGAGGAGGGTGCTGGCGAGGAGCAGGGGCAGGAGGAGGAGGAGGAAGTGAGTTTCGCGTGGGCAGGCAGGGAAGCCGTGGCCGAGCAAGGGGAAGCGAGAAGCAGGCAGAAAACACAAATGCCAAACTTTCCCGGGGCTGGGAAAACATGTTGCTTGGCTTGGCTATGCTTTCGGCTCGGAGCGCCCCCTGGGCCCGTGCAGGTTCCCAAGGTGCTCTCACAGCTGCAAGTCAGAAGAATTCACCTTCAAGACTACCGCCAAGAGGTGCACAGGTCTGCCTGCCAAGTCAACGGTGCCTCCCTTGTTGAGCTCCTCCTTCAAGTCGCGGCGGGCTTTCTCATTTGCAGCCTTGCGGAATACCCCCTCAGTGCCAGGGCCTTCCCTGTGCAATATGGCCAGCAGATCCTGCGGGAAAAAGCAGAGAGGGGTGGGAGAAGGGTCACGCGGGTGCAGAACGGCCCTTTAGCCTTAGGGCAGGCTCTCTTTGGAGACAGAAGCAAGCCTTTGCCTGGCAGGCACGCTCTGCTTTGCCTGCGTTCGCATCCGGTTCTCCCTGCACGAAGATTAGCCTGCGAGTAACCTGGCTGTCCCCCAAGCCACCCTCCCGACCACGGTTTTCAGGGAAAGACAGAAATCCCGGGCTGTTTCTGCTGCTGAGAGCTTCCTTGCAGTGACTTCTGCAAGGCCACCAACATGCCCCCTCAGGAGCCGATCTGCTTCTCCTCCTCCTGCTCCGGCGTTGTCTCCATTCCCGAGTTACTTCCCGCGGCAGCTGTGTGAGCTGCACAAAGCCGCGGTCCTGACCCCCTTGACTTGCGCAATGGGATGCGAACTTGAGGCCTTGCCAGTGAGAAGTGAGTGTGGACCCGCTGTCTGCTGAGAGCCCCAGCCCGAGCGCTGAGGATGCTGCCTCGCACGAGAAGCCGGCAGCAGCACAGTTGTGTGGCCAGGCTGCCTTACCTGCAGTGCCTGGGGAAGGGTCTCCTCTGTGCCGCAAAGAGTAGCCAGAGGCTGGCCAAAGAGAGGGCTCTGGAGGCCAGAGTCCGGCTGCCCTGGGCAGTCCCCACCAGCCGAGGGTCGCCTCCCAGCAAACGGCCATGGGATCAACCGCTTGCTCTTCTTCGCCCCCTGTGCTGCAAGCAAGCGGAAAGCTAAAGTCAGGCGACAAAAGCAGGGGCCGAGAGCTCTGCTGCCTGCTGTGTGCGTGCAGTGCCGTGTGATGCAAGGCGGATGTGTTTGCTTGGGCAGCTTGCAGTGGCTGCGGTTCTGGCTGTGCCCGGGGAGCATGCCCCCGTCCCAGTGCTGGCCAGAGGGGCAGAGGGGCTCCTGCTTTTCAGCCGCTGTCGAGCGCTATGTGGGACGGTGGCACCTCAGTTTCTCTTGCCAACTCACCAGGCGAGTGGCAAACCTCCTCCTGTGCAGCCGATGAGGCCCAGGCAGGGCACTGCTCGGTGCCGGCCTGCAAGAAACGGGTTCGGGTTACAGAGCTGCCCTGCAGCAGCCAGGGCCACCAGGGAGCTGCTTCAGCCATGCCGAAACAAGTGCGCGGCTCCAGGGAAAATCCCACGGTCGTCCGACACCTGCGCAGGAGACGCTTGGTGCAGCAGAGGCCCTGCCTCTCTGCCCGACACAGGTGCTGGTGGCAAAGGCTTGTAGCAGGCGCAGCCCCACAGCAGGCGCCCGCAGGGGACCCGGGGGCCCAGGCTGCCCTGCCGCGCTCCCCCAACCCGGGGAGCTGCTCCCCGGCAGCCCCACGCGGCAGCCGCCAGTGTCGCGAGGGCTTCGGGCCCTGCCACGTCCCCTCCCGAAACTCAGACGCCTCCCGCCAGCCCCCAGCAAGGGCCCTGCGGGAGAGGGAGCCCCTGCTCACCTCCGCCGAAACCAAGGCCTCAACGGTGCGGGCAGTCAGCGACCCCGCCTGGGCAAGAGAGCAAAGAGGCAACGTGAGCAGCTGGTGGCGGGGGCTGTTCCCCAAAGCCCCGTGGCGCTCGGGGGGCAGCGCAGAGCCCCGGGACACTTACGGTGCCCTGGGAGCCGACGGCCGTGGCGAGGAGCCGAAGGGAGGCGAGTCGGGTGACGCGCGTCTCCGGGGCTCCTGGGCTCGGCCTGGGCACAGGGCAGGGGCAAGGACACAGCTCCGTCACAGCCAGCCCCTCTGCTGGCTGCCCGGGCCCAGCCCCGCGCGCCCGCGCCACCCTGGCGCAGGAGCCCTGCGGCCTCCGGGCCTCTTCCCCGCGGGAAGGGGCAGCGGCAGCTCGGGCTCCCCAGGCGTGCAAGCAAGGAGCCGTGGGGCCAGCTGCAGGCCGGTGCTGTTGGTTTGCCGGCGCAAGGCGAAGCACCTCCCGCCGCTCTGCCCAGCAGCGGCCCCGCGCAGGGGGTGTCCCTGTGCCCCACCTCGCCTGCTGCTTTCTTGCTGCCCGGCAGCTCTGCACCACCCGCAGCCTGGCCGCCGCCGCAGGCGGGCTGCGTTCCCGGCCAGGGCTCACCTGAGGATGGCGTTGAGCCACTGCTCCTTCACCTCCTGCGACCTGCAGCAAAAAGGAGAAGCAGCCTCAGAGCCTGCTGCTGCTCCTGCTGCACAGAGGCCCCAGACACAGCTCGCCCGCTTGGCACCGCTCCACACGGCCAGACCCCACAGCCCGCGGGCGGTGCGCCCCCGCAGCGTGCCTGGGCTGAGCAGAGCTGCAGGGAGGTGGCGGGGGCCGGTGGCTGGTGGCCACCTGGAGCTGCCAGGGGCTGCGTCTGAAACCCAAGCGGGCCTCTACTCTCTCTCCCCACAGCCTGCCTTGAGCTCCAGCAAGCCCGGAGAGGACTGCAGGCGAGCACGGTGCCCTGCACCCCAGAACAGCCCGGCGCGTGTGCCCGGGACTCACCGGAAAGTGACCACGCACAGGTCGGTGGGCCAGACGAGCACGAGGGTGTTGGTGCAATTCAGGCCGCCAACCTGCTGCTCCTCCTGCTGCCCGCACGCCGCCTCGTCCTTCCTGCACAGCACCCAGAGCTGGCTGAGAGGCACCCGGTGCTTCAGCAGGAAGGTGGAGCCACACCTGGCGGAGGGAGAGCAGGGGCCGCCTCGGAAGCTGCCGCTGTGGGGACAGCCCCAGCAGCCTTCCAGGGCAGAGCCATTGCCGGGGACAGAGGCTTGGGGTGGCCACCCCTGAGCCTTGTGCGGGAGAAAGGAGCGTCAGTCCCCGCACACCCACACGGGGCGCTTCCCAAACGTCAGCGCCGCAAAGCAATGCCAGCAGACACGTTGTCGGGGAAGCAGGAGCCTGCCCCCTTCCCCTAACACCTGCCCAAAGTAGAGGAAAGTCCAAGAGGCAGCTGCTGCTCCCGAGGGAGAGGGAGCAGCTCCGGGCAGCCGCGGTGCGCGGGGGCTGGTGGCAGAGGCGGTGGCCGGGGCCGGGGCCGGGTCGGCTGGGGCTGGGGCTGCTCTTCTGACCTGAAGGTGGCGACGGCGATGGCGTCGGGGAAGAGCAGGAGGTGCCTGTCCCTGGTGCGCCGGTGCCGGGTCACCTGCACGCGGTCGGTGAGGAGGAGGTGGGGGCTGCTGCGCGACACGAAGGCGCCGAGCGGCCCGCGGGGCCGGGAGGCTGCCGTGGCCACGAGCCCCCGAGGAGCCGGGCGGCCAGGGGCCCCGGGCCGTGCCTGCGTGCCGGCAGCGGGGCCGGCAGCGCCCCGGGCTCCGCAGCAGTTGGCCTGTCCCATGGCGCTGGGCAGCGCCAGGCGCTGGCCAGGCCTGCGCGAAGCTAAGAGCGCTCTGCCTGTGCCGGGTAAAGCCGCTGGGCTGGGAGCCTGCGTCTCCCCGCTGCCCCGCGCCGGCACAGCGCCGCACTGGGCGACGGGCGGGTGCTGGCGGTTGGTGTCGCCCGGGCGCCGCCGCGGCACATTGTGATGCGCCGGCCGGGCCGCGGGCAACGCCGGGGCGGGGGGGTGGGGGCCGGGGGCGAGGGGGAGTCTGCCTGATTGCGATGCCCTGCGATTTCCGGGCGAGCGAACGGTGCCTGGGACAAGGGAGCCGATGGGCTTGGGGCTGGACGAGCTCCCGGCTTCAGCAGCTGGCTCTGTGTTGGGGAAAACCCCACGAGGCACAGGCCTCCCCGCACAGCTGCAACATCCCGCCTTGCTGCTGGAGCGGAGAGGGGGACTCAAGCTTTGGAGGGGGCAAGGAGGACGGCCTGTGCCCGCTAGAGACCCAGGGCCCAGACGGTGCCCCACATCGCGAGTTTCACGGCTCCTCTGCGCTCGGGCCGGGTGGTGGTCAGCCCTAGAGCGCAGCGAGCTGCACTCCAGGTGTCTACATGGGGCACCACCGCCTGACGTGGGGTTCTCG
This sequence comes from Struthio camelus, assembly GCF_040807025.1. NCBI lineage: Eukaryota > Metazoa > Chordata > Aves > Struthioniformes > Struthionidae > Struthio > Struthio camelus. Next base: position 80,175,473 of record NC_090944.1, on the reverse strand, counting down.
GCTCCAGTTGCAGCAATCCTTCCTTAGGGAAGGACTCAGGTGCCTAAGCACCAGGACCGGCGTGCACCAGTGGCTGATGCCTTCAAAAATTCCTTGCGCTGCCCTGGGACACCCACATGCCTGTAGACACTGACTGCCACCTCCCCTCAGGTGCGAGCCAGGCGCCTGCAGAGAGACTGCGATGCAGACTGCGCAGGAGATCAGGCAGGCCCCTGTAAATGCTTGCGTGCAGATACCAAAAGGGAAGGACCCATGTGTGCAGTGTGCATCTGAGCGGCAGTGCAAATGTCAGTGAAACCTGCGGGGACGGTCTTTCGCACAGCCTTCCGTGAGGCTTGGCTCTCGACTGGATGCCAAAGAGTTTTGGCTGCAAGCTGCTCTCCCAAATCAAGTGGCTGCGATGTGTGGGGCCAGAACCAGAGCTTGCACCTCGCTGGTGCCCGAGGGTGTGGTGCTCCGTGAGGAACGGTGCCCTGGGGTAGGGCTTGAGAAGGAAGAAGGGTCCAAGACAGCTGGTTGATGTTCAAGGGCGTCTCCTCCAAGCTGCAAAAGGGTCCCTGGCACTGGGCAACAAGCTGAGCAAAGCGGGCAGGAGACCTGCATAGCAGACCAAGGAGCTTGTGGCAGAACTCAGCCCTAAGAAGGCAGTATGCAGAGGGTGGAAGCTGGGACAGGTCACCTGGGAGGAGTAGAGGCTGCGCAGTGCTCAAGCCTGCAGGGCTAGGGCTACGAGGGCGAGGAACCGCAGGCCCCGGAGAGCAGGGAGAAAGTCTGGAGAAAGGAAGAGCTTCCCCTGCGGGAGGACGATGGTGTTAGCGATGGCTTAAGCACACTGGATATCCAGAGGTGCATGGGCCCTGATGGGATGCACCCGCGAGTGCTGAGGGAGCTGGCCATTGTCACTGCAAGGCCACTCTCAATCCTCTTGGAAAGGCCATGGTGATCGGGAGAGGAGCCAGGGGCCTGGAAGAAAGCGAGCGTCACGCCAGTCTTCCCCAAGGGCAAGAAGGAGGATGCAGGGACGTGCAGGCCACGCAGCTTCCCCTCAATCCCTGGAAAGGTGATGGAGCAGCTGCTGCTGGATCCCATTCCCAAGCAGATGAAGGACAAGAAGGTGCTCAGCAGCAGTCAGCATGGATTCCCAAAGGGGAAATCGTGCTTAAGCAACCTGATCGCCTCCCACACTGGAAAGGCTGGCTGGGGAGAGGAGGGGAGAGCAGTGCATGCTGTCTGCCTTGACTTCAGGAAGGCTTGCCACGCTGCCTCCCAGAACATCCTCGCAGGCGAGCGGAGGAGCTTGCTGAGCGTGACTGGCATGTGTGCCCTAGGACACACACCTCCTTGGGCCCAAAGAGAGACCCCCTTCCTCTCTGGTGAAGTGTGTGTGCGCCTGCTCCCTGGGCTTTCTGCTGGGCTTACAGGCCAGGCAGCGGGCACTTCCTCTTCCCGGGAGCCTTTGTCTTGTCCCAGGCAACTACCGGGAGGCAGCCACCGCAGAAATGCTCGAGGTGTTGCTGAAGGAGACCCTTTGAAGCTCTTGTCATCGGTTCTGCGGCCTCCGAGTCTTTGCCCTGCACCAAGCGCGTGGCTTGTCTCCTCAAGCCCTCCCCTGCCACAAGGACAAAACGCTCCTGGTTTCTACAGAGGAGAGCTGAAAGGCACGTGACGGCAGAGCTGCAGGCTGCGGAGAGCGGCAAATGCCTTTTGCAGCTTGCACCAAGACCCTCTCGCTTGGCTTCCTTGGGAGGAGAGCGCCCCTGCTCCCCGGCACCAACGGAGGGGGCATCTTCTCTAGTTGCAGCCTGCCAGCATGCTCCTTCTCCCAGCCACGGCTCCAGTCCCGCCGCGTCCTCTCCTGCCCCTTTCCTCAGTGTGCTGGCAACAGCTGCACCCGGGAAACGGCACACCTGCCATGCCTGCGTGCTGCCTTTCTCGGCAGCCCCTCTGGCAGCAGCCTCCCCTCTGGGTAACTGCTCTGCCCCCGGCCCAGGAACCTGCTGCTCTCTGCGGGTGGCCCTGGATTCCCCGACAGAGAGGCATTTCTGCCCCCAGTCTAGCTTGCAGTCTCCCACAACGGCAGCTGCTGCGCTGCTGCTGCTGCTGCTGCGCCGTCACCTGCCCTCCTGCTACGTCGCTATGCCGGGGCAGTCCAGCACACCTGCCCTGCCCACAGCATTACATACCAGTCACTGTCAGACATGCAGTGCCCGAGCGTTTGCAAGAGAGACAAGGCGCCCTCCACTAGTCCTGCAGAAAAGGGCTTTATTGGAGGCAAGGCACGCGGCAGTAAACCCAAAGTCCCCCTGCTCCTGCTTTCTCTTCCTTTTCTCTTCCTTCTTTTCCTTTCCGTTCCTTTCCTTTCCTTGTTCTCTTCCCTGTTCTTTCCATTTTCTCTTTCCTTTGGTCTTTACATTCTTTCTCTTTCTTTTTTTTCTCCTTCCTCTTTTCTCCTTCCTTGTTTTCTTGCATCCTTTTCTTTAGTCTCTTTCCTTGTTTGCTCTTTCCGTTTTCCCCTTCTTAATGCTTCCTTCTTTCTCTTTCTTTCTCTTTCTCTTTGCCTATTTCCTTTCCTTTTCTCTTCTTTCCTTTTTTCTCTTTCCTTTTCTCTTCTCTTTCCTTTTGTCCTCTTCATTGTCTCCTTTTTTCTTTCCTCTGTCTTCTTTTGCCTTTCCTTCCTTCTTTCCTTTTCCCACCTTCCTCCTTCTCTCTTTCCTTTTTCCTCCCTTCTTTTCCTCTTTCTCCTCTCTCCTCTCTTCCTTTCCTTTCTTCTTTCTACTACTGTTTTCTCTCTTTTTTCTCTCCCCCTTCTTTCTTTCTTTCCTTTGTGTTCCTTTTTCTTGCCTTTTTGCTTTCCCCCTTTTTGCTTTCCTTTTCCCTGTTTATTCCTCTCTACTTTTTCTCTTTCCTTTCTTCCTGACATCTTCACCCTTTCCTTTCTTCTGGCTCCTCTTTTAACGCTGTCCATAGTTCTCCTGCCATCTTTTCTCAGGCCTTTTTCTCTCTCCTTCTTTTCTCTTCCACCTTTTTCTTTCTGCTTCTTTTTTCTTTCCTTTCCTCTTCTCTTGTTTTGGCTGTTTGTCTTGTCTTTTCCTCCCGTTTTGCTATTTCCATTTTTCCCCTTTCCGTTTTTCTCTTTCCTTTTTTCTGCCCTTCCTTTCTGCCAATTTTTCTTTCCCTTTCCCCTTTTCCCTCTTTCCTGTTCTCTTTTCTTTTCTTCTTGCATTTGTTCCCTTTCTTTGCCTCTTTTTTATCTTACCTCTTTTCTCTTTCCTTTTTGTCTTCCTTCTTTGCTCTTTCCACACTTCCTCTTTCCTTTTCGCTCTCCTTGCGTCTCCGTTTCTTTTCGCTTTCTTTTTCTCTTCCAACTGTTTCGCTTTCCTTTTCTGCTCTTCCTGTTTTTTCCTCTTTCCTTCTTTCCTCCCTCCTTAGTTTCTTGCCTTGCTCCTCCTTCCTCTTTTCCTTTACCTTTTCTTCTTCCTCTCTCTACTTATTTCCTTTCCTTGTTTCTCTCTCCTTTTTCCTCAGACCTTTTCCTTTTCTTTCTCTCCACCTTTTTTCCTCTCCCCTTTTTTTCTCTTTCTGTTCTCTTTACATTTTTTCTTTCTTTTGGCTCAAATCCTTTGCTCTTCTTTTTTCTCCTCCACTGTTTTCTTTCATCCTTTCATCGCTTTTCTTTTTTCCCTTTCTTGCTTATCTCTTTCCTTTTTCCCCTTTCTTAATGCTTCCATTTTTTTTATTTTTTTCCTGTTCATTTCCTTTTTTCTTCTTCTTTTTTCCTTCCCTTTTTCCTTCCCTTTCTTTTCTTTCCTTTTCTTTCCTTTCCTTTTCTTTCCTTTCTTCTTTCCTTATTTTTCCTTTTTTCCTTCTTTTTGCCTTTCCTTTTTCTCTTTCCTTATTTTCTTTCCATTTCACGTGCCTGCTTATCTCTTCTCTTTCCTTTTTCTTTCCCTTTTTGCTCTTCCTTTTCTCTCTTTTCCCCTTCCTTATGTTCCCTTTTCTTCTACTTTCCTTTTTTCTCTCTTCTTTTCTCTCTTCCTTTTTTGCCTCCCTTTTTTCTTTCCTTTCTTCATCTTCCTCCTCTTTCCTCTTGCACTTTCCCTTTTTCTATTTCCTCTTCTTTCTCTTCCTCTGCTTTTTTCTTCTCCTTTTTCTCTTTATTTTGTTTCTCTTTTTCCTAGTCCCCTTCTTCTCTTTCCTTTTGCCTTTTTATATCTTCTTACTTTTCCCCCCCATCCTTTCTCCCTCTCATCTTTGCTTTCACCCCGTTGCTGGGCTCTGCTTTAATTTTCTCCTTAGTTCTCCTTCCATCTAGTCTCTTTTTTTTTCTCCTCCTTCTTTTTCTTTCATTTTCTCTTTTTTCTCACCCTTTTCTAGTTCATCCTTTTTTCTCCTTTTTCTGCTTGCCTTTTCCTTTTCTCATTTTTTTGGAATTTCTTCTTTTCCTCTGTTTTTTGCTCTTTCCTTTTTCATTTTTTTTTGGTGTGAATTTTTCTCTTTCCCTTTTCCCCTTTTCCTTTTCCTTTTCTTTTAGTCTCCTTTGGTTTTCTCCATTTTCTTTTCTCATTCCTTTTCTTCTCTTTTTATCTTACCTCATTTCTCTTTCCTTTTTGAGCTCCTTTTTCTCTCTTTCCAGGCTTTCTCTTGCCTTTTTGCTTTCCTCTTTTCTATTTTTCTCTTCTTCTCTTTCAACTTTTTCTCTTCTCCTTTTTTCTCATCCCTTCTTCTCTTTCCTTAACTCTCTGTCTTATTTGCTTTCCTTTCTGCTCTTGCCTCCCTTCTTGCCCTTTTCTCTTTTTTCTCTTCCTGTATTTTCTTTCCTTGCTTCTCTTGACTTTCACATATTTTTCTCTTTTCCTGCTCTCCATTTTCTCTTTCCTTTTTCTCTTTCCTTTTTTCTTTCTCTTTTTTCTTATTCCTTTTCCCGTTTCTTCTTCCTTTCCTGGTTTCTCTTTTCTCTTTTTCTGTCCTTTTTTCTTTCCTTTTCTCTCTCCCTTTTTTCTTTTTCCCTTTTTCCTTTCCTTTTTCTTCGCATTCCTTCCCTTTTCATTCCTTTCTTCTTCTTTCCATCCTTTTTTCACTCCATCTTGGCTCGTTCCTTTTTCTCTTTCCTTTCTCTTTCCTTTCTCTTTTCTGATGTTCTCTTTGTTCCTTCTCTTTCTTTTTTCTCTGTCCTATTCCTCTCCTTGCTTCCTCCTCTCTCCCCTTCTTGCCGCTTCCCTCCCTTTACAACCTAGGTCCAGGTTTAGCTGTTTGGACCAGGAATCCAGACTCCCTGCAGCTTGTTAAGTCTTTGTGGCTCCTACAAACCAGCCGGAAGCTACTGATCCTTTCCCCTCAGCCTGTCCCGTGTCTTAGGCCAAAAGCAGTTCTTGCCTGGCCAGCCACTTCTTCCTCGACAGGTCTGCCCGCGACGACCCTGTGGGGCTCTGGTGGCTCCCGCCCCAGGCCCAGCCTGCGCTAGTGAGGCCTGGTGACTGGTCAGAGGGTCCTGTTGGCCCGCAAGCAGGAAGAGGCAAAGGCAGCAGGTCCCAGGGGCATTATGGAGGGGCCCTGGGAAGCAGGACGGGAGAGCTCCGGGGAGCAGCTGGAGGGCCTTGCGGCTGCAGAGCCACCGCCTAATAGTTCCGGCATGACGGCAGGTGGTTTTTCCAGGGCCGCCTTCTCTGAGCTCAGCTCCTGCTGCCCGACAGCAGCATTGCCCGCACTTCTGGTGCCTTGCTGGTGCCTTGTGCTGTTTGTGGAGCACTCCCGCAAGGACAGGGCTGGCTCCGAGTAGCTCCTGCCCATCGTGCTGGGATGGTTTTTCCCCGGAGGCAGTGGAGGGGCAGAGCTGCACGTTGCGTACGTCCTGCTCCTGCTGGGGCTTCTGCCTCGGGGCTGCTGCTGCTGCTGCCTCTCAGAGGGGGCAGGGCCGCATCCCTCTTGGGGCTCGCGGCTCTCGTGGGCACAAGCGTCCTGCCGAGCAGCACCTGGGTGGCCTGTGGGGAGAAAGAGCCTCTCAGCTAGTGTTTGCTGGCCCTCTGAAGGGAAAAGGAGACTTTCCCGGTGGGACCAGGCAGCCCGGCCAGATGGCGAGGTGCAACCTTAGCACCTGTGGGCCTGAGGAGCAGTTCAGGAGACACAAGGACCCGCGGGCACAATATCCTGCACGGGGCAGAGTGCAGTTCTAGGCCATAGCGAGCAACGCAGAGAAGAGCAGAGCTGTACGGATGTTTAAGCTCTCTCTGGGATGCCTTTTGTTGAGCTCAGGCTTGTCGTTCTGAACTCCTGGGAAGTGATGCGGCCGGCAAGCACTGCCAGGAGGTATGGCACCCCCTGCACCTGTCTGCATTGCCACCGATGTCTTCCCGTATGCAGCTCAAGAACTGGCACCAGCAGCCCTGTGCAGGGCCGGTCCTCGGTGCATCCTCCTACCTGCAGAGCCGCCTGTGTGCTCAGGGGCCTCCTCGGCCGAGGGGCTGCCAGGCAAGGCCGTGTCCTCGCCAAATATTGCCGCGCAGTTCTCAATGAGGAACTCCACCAGCATCGTCACCTGCCCACAAAAAACCAGGGATGTCAGCGCAAGGGGCTGGAAAGGTGCTCAGCAGTCTTTCCCAAGCCTCACTGGGGTTTCTGTTCCAAAAGCTGCACCTCGCTGGCTGCAGCTCCCCTATGAGATTTGCCTGTCCCGTTGCGGAGAGCCCCGCTGCGGGGCGCCCCCGGTGCTCCCAGGCGCTGCTTCCTTGAGCTTTTGCAATGGCCGTGGGATCGGTGGGGATGGCTCGGGTGTGGCCCGAAGCGGGGAGCCAGCTGGTGAGGCCAGCATACCTTGTCGTTCATCTCCTTCTGCACTTGCAGCGGGAGCGCGCTCTCGGTGCCAGGGCTCAGCATGCTGGGCCCAACGCAGATGGCCAAGTTGCTGGAGTCCATCTTGTTGGTCTCTGCGTTTTGGCTGATGCGGTGGAGCAGAGCGAGCAAGGGCTTGAGCAAGAGGACGTTTGGCCTGGGCAGTTTGGCAGCCACCCTAAGTGGACACAAACAACACGTGCCATGAATCTGGGGGCCAGTGGCCGCTGCGGCTTCTGTGAGCAAGCCTCAAGCAAAGGCCCGCAAATGGTGCGTCCTGCAAAGAGAGCAACGCCTGTGCTTGGCCCGGCCTCTGCCACCCCCTGCATACCGCTGGCCCGGGCTACACCACTTACTCTTTCAGTTCTTCAATCTTTTCCTGCCTGCTGGGCTTCTCCAGAGCCAGCATCCAGCTCTCGTACAGGGCTGCCGACAGCAGTTGGGAGGGGATATTTCGGAGGAAGTCCTGCAAGGCCAAGATACAGAGAGGAGGCTTTGGACATCAGCCCTGAGCCCAGGGGGAGCATCCCCGGCGCTCGGGCTCTAGCGCCTAGCAGCCTCTAGCCCACCCAGAAATGGCAGGCTTCCTCCCGGAGGAGGGTGCTGGCGAGGAGCAGGGGCAGGAGGAGGAGGAGGAAGTGAGTTTCGCGTGGGCAGGCAGGGAAGCCGTGGCCGAGCAAGGGGAAGCGAGAAGCAGGCGGAAAACACAAATGCCAAACTTTCCCGGGGCTGGGAAAACATGTTGCTTGGCTTGGCTATGCTTTCGGCTCGGAGCGCCCCCTGGGCCCGTGCAGGTTCCCAAGGTGCTCTCACAGCTGCAAGTCAGAAGAATTCACCTTCAAGACTACCGCCAAGAGGTGCACAGGTCTGCCTGCCAAGTCAACGGTGCCTCCCTTGTTGAGCTCCTCCTTCAAGTCGCGGCGGGCTTTCTCATTTGCAGCCTTGCGGAATACCCCCTCAGTGCCAGGGCCTTCCCTGTGCAATATGGCCAGCAGATCCTGCGGGAAAAAGCAGAGAGGGGTGGGAGAAGGGTCACGCGGGTGCAGAACGGCCCTTTAGCCTTAGGGCAGGCTCTCTTTGGAGACAGAAGCAAGCCTTTGCCTGGCAGGCACGCTCTGCTTTGCCTGCGTTCGCATCCGGTTCTCCCTGCACGAAGATTAGCCTGCGAGTAACCTGGCTGTCCCCCAAGCCACCCTCCCGACCACGGTTTTCAGGGAAAGACAGAAATCCCGGGCTGTTTCTGCTGCTGAGAGCTTCCTTGCAGTGACTTCTGCAAGGCCACCAACATGCCCCCTCAGGAGCCGATCTGCTTCTCCTCCTCCTGCTCCGGCGTTGTCTCCATTCCCGAGTTACTTCCCGCGGCAGCTGTGTGAGCTGCACAAAGCCGCGGTCCTGACCCCCTTGACTTGCGCAATGGGATGCGAACTTGAGGCCTTGCCAGTGAGAAGTGAGTGTGGACCCGCTGTCTGCTGAGAGCCCCAGCCCGAGCGCTGAGGATGCTGCCTCGCACGAGAAGCCGGCAGCAGCACAGTTGTGTGGCCAGGCTGCCTTACCTGCAGTGCCTGGGGAAGGGTCTCCTCTGTGCCGCAAAGAGTAGCCAGAGGCTGGCCAAAGAGAGGGCTCTGGAGGCCAGAGTCCGGCTGCCCTGGGCAGTCCCCACCAGCCGAGGGTCGCCTCCCAGCAAACGGCCATGGGATCAACCGCTTGCTCTTCTTCGCCCCCTGTGCTGCAAGCAAGCGGAAAGCTAAAGTCAGGCGACAAAAGCAGGGGCCGAGAGCTCTGCTGCCTGCTGTGTGCGTGCAGTGCCGTGTGATGCAAGGCGGATGTGTTTGCTTGGGCAGCTTGCAGTGGCTGCGGTTCTGGCTGTGCCCGGGGAGCATGCCCCCGTCCCAGTGCTGGCCAGAGGGGCAGAGGGGCTCCTGCTTTTCAGCCGCTGTCGAGCGCTATGTGGGACGGTGGCACCTCAGTTTCTCTTGCCAACTCACCAGGCGAGTGGCAAACCTCCTCCTGTGCAGCCGATGAGGCCCAGGCAGGGCACTGCTCGGTGCCGGCCTGCAAGAAACGGGTTCGGGTTACAGAACTGCCCTGCAGCAGCCAGGGCCACCAGGGAGCTGCTTCAGCCATGCCGAAACAAGTGCGCGGCTCCAGGGAAAATCCCCCGGTCGTCCGACACCTGCGCAGGAGACGCTTGGTGCAGCAGAGGCCCTGCCTCTCTGCCCGACACAGGTGCTGGTGGCAAAGGCTTGTAGCAGGCGCAGCCCCACAGCAGGCGCCCGCAGGGGACCCGGGGGCCCAGGCTGCCCTGCCGCGCTCCCCCAACCCGGGGAGCTGCTCCCCGGCAGCCCCACGCGGCAGCCGCCAGTGTCGCGAGGGCTTCGGGCCCTGCCACGTCCCCTCCCGAAACTCAGACGCCTCCCGCCAGCCCCCAGCAAGGGCCCTGCGGGAGAGGGAGCCCCTGCTCACCTCCGCCGAAACCAAGGCCTCAACGGTGCGGGCCGTCAGCGACCCCGCCTGGGCAAGAGAGCAAAGAGGCAACGTGAGCAGCTGGTGGCGGGGGCTGTTCCCCAAAGCCCCGTGGCGCTCGGGGGGCAGCGCAGAGCCCCGGGACACTTACGGCGCCCTGGGAGCCGACGGCCGTGGCGAGGAGCCGAAGGGAGGCGAGTCGGGTGACGCGCGTCTCCGGGGCTCCTGGGCTCGGCCTGGGCACAGGGCAGGGGCAAGGACACAGCTCCGTCACAGCCAGCCCCTCTGCTGGCTGCCCGGGCCCAGCCCCGCGCGCCCGCGCCACCCTGGCGCAGGAGCCCTGCGGCCTCCGGGCCTCTTCCCCGCGGGAAGGGGCAGCGGCAGCTCGGGCTCCCCAGGCGTGCAAGCAAGGAGCCGTGGGGCCAGCTGCAGGCCGGTGCTGTTGGTTTGCCGGCGCAAGGCGAAGCACCTCCCGCCGCTCTGCCCAGCAGCGGCCCCGCGCAGGGGGTGTCCCTGTGCCCCACCTCGCCTGCTGCTTTCTTGCTGCCCTGCAGCTCTGCACCACCCGCAGCCTTGCCGCCGCAGGCGGGCTGCGTTCCCGGCCAGGGCTCACCTGAGGATGGCGTTGAGCCACTGCTCCTTCACCTCCTGCGACCTGCAGCAAAAAGGAGAAGCAGCCTCAGAGCCTGCTGCTGCTCCTGCTGCACAGAGGCCCCAGACACAGCTCGCCCGCTTGGCACCGCTCCACACGGCCAGACCCCACAGCCCGCGGGCGGTACGCCCCCGCAGCGTGCCTGGGCTGAGCAGAGCTGCAGGGAGGTGGCGGGGGCCGGTGGCTGGTGGCCACCTGGAGCTGCCAGGGGCTGCGTCTGAAACCCAAGCGGGCCTCTACTCTCTCTCCCCACAGCCTGCCTTGAGCTCCAGCAAGCCCGGAGAGGACTGCAGGCGAGCACGGTGCCCTGCACCCCAGAACAGCCCGGCGCGTGTGCCCGGGACTCACCGGAAAGTGACCACGCACAGGTCGGTGGGCCAGACGAGCACGAGGGTGTTGGTGCAATTCAGGCCGCCAACCTGCTGCTCCTCCTGCTGCCCGCACGCCGCCTCGTCCTTCCTGCACAGCACCCAGAGCTGGCTGAGAGGCACCCGGTGCTTCAGCAGGAAGGTGGAGCCACACCTGGCGGAGGGAGAGCAGGGGCCGCCTCGGAAGCTGCCGCTGTGGGGACAGCCCCAGCAGCCTTCCAGGGCAGAGCCATTGCCGGGGACAGAGGCTTGGGGTGGCCACCCCTGAGCCTTGTGCGGGAGAAAGGAGCGTCAGTCCCCGCACACCCACACGGGGCGCTTCCCAAACGTCAGCGCCGCAAAGCAATGCCAGCAGACACGTTGTCGGGGAAGCAGGAGCCTGCCCCCTTCCCCTAACACCTGCCCAAAGTAGAGGAAAGTCCAAGAGGCAGCTGCTGCTCCCGAGGGAGAGGGAGCAGCTCCGGGCAGCCGCGGTGCGCGGGGGCTGGTGGCAGAGGCGGTGGCCGGGGCCGGGGCCGGGTCGGCTGGGGCTGGGGCTGCTCTTCTGACCTGAAGGTGGCGACGGCGATGGCGTCGGGGAAGAGCAGGAGGTGCCTGTCCCTGGTGCGCCGGTGCCGGGTCACCTGCACGCGGTCGGTGAGGAGGAGGTGGGGGCTGCTGCGCGACACGAAGGCGCCGAGCGGCCCGCGGGGCCGGGAGGCTGCCGTGGCCACGAGCCCCCGAGGAGCCGGGCGGCCAGGGGCCCCGGGCCGTGCCTGCGTGCCGGCAGCGGGGCCGGCAGCGCCCCGGGCTCCGCAGCAGTTGGCCTGTCCCATGGCGCTGGGCAGCGCCAGGCGCTGGCCAGGCCTGCGCGAAGCTAAGAGCGCTCTGCCTGTGCCGGGTAAAGCCGCTGGGCTGGGAGCCTGCGTCTCCCCGCTGCCCCGCGCCGGCACAGCGCCGCACTGGGCGACGGGCGGGTGCTGGCGGTTGGTGTCGCCCGGGCGCCGCCGCGGCACATTGTGATGCGCCGGCCGGGCCGCGGGCAACGCCGGGGCGGGGGGGTGGGGGCCGGGGGCGAGGGGGAGTCTGCCTGATTGCGATGCCCTGCGATTTCCGGGCGAGCGAACGGTGCCTGGGACAAGGGAGCCGATGGGCTTGGGGCTGGACGAGCTCCCGGCTTCAGCAGCTGGCTCTGTGTTGGGGAAAACCCCACGAGGCACAGGCCTCCCCGCACAGCTGCAACATCCCGCCTTGCTGCTGGAGCGGAGAGGGGGACTCAAGCTTTGGAGGGGGCAAGGAGGACGGCCTGTGCCCGCTAGAGACCCAGGGCCCAGACGGTGCCCCACATCGCGAGTTTCACGGCTCCTCTGCGCTCGGGCCGGGTGGTGGTCAGCCCTAGAGCGCAGCGAGCTGCACTCCAGGTGTCTACATGGGGCACCACCGCCTGACGTGGGGTTCTCGGCTCCAGTTGCAGCAATCCTTCCTTAGGGAAGGACTCAGGTGCCTAAGCACCAGGACCGGCGTGCACCAGTGGCTGATGCCTTCAAAAATTCCTTGCGCTGCCCTGGGACACCCACATGCCTGTAGACACTGACTGCCACCTCCCCTCAGGTGCGAGCCAGGCGCCTGCAGAGAGACTGCGATGCAGACTGCGCAGGAGATCAGGCAGGCCCCTGTAAATGCTTGCGTGCAGATACCAAAAGGGAAGGACCCATGTGTGCAGTGTGCATCTGAGCGGCAGTGCAAATGTCAGTGAAACCTGTGGGGACGGTCTTTCGCACAGCCTTCCGTGAGGCTTGGCTCTCGACTGGATGCCAAAGAGTTTTGGCTGCAAGCTGCTCTCCCAAATCAAGTGGCTGCGATGTGTGGGGCCAGAACCAGAGCTTGCACCTCGCTGGTGCCCGAGGGTGTGGTGCTCCGTGAGGAACGGTGCCCTGGGGTAGGGCTTGAGAAGGAAGAAGGGTCCAAGACAGCTGGTTGATGTTCAAGGGCGTCTCCTCCAAGCTGCAAAAGGGTCCCTGGCACTGGGCAACAAGCTGAGCAAAGCGGGCAGGAGACCTGCATAGCAGACCAAGGAGCTTGTGGCAGAACTCAGCCCTAAGAAGGCAGTATGCAGAGGGTGGAAGCTGGGACAGGTCACCTGGGAGGAGTAGAGGCTGCGCAGTGCTCGAGCCTGCAGGGCTAGGGCTACGAGGGCGAGGAACCGCAGGCCCCGGAGAGCAGGGAGAAAGTCTGGAGAAAGGAAGAGCTTCCCCTGCGGGAGGACGATGGTGTTAGCGATGGCTTAAGCACACTGGATATCCAGAGGTGCATGGGCCCTGATGGGATGCACCCGCGAGTGCTGAGGGAGCTGGCCATTGTCACTGCAAGGCCACTCTCAATCCTCTTGGAAAGGCCATGGTGATCGGGAGAGGAGCCAGGGGCCTGGAAGAAAGCGAGCGTCACGCCAGTCTTCCCCAAGGGCAAGAAGGAGGATGCAGGGACGTGCAGGCCACGCAGCTTCCCCTCAATCCCTGGAAAGGTGATGGAGCAGCTGCTGCTGGATCCCATTCCCAAGCAGATGAAGGACAAGAAGGTGCTCAGCAGCAGTCAGCATGGATTCCCAAAGGGGAAATCGTGCTTAAGCAACCTGATCGCCTCCCACACTGGAAAGGCTGGCTGGGGAGAGGAGGGGAGAGCAGTGCATGCTGTCTGCCTTGACTTCAGGAAGGCTTGCCACGCTGCCTCCCAGAACATCCTCGCAGGCGAGCGGAGGAGCTTGCTGAGCGTGACTGGCATGTGTGCCCTAGGACACACACCTCCTTGGGCCCAAAGAGAGACCCCCTTCCTCTCTGGTGAAGTGTGTGTGCGCCTGCTCCCTGGGCTTTCTGCTGGGCTTACAGGCCAGGCAGCGGGCACTTCCTCTTCCCGGGAGCCTTTGTCTTGTCCCAGGCAACTACCGGGAGGCAGCCACCGCAGAAATGCTCGAGGTGTTGCTGAAGCTCTTGTCATCGGTTCTGCGGCCTCCGAGTCTTTGCCCCGCACCAAGCGCGTGGCTTGTCTCCTCAAGCCCTTCCCTGCCACAAGGACAAAACGCTCCTGGTTTCTACAGAGGAGAGCTGAAAGGCATGTGACGGCAGAGCTGCAGGCTGCGGAGAGCGGCAAATGCCTTTTGCAGCTTGCACCAAGACCCTCTCGCTTGGCTTCCTTGGGAGGAGAGCGCCCCTGCTCCCCGGCACCAACGGAGGGGGCATCTTCTCTAGTTGCAGCCTGCCAGCATGCTCCTTCTCCCAGCCACGGCTCCAGTCCCGCCACGTCCTCTCCTGCCCCTTTCCTCAGTGTGCTGGCAACAGCTGCACCCAGGAAATGGCACACCTGCCATGCCTGCGTGCTGCCTTTCTCGGCAGCCCCTCTGGCAGCAGCCTCCCCTCTGGGTAACTGCTCTGCCCCCGGCCCAGGAACCTGCTGCTCTCTGCGGGTGGCCCTGGATTCCCCGACAGAGAGGCATTTCTGCCCCCAGTCTAGCTTGCAGTCTCCCACAACGGCAGCTGCTGCGCTGCTGCTGCTGCTGCTGCGCCGTCACCTGCCCTCCTGCTACGTCGCTATGCCGGGGCAGTCCAGCACACCTGCCCTGCCCACAGCATTACATACCAGTCACTGTCAGACATGCAGTGCCCGCGCGTTTGCAAGAGAGACAAGGCGCCCTCCACTAGTCCTGCAGAAAAGGGCTTTATTGGAGGCAAGGCACGCGGCAGTAAACCCAAAGTCCCCCTGCTCCTGCTTTCTCTTCCTTTTCTCTTCCCTCTTTTCCTTTCCGTTCCTTTCCTTTCCTTGTTCTCTTCCCTGTTCTTTCCATTTTCTCTTTCCTTTGGTCTTTACATTCTTTCTCTTTCTTTTTTTTCTCCTTCCTCTTTTCTCCTTCCTTGTTTTCTTGCATCCTTTTCTTTAGTCTCTTTCCTTGTTTGCTCTTTCCGTTTTCCCCTTCTTAATGCTTCCTTCTTTCTCTTTCTTTCTCTTTCTCTTTGCCTATTTCCTTTCCTTTTCTCTTCTTTCCTTTTTTCTCTTTCCTTTTCTCTTCTCTTTCCTTTTGTCCTCTTCATTGTCCCCTTTTTTCTTTCCTGTCTTCTTTTGCCTTTCCTTCCTTCTTTCCTTTTCCCACCTTCCTCCTTCTCTCTTTCCTTTTTCCTCCCTTCTTTTCCTCTTTCTCCTCTCTCCTCTCTTCCTTTCCTTTCTTCTTTCTACTACTGTTTTCTCTCTTTTTTCTCTCCCCCTTCTTTCTTTCTTTCCTTTGTGTTCCTTTTTCTTGCCTTTTTGCTTTCCCCCTTTTTGCTTTCCTTTTCCCTGTTTATTCCTCTCTACTTTTTCTCCTTCCTTTCTTCCTGACATCTTCACCCTTTCCTTTCTTCTGGCTTCTCTTTTAACGCTGTCCATAGTTCTCCTGCCATCTTTTCTCAGGCCTTTTTCTCTCTCCTTCTTTTCTCTTCCACCTTTTTCTTTCTGCTTCTTTTTTCTTTCCTTTCCTCTTCTCTTGTTTTGGCTGTTTGTCTTGTCTTTTCCTCCCGTTTTGCTATTTCCATTTTTCCCCTTTCCGTTTTTCTCTTTCCTTTTTTCTGCCCTTCCTTTCTGCCAATTTTTCTTTCCCTTTCCCCTTTTCCCTCTTTCCTGTTCTCTTTTCTTTTCTTCTTGCATTTGTTCCCTTTCTTTGCCTCTTTTTTATCTTACCTCTTTTCTCTTTCCTTTTTGTCTTCCTTCTTTGCTCTTTCCACACTTCCTCTTTCCTTTTCGCTCTCCTTGCGTCTCCGTTTCTTTTCGCTTTCTTTTTCTCTTCCAACTGTTTCGCTTTCCTTTTCTGCTCTTCCCGTTTTTTCCTCTTTCCTTCTTTCCTCCCTCCTTAGTTTCTTGCCTTGCTCCTCCTTCCTCTTTTCCTTTACCTTTTCTTCTTCCTCTCTCTACTTATTTCCTTTCCTTGTTTCTCTCTCCTTTTTCCTCAGACCTTTTCCTTTTCTTTCTCTCCACCTTTTTTCCTCTCCCCTTTTTTTCTCTTTCTGTTCTCTTTACATTTTTTCTTTCTTTTGGCTCAAATCTTTTGCTCTTCTTTTTTCTCCTCCACTGTTTTCTTTCATCCTTTCATCACTTTTCTTTTTTCCCTTTCTTGCTTATCTCTTTCCTTTTTCCCCTTTCTTAAGGGGAATGCTTCCATTTTTTTTTTATTTTTTTCCTGTTCATTTCCTTTTTTCTTCTTCTTTTCTCCTTCCCTTTTTCCTTCCCTTTCTTTTCTTTCCTTTCCTTTTCTTTCCTTTCTTCTTTCCTTATTTTTCCTTTTTTCCTTCTTTTTGCCTTTCCTTTTTCTCTTTCCTTATTTTCTTTCCATTTCACGTGCCTGCTTATCTCTTCTCTTTCCTTTTTCTTTCCCTTTTTGCTCTTCCTTTTTTCTCTTTTCCCCTTCCTTATGTTCCCTTTTCTTCTACTTTCCTTTTTTCGCTCTTCTTTTCTCTCTTCCTTTTTTGCCTCCCTTTTTTCTTTCCTTTCTTCATCTTCCTCCTCTTTCCTCTTGCACTTTCCCTTTTTCTATTTTCTCTTCTTTCTCTTCCTCTGCTTTTTTCTTCTCCTTTTTCTCTTTATTTTGTTTCTCTTTTTCCTAGTCCCCTTCTTCTCTTTCCTTTTGCCTTTTTATATCTTCTTACTTTTCCCCCCATCCTTTCTCCCTCTCATCTTTGCTTTCACCCCGTTGCTGGGCTCTGCTTTAATTTTCTCCTTAGTTCTCCTTCCATCTAGTCTCTTTTTTTTTTCTCCTCCTTCTTTTTCTTTCATTTTCTCTTTTTTCTCACCCTTTTCTAGTTCATCCTTTTTTCTCCTTTTTCTGCTTGCCTTTTCCTTTTCTCATTTTTTTGGAATTTCTTCTTTTCCTCTGTTTTTTGCTCTTTCCTTTTTCATTTTTTTTTTGGTGTGAATTTTTCTCTTTCCCTTTTCCCCTTTTCCTTTTCCTTTTCTTTTAGTCTCCTTTGGTTTTCTCCATTTTCTTTTCTCATTCCTTTTCTTCTCTTTTTATCTTACCTCATTTCTCTTTCCTTTTTGAGCTCCTTTTTCTCTCTTTCCAGGCTTTCTCTTGCCTTTTTGCTTTCCTCTTTTCTATTTTTCTCTTCTTCTCTTTCAACTTTTTCTCTCCTCCTTTTTTCTCATCCCTTCTTCTCTTTCCTTAACTCTCTGTCTTATTTGCTTTCCTTTCTGCTCTTGCCTCCCTTCTTGCCCTTTTCTCTTTTTTCTCTTCCTGTATTTTCTTTCCTTGCTTCTCTTGACTTTCACATATTTTTCTCTTTTCCTGCTCTCCATTTTCTCTTTCCTTTTTCTCTTTCCTTTTTTCTTTCTCTTTTTTCTTATTCCTTTTCCCGTTTCTTTTTCCTTTCCTGGTTTCTCTTTTCTCTTTTTCTGTCCTTTTTTCTTTCCTTTTCTCTCTCCCTTTTTTCTTTTTCCCTTTTTTCCTTTCCTTTTTCTTCGCATTCCTTCCCTTTTCATTCCTTTCTTCTTCTTTCCATCCTTTTTTCACTCCATCTTGGCTCGTTCCTTTTTCTCTTTCCTTTCTCTTTTCTGATGTTCTCTTTGTTCCTTCTCTTTCTTTTTTCTCTGTCCTATTCCTCTCCTTGCTTCCTCCTCTCTCCCCTTCTTGCCGCTTCCCTCCCTTTACAACCTAGGTCCAGGTTTAGCTGTTTGGACCAGGAATCCAGACTCCCTGCAGCTTGTTAAGTCTTTGTGGCTCCTACAAACCAGCCGGAAGCTACTGATCCTTTCCCCTCAGCCTGTCCCGTGTCTTAGGCCAAAAGCAGTTCTTGCCTGGCCAGCCACTTCTTCCTCGACAGGTCTGCCCGCGACGACCCTGTGGGGCTCTGGTGGCTCCCGCCCCAGGCCCAGCCTGCGCTAGTGAGGCCTGGTGACTGGTCAGAGGGTCCTGTTGGCCCGCAAGCAGGAAGAGGCAAAGGCAGCAGGTCCCAGGGGCATTATGGAGGGGCCCTGGGAAGCAGGACGGGAGAGCTCCGGGGAGCAGCTGGAGGGCCTTGCGGCTGCAGAGCCACCGCCTAATAGTTCCGGCACGACGGCAGGTGGTTTTTCCAGGGCCGCCTTCTCTGAGCTCAGCTCCTGCTGCCCGACAGCAGCATTGCCCGCACTTCTGGTGCCTTGCTGGTGCCTTGTGCTGTTTGCGGAGCACTCCCGCAAGGACAGGGCTGGCTCCGAGTAGCTCCTGCCCATCGTGCTGGGATGGTTTTTCCCCGGAGGCAGTGGAGGGGCAGAGCTGCACGTTGCGTACGTCCTGCTCCTGCTGGGGCTTCTGCCTCGGGGCTGCTGCTGCTGCTGCCTCTCAGAGGGGGCAGGGCCGCATCCCTCTTGGGGCTCGCGGCTCTCGTGGGCACAAGCGTCCTGCCGAGCAGCACCTGGGTGGCCTGTGGGGAGAAAGAGCCTCTCAGCTAGTGTTTGCTGGCCCTCTGAAGGGAAAAGGAGACTTTCCCGGTGGGACCAGGCAGCCCGGCCAGATGGCGAGGTGCAACCTTAGCACCTGTGGGCCTGAGGAGCAGTTCAGGAGACACAAGGACCCGCGGGCACAATATCCTGCACGGGGCAGAGTGCAGTTCTAGGCCATAGCGAGCAACGCAGAGAAGAGCAGAGCTGTACGGATGTTTAAGCTCTCTCTGGGATGCCTTTTGTTGAGCTCAGGCTTGTCGTTCTGAACTCCTGGGAAGTGATGCGGCCGGCAAGCACTGCCAGGAGGTATGGCACCCCCTGCACCTGTCTGCATTGCCACCGATGTCTTCCCGTATGCAGCTCAAGAACTGGCACCAGCAGCCCTGCGCAGGGCCGGT
Source organism: Struthio camelus (assembly GCF_040807025.1). Taxonomy (NCBI): domain Eukaryota; kingdom Metazoa; phylum Chordata; class Aves; order Struthioniformes; family Struthionidae; genus Struthio; species Struthio camelus. The sequence goes on along the minus strand of NC_090944.1, from coordinate 80,157,357 downwards.
CCTCAGTGCATCCTCCTACCTGCAGAGCCACCTGTGTGCTCAGGGGCCTCCTCGGCCGAGGGGCTGCCAGGCAAGGCCGTGTCCTCGCCAAATATTGCCGCGCAGTTCTCAATGAGGAACTCCACCAGCATCGTCACCTGCCCACAAAAAACCAGGGATGTCAGCGCAAGGGGCTGGAAAGGTGCTCAGCAGTCTTTCCCAAGCCTCACTGGGGTTTCTGTTCCAAAAGCTGCACCTCGCTGGCTGCAGCTCCCCTATGAGATTTGCCTGTCCCGTTGCGGAGAGCCCCGCTGCGGGGCGCCCCCGGTGCTCCCAGGCGCTGCTTCCTTGAGCTTTTGCAATGGCCGTGGGATCGGTGGGGATGGCTCGGGTGTGGCCCGAAGCGGGGAGCCAGCTGGTGAGGCCAGCATACCTTGTCGTTCATCTCCTTCTGCACTTGCAGCGGGAGCGCGCTCTCGGTGCCAGGGCTCAGCATGTTGGGCCCAACGCAGATGGCCAAGTTGCTGGAGTCCATCTTGTTGGTCTCTGCGTTTTGGCTGATGCGGTGGAGCAGAGCGAGCAAGGGCTTGAGCAAGAGGACGTTTGGCCTGGGCAGTTTGGCAGCCACCCTAAGTGGACACAAACAACACGTGCCATGAATCTGGGGGGCCAGTGGCCGCTGCGGCTTCTGTGAGCAAGCCTCAAGCAAAGGCCCGCAAATGGTGCGTCCTGCAAAGAGAGCAACGCCTGTGCTTGGCCCGGCCTCTGCCACCCCCTGCATACCGCTGGCCCGGGCTACACCACTTACTCTTTCAGTTCTTCAATCTTTTCCTGCCTGCTGGGCTTCTCCAGAGCCAGCATCCAGCTCTCGTACAGGGCTGCCGACAGCAGTTGGGAGGGGATATTTCGGAGGAAGTCCTGCAAGGCCAAGATACAGAGAGGAGGCTTTGGACATCAGCCCTGAGCCCAGGGGGAGCATCCCCGGCGCTCGGGCTCTAGCGCCTAGCAGCCTCTAGCCCACCCAGAAATGGCAGGCTTCCTCCCGGAGGAGGGTGCTGGCGAGGAGCAGGGGCAGGAGGAGGAGGAGGAAGTGAGTTTCGCGTGGGCAGGCAGGGAAGCCGTGGCCGAGCAAGGGGAAGCGAGAAGCAGGCGGAAAACACAAATGCCAAACTTTCCCGGGGCTGGGAAAACATGTTGCTTGGCTTGGCTATGCTTTCGGCTCGGAGCGCCCCCTGGGCCCGTGCAGGTTCCCAAGGTGCTCTCACAGCTGCAAGTCAGAAGAATTCACCTTCAAGACTACCGCCAAGAGGTGCACAGGTCTGCCTGCCAAGTCAACGGTGCCTCCCTTGTTGAGCTCCTCCTTCAAGTCGCGGCGGGCTTTCTCATTTGCAGCCTTGCGGAATACCCCCTCAGTGCCAGGGCCTTCCCTGTGCAATATGGCCAGCAGATCCTGCGGGAAAAAGCAGAGAGGGGTGGGAGAAGGGTCACGCGGGTGCAGAACGGCCCTTTAGCCTTAGGGCAGGCTCTCTTTGGAGACAGAAGCAAGCCTTTGCCTGGCAGGCACGCTCTGCTTTGCCTGCGTTCGCATCCGGTTCTCCCTGCACGAAGATTAGCCTGCGAGTAACCTGGCTGTCCCCCAAGCCACCCTCCCGACCACGGTTTTCAGGGAAAGACAGAAATCCCGGGCTGTTTCTGCTGCTGAGAGCTTCCTTGCAGTGACTTCTGCAAGGCCACCAACATGCCCCCTCAGGAGCCGATCTGCTTCTCCTCCTCCTGCTCCGGCGTTGTCTCCATTCCCGAGTTACTTCCCGCGGCAGCTGTGTGAGCTGCACAAAGCCGCGGTCCTGACCCCCTTGACTTGCGCAATGGGATGCGAACTTGAGGCCTTGCCAGTGAGAAGTGAGTGTGGACCCGCTGTCTGCTGAGAGCCCCAGCCCGAGCGCTGAGGATGCTGCCTCGCACGAGAAGCCGGCAGCAGCACAGTTGTGTGGCCAGGCTGCCTTACCTGCAGTGCCTGGGGAAGGGTCTCCTCTGTGCCGCAAAGAGTAGCCAGAGGCTGGCCAAAGAGAGGGCTCTGGAGGCCAGAGTCCGGCTGCCCTGGGCAGTCCCCACCAGCCGAGGGTCGCCTCCCAGCAAACGGCCATGGGATCAACCGCTTGCTCTTCTTCGCCCCCTGTGCTGCAAGCAAGCGGAAAGCTAAAGTCAGGTGACAAAAGCAGGGGCCGAGAGCTCTGCTGCCTGCTGTGTGCGTGCAGTGCCGTGTGATGCAAGGCGGATGTGTTTGCTTGGGCAGCTTGCAGTGGCTGCGGTTCTGGCTGTGCCCGGGGAGCATGCCCCCGTCCCAGTGCTGGCCAGAGGGGCAGAGGGGCTCCTGCTTTTCAGCCGCTGTCGAGCGCTATGTGGGACGGTGGCACCTCAGTTTCTCTTGCCAACTCACCAGGCGAGTGGCAAACCTCCTCCTGTGCAGCCGATGAGGCCCAGGCAGGGCACTGCTCGGTGCCGGCCTGCAAGAAACGGGTTCGGGTTACAGAGCTGCCCTGCAGCAGCCAGGGCCACCAGGGAGCTGCTTCAGCCATGCCGAAACAAGTGCGCGGCTCCAGAGAAAATCCCCCGGTCGTCCGACACCTGCGCAGGAGACGCTTGGTGCAGCAGAGGCCCTGCCTCTCTGCCCGACACAGGTGCTGGTGGCAAAGGCTTGTAGCAGGCGCAGCCCCACAGCAGGCGCCCGCAGGGGACCCGGGGGCCCAGGCTGCCCTGCCGCGCTCCCCCAACCCGGGGAGCTGCTCCCCGGCAGCCCCACGCGGCAGCCGCCAGTGTCGCGAGGGCTTCGGGCCCTGCCACGTCCCCTCCCGAAACTCAGACGCCTCCCGCCAGCCCCCAGCAAGGGCCCTGCGGGAGAGGGAGCCCCTGCTCACCTCCGCCGAAACCAAGGCCTCAACGGTGCGGGCAGTCAGCGACCCCGCCTGGGCAAGAGAGCAAAGAGGCAACGTGAGCAGCTGGTGGCGGGGGCTGTTCCCCAAAGCCCCGTGGCGCTCGGGGGGCAGCGCAGAGCCCCGGGACACTTACGGTGCCCTGGGAGCCGACGGCCGTGGCGAGGAGCCGAAGGGAGGCGAGTCGGGTGACGCGCGTCTCCGGGGCTCCTGGGCTCGGCCTGGGCACAGGGCAGGGGCAAGGACACAGCTCCGTCACAGCCAGCCCCTCTGCTGGCTGCCCGGGCCCAGCCCCGCGCGCCCGCGCCACCCTGGCGCAGGAGCCCTGCGGCCTCCGGGCCTCTTCCCCGCGGGAAGGGGCAGCGGCAGCTCGGGCTCCCCAGGCGTGCAAGCAAGGAGCCGTGGGGCCAGCTGCAGGCCGGTGCTGTTGGTTTGCCGGCGCAAGGCGAAGCACCTCCCGCCGCTCTGCCCAGCAGCGGCCCCGCGCAGGGGGTGTCCCTGTGCCCCACCTCGCCTGCTGCTTTCTTGCTGCCCTGCAGCTCTGCACCACCCGCAGCCTTGCCGCCGCAGGCGGGCTGCGTTCCCGGCCAGGGCTCACCTGAGGATGGCGTTGAGCCACTGCTCCTTCACCTCCTGCGACCTGCAGCAAAAAGGAGAAGCAGCCTCAGAGCCTGCTGCTGCTCCTGCTGCACAGAGGCCCCAGACACAGCTCGCCCGCTTGGCACCGCTCCACACGGCCAGACCCCACAGCCCGCGGGCGGTACGCCCCCGCAGCGTGCCTGGGCTGAGCAGAGCTGCAGGGAGGTGGCGGGGGCCGGTGGCTGGTGGCCACCTGGAGCTGCCAGGGGCTGCGTCTGAAACCCAAGCGGGCCTCTACTCTCTCTCCCCACAGCCTGCCTTGAGCTCCAGCAAGCCCGGAGAGGACTGCAGGCGAGCACGGTGCCCTGCACCCCAGAACAGCCCGGCGCGTGTGCCCGGGACTCACCGGAAAGTGACCACGCACAGGTCGGTGGGCCAGACGAGCACGAGGGTGTTGGTGCAATTCAGGCCGCCAACCTGCTGCTCCTCCTGCTGCCCGCACGCCGCCTCGTCCTTCCTGCACAGCACCCAGAGCTGGCTGAGAGGCACCCGGTGCTTCAGCAGGAAGGTGGAGCCACACCTGGCGGAGGGAGAGCAGGGGCCGCCTCGGAAGCTGCCGCTGTGGGGACAGCCCCAGCAGCCTTCCAGGGCAGAGCCATTGCCGGGGACAGAGGCTTGGGGTGGCCACCCCTGAGCCTTGTGCGGGAGAAAGGAGCGTCAGTCCCCGCACACCCACACGGGGCGCTTCCCAAACGTCAGCGCCGCAAAGCAATGCCAGCAGACACGTTGTCGGGGAAGCAGGAGCCTGCCCCCTTCCCCTAACACCTGCCCAAAGTAGAGGAAAGTCCAAGAGGCAGCTGCTGCTCCCGAGGGAGAGGGAGCAGCTCCGGGCAGCCGCGGTGCGCGGGGGCTGGTGGCAGAGGCGGTGGCCGGGGCCGGGGCCGGGTCGGCTGGGGCTGGGGCTGCTCTTCTGACCTGAAGGTGGCGACGGCGATGGCGTCGGGGAAGAGCAGGAGGTGCCTGTCCCTGGTGCGCCGGTGCCGGGTCACCTGCACGCGGTCGGTGAGGAGGAGGTGGGGGCTGCTGCGCGACACGAAGGCGCCGAGCGGCCCGCGGGGCCGGGAGGCTGCCGTGGCCACGAGCCCCCGAGGAGCCGGGCGGCCAGGGGCCCCGGGCCGTGCCTGCGTGCCGGCAGCGGGGCCGGCAGCGCCCCGGGCTCCGCAGCAGTTGGCCTGTCCCATGGCGCTGGGCAGCGCCAGGCGCTGGCCAGGCCTGCGCGAAGCTAAGAGCGCTCTGCCTGTGCCGGGTAAAGCCGCTGGGCTGGGAGCCTGCGTCTCCCCGCTGCCCCGCGCCGGCACAGCGCCGCACTGGGCGACGGGCGGGTGCTGGCGGTTGGTGTCGCCCGGGCGCCGCCGCGGCACATTGTGATGCGCCGGCCGGGCCGCGGGCAACGCCGGGGCGGGGGGGTGGGGGCCGGGGGCGAGGGGGAGTCTGCCTGATTGCGATGCCCTGCGATTTCCGGGCGAGCGAACGGTGCCTGGGACAAGGGAGCCGATGGGCTTGGGGCTGGACGAGCTCCCGGCTTCAGCAGCTGGCTCTGTGTTGGGGAAAACCCCACGAGGCACAGGCCTCCCCGCACAGCTGCAACATCCCGCCTTGCTGCTGGAGCGGAGAGGGGGACTCAAGCTTTGGAGGGGGCAAGGAGGACGGCCTGTGCCCGCTAGAGACCCAGGGCCCAGACGGTGCCCCACATCGCGAGTTTCACGGCTCCTCTGCGCTCGGGCCGGGTGGTGGTCAGCCCTAGAGCGCAGCGAGCTGCACTCCAGGTGTCTACATGGGGCACCACCGCCTGACGTGGGGTTCTCGGCTCCAGTCGCAGCAATCCTTCCTTAGGGAAGGACTCAGGTGCCTAAGCACCAGGACCGGCGTGCACCAGTGGCTGATGCCTTCAAAAATTCCTTGCGCTGCCCTGGGACACCCACATGCCTGTAGACACTGACTGCCACCTCCCCTCAGGTGCGAGCCAGGCGCCTGCAGAGAGACTGCGATGCAGACTGCGCAGGAGATCAGGCAGGCCCCTGTAAATGCTTGCGTGCAGATACCAAAAGGGAAGGACCCATGTGTGCAGTGTGCATCTGAGCGGCAGTGCAAATGTCAGTGAAACCTGCGGGGACGGTCTTTCGCACAGCCTTCCGTGAGGCTTGGCTCTCGACTGGATGCCAAAGAGTTTTGGCTGCAAGCTGCTCTCCCAAATCAAGTGGCTGCGATGTGTGGGGCCAGAACCAGAGCTTGCACCTCGCTGGTGCCCGAGGGTGTGGTGCTCCGTGAGGAACGGTGCCCTGGGGTAGGGCTTGAGAAGGAAGAAGGGTCCAAGACAGCTGGTTGATGTTCAAGGGCGTCTCCTCCAAGCTGCAAAAGGGTCCCTGGCACTGGGCAACAAGCTGAGCAAAGCGGGCAGGAGACCTGCATAGCAGACCAAGGAGCTTGTGGCAGAACTCAGCCCTAAGAAGGCAGTATGCAGAGGGTGGAAGCTGGGACAGGTCACCTGGGAGGAGTAGAGGCTGCGCAGTGCTCGAGCCTGCAGGGCTAGGGTAGAAAGACCAAAGCCCTGCTGTAATTCATCTCACAGAGGATTCTAGGGATAACAGGAAGGGCTTCTCTAAAGACATCCCCAAGCCAAGGGAAGGTAAGGAAAAATATGGACCCACTGCCCACTTAATGAAGCAGGGGCCCTGGTGACAAGAGCGCTGAGGAAAGGCTGAGTTCTGAAAAGTATCTAAACAGCATAGCTCAGAGGATTGTGGTTAATGGCACAAAGTCTAGGTGGAGGCCAGTAAGTAGCATTGTACCCCAGGGGTCAATGCTGGGGCCAGTCCTTTTCCACTTCTTCATCAGAGACCTGCTGGTGAGCAGAGTGCACCCTCAGCAAGTTAGCTGATGATACAATAATTGGGAGGAATGGCTGATACTCCAGAGGCTGTGCTGCCATTCTGAGGGACCTCAATGAGCTGGAGAAACGGACAGAGAGGAATTTCAATAAAGGAAAATGCCACATCCTGCCCCTGGGGAGGATTAGCCCCATGGACCAGTTCAGACTGGTGGTCCACTTGCTGGAAAGCATCTCTGTAGGAAGGCCCTGCTGGTCCTGGTGCACAACAGGTTGACCATGAGCCTGCAATGCGCCCTTGTGGCAAAGGAAGCCAACAGTAGCCTGGGCTGCATTAGGAAGAGCATTGCCAGCAGGATGGAGAGAGCGTCCTTCCTCTCATCCCTGTTGTGGGATGTTTTCTCTCTACAGAAAAACTGTAGAGTGTCCACAGGAAAGATAAATCCACACATTTTATTAGTCAGCCTCAATTGTCAGATATTCTCATTTATATGCAAGTATTTTGTCTACATTGAAGATTGCCCTGATTACTCTGAGAATCAGGCCTTTTGATTCCAAGTTTGAATTCTTAGTTAAGATAATTGTTTTTAACTATATGGTTGTTTCAACAACGTGAATGGATGGATTGAACTTCAAAAAGTATATTATGCTCTCTATTATGTTTGGTATAAATCCAAACTGTAGCAGGAATGGTTAGCCATGAAGTTACTTGATGCCTTGACATTCCCTTCTTAGTTTCTGTTGTAATATTAATCTATGTTATTTGCTAAGAAAAAAGTAAGAGCTGTCTGGATTAAATAGAAATGATCTGTTTTGCGTTTCATAGGTAACTGCTTGATACTTGACAATAAGTAAATATCTTGCATGACATTTAATTATTTAAAGTCAGGAAGGAGTATTAAAAGAGGAATGAAGTACAATGAAGTGAATATTTCTGTGAAAAGTTCTGGATTAATGAATATGTAAACCCTAAGAAAAATGGATTGCTTTGAAATGAGAAGCATTTTTCATTGTCTAGCTCTTAGTCTTTTAACAGCTGCAGCAGTCAAGGTTGACAACACAGTCATGGTGTAGCTCTGCAAAATGCATCCTACATGGTTCCACCTGGAACTTGTTCCTCTTGGAAGCATCTGCTCCGCTCCCAAATGGACCAGCTTGTGCAGCGTGTGCATTCATGAAGGACATCATAAGGCACAAGTGACCTGTGGCATTCCTACTGCTTATTCATGGACAGATACAGTGAGAAAGGCTCAAACATTAAAAACATCACACTGGGTAAATTGATATTTTGGTACCTGTAATACCATGCGCAGGGAAAAAAGACAGAGGGAGAGCAAGAGAGAGAGAGAAGGGAAAAAAAATCCTGTAGACAATTTCTAGAACAAAATATTACTTAATTTGAATGAAGTACCAGATTAAGTATCAGAATGTGGCCAACTGAAGAGTCAAATTTTGAAATGACAGATGTCTACCTGAAAAAAAACATAAGAAAGGGGAAGGTTTTTCTTTTCCCCCTGCGCAGGGCAATTACCAACTCTGCAAGGAAATTCAAGGAGATAAGAAATGATGGAGAATTCCAAGAGAAACAAATTAACATATCTTGAGGGATCAGAGTGAAAAACTGTAGCTCCCTGAAGCGCAATTTCTTCTTTGCTTTCAGAAGAGCAGTGTGCCATGCTCAACCAAGACCTGTCCACTTCTGTACAAATACTGAGGCAGCAGAAAAACATGTTATACAATATATATTGTGTGGCTGAAAAATATGTTTTAAATAGGGAAGTGTGGGCACAGGAAGGATGGAGTTAATCTTCCCCAGTTTTAGCCAACTAACAGATATATAAATTAAGCTGATCTTACAGGCTTCTTTTATGTTCAATTATAAAATGGGCAGGGGGGTTCTTACCTCTCTGTAGAAGCCTCGGAACTCAAAGAGGGTAACTACATGATGAATCTGACTTTCAGTGATTTAGCAGCTTTTTACTTTTAATATTTTGATGTTTTTCAGATGAGTGAAGAGAAACAGAAGTATTTTGGTTTGCTTGATTATTTCAGCTTTTTTATTCGATGTATTTTTTTCTCATTTATGTCCTTACGCAATTACTAAATGCACAAATGATAGGATTAAGAAAAGTACATTCATTCTGCTTCAAAAATCAACTAAATTTAAGAAAATGTTTGAATTTAGGTAAGCGGTATCAGCTGTTCACTGCACAGGAGTCGTATTCAAATCAATGAAAGTTATATGTTCAGAGAGCTGTAGAAAATCTATGAGTTCTAATTACAGGCAGCTTAATGGCTTCCACTTACAGCACTCTGAAAATGATCACAGTCTTTTGCAGGATCAGAATAACTGATTCAAAAATCCCAGTAGAATTTGATGAAGCACAAAGGAAAGCTTGTTGTATATCTTGGATTAGGAGACATTTATAACTGTGCCAGGCTAGGTTACATGGAAAGCAGGTTTTCAGACCAGTTTTCAGACATGTTCTACTCTCCAAAAATAGAATATAGCTCTTAGTAAGTAGATTGTAAGACAAAGTATGTTAACAATGGCTTATTCATCACCAAACTTTTAAGTACTATTTATTATGTACTGTTCACTGCGGTGCATTCAAGAAGACATAGAATTATTCTCTTGTAAAGAGAGCATGGATTTCAAACCTATATTTTTCAGGAAAACATGCAAATGTGCCTATTGCCTTATATAGAAAAAATTAAGTATAATAATAACCTGAAAGAAGGAAAACTTTCTGAAAGCTTATCTATTTTGCTAAAATAAATAGTTTAGTCTAATAAATCAGGCTACCTCTGATAAAAGCCCAGCTCTTCTTATATCTTTAGGCCATGATATAATTAGGATGATATGCAACTTCCTCAAAAATTAATTGCTGTAGTTAATGTGCTTGCAGGACTTTGACTGTGAAAAGATTTTGTATTTGTTTGTGTAAAGATTTTGTATTTGTTAACAGTACACAATTTATTTTGGAGTATCTATACAAGCTATCTCATAAAGGGTTAATAGTAGTCTTCTGAGAAAAAACAAAGTGGTATGGATTGACTGGAGGATGAATCTCCTATTTCTCTGCATCTTTCCATCCTCCTTCTTCCCTATAAAGAAAATATCTTTTTGCAACAAGATATACTCCACTCATTTTCTTGGAGAATAGAGCAGGGCAGAAGCAGTGACTGATATTCAATTCATTCATAATTCTTATATTCATGAGAGCATCATGGGGGCTAGGTTCTGCTTTTCTAATGAAAGTTACCTGAGCTCTACTTCTTTTTTCTTTAAGACTACTGTCATGAATACCCATTTTAACTATGGAACGAAGTAGGCTGAAAACTAGGGATGAAGAAACAGACATGTATGCAGGCAATTTAGCCTTCTTCATTGCTGAAGGGAATAAGCGATTGTGAAAATTTAAGCCTTTTTTTGAATCTTTCATTCTTTTCTATTTAATTCTATATGTTATGATAAAAAGAATCTCAAATCCAATTGTTTTCTAAGAAGAAAAATATGTCTAGAGAGAGTTCTTGGTGCATGTTTATGCCATTAGTCACCTAAATAGTTACAGAGACATCTCAAAGATTATTTTTGAGTTACTAAGTAGGTTGGTGTGCATTAATTCAGTTGTAGCAAGTTTTTTAAAGGTCTCATTTGTTATGAAAATGATGTCAATCCAACCAAATTTATCTTTGTGATAGGCTCTGCAAATATGGGAGAGAGATACAAAAGATGTAACTTGACTTCAGTAACACTTGAGAATATGAAGAGTTAATCTGACTGACTATATGTAGACATCCACAGTCTAGACATCCCCATCCAGTTTAATCATCCTTTTCAGAGTCATTGGAGAAAAATAAGGATTTCTAGAAAGCAGCTCATGTCATCATAATGAAGATATTTAGAACAGGGCAGATGAGTTGTGCATTTGAAGTACCTATTCTCTCTAGTGACTATAAAGGCATCATGGAGTGAAAAGGCTTCTGCACGGTAGACATTTAAATTGAAATAAGATGAACTGTATCTTGCTACACATGATATTCTCATAAGCAAAGGAGACCAACATAGTCTAAATTATGAGAACTGTTAAATTATGAGAACTGGGCAGAGAAAAGGGAGTACCAAAGTGCCTGGTAAATTGTGTTCCATGTGTAATTATTAATGGTTTTCTGTTACATTGGATGTATTGAGATTGTCTCTATATTTATCATTGAGCCAGTACTCTTCATATTTCCCTTACTGACTTTGATGACAGGCTAGTGCACATGTTTATTATGTTTGCAAATGGCACTAAGCCTTGGAGAATCTTCAGGTGTGCTGTAGGACAGAGATAGAATTTAAAGTGATCTTGGCAAATTCAGAAGCAGTTTAAAAAAGCATAGGATGATATTCAAAACGATAAATGTGAAGTTCTACACTTTAGTGAGAATACATGCACCAATATTTACTGGAAAACAGCTGGTTGGGTTGCTATTCTTCATAAAAAAATCTGCTAGTAACATGAATTACAATGATGAATAAAAAAGATGAATGAAAAAGGCACTACTGTTCCAATGCAAACACAGTTCAGAAGTATTTTAACGTGACTGTTGTATTAAATAGATGAGGTAATCTTTCCAGTTTGTTGGCACCAACAGAGGTTTAGCCATGGTATCAGGCAGTTTGGAACAGTTCTGGGAGGCCTCTTCTGAAAAGATGTGGACTGACGGGAGACAGTAAGGGAGACAGAAGGAGATAATGATCTAGAAAATATGATTTAGGAAAGGAGACTGAATGAACTGCATTTTTAAAGATAAGCACTTACCTTATTCCTGAAGCTTAGCCCAGGTCCCTAAAGTTCAAGAAGACAACAGCTAAAGATGTTATGATTGCTTTTGTCAGTTCTATGGACACCTTGTGTTTCAATGACCAATTACTCTAATGTGGAAGTTTTACCATCAAAACAACTCTTAACTTGAGCTTTGTCTGTAATTTACAGATTATTTCTGAGCAAAATATCTAACAAATAACATAACTGGAGGAGAAGAGACCTTGACAAATTTAAAATGTCAATCATGTGATGTTATTCTTTCTAGACAATAGATAGATTTCCTTCTGTTTCCCCTTATCTATTTTATCATGCACTGAATATCTTTAGTCATTTCATTTCTCCCTCATTTATTAAGTCTCAGTGTTTGATCAGTATTGTAAGTATATCCAGAAAAATCTTTCTGGCCAACTAATTGCTACAACTTCTAAATAGCTTATTTTTTATGGGTTTTTTTGACTTCTATGAAATGAGCTATTCTTTGTTGTTTTGTTTTAATGCACTGCATCTGCATCTAGATAGTGAAGGATGTCAGACAAGTGAAAGAAGAGATGTCTTCATCTGCCCTTAGACCCATTTCTGTGTTTGAAATTTTACTCCTGAAATGAAAAAAATCAAATCTGTGGTGTGAAAGTAAAGAAAGCTGAATTAACTTAGTAGTGAAAGATTTCATGCTATCATTTTCATGAATTTAGTCACATGATACCTCTTATTTTAAGATATTTTAATTTTAATGTGGCATATTACCCTTATAGTTGGCATTCAAGGAAAAAAAACCCTCTAATAGTCTAGTCCTTTAGAATAAGATGTTGAATACACAACATCTACTGAATTTAAGGCAATCTGTGGGTGTTCAACTTTTCACTGAAAGGGAGTTACTCACAGGATCTATATCTTATAAAAGCAGCAAAGAAAAATGTGGCAGTTAAGGGACAAGAGGAACATTGAATTTGAACATTTCATGAAGAAATACATACAAAACTAAATTGCACTGCATAAAATTCAGAATGGATCCAGAAGAGCTCTAGTGTTCATGCCAACTACAGCAGAAATTTCAGCGTGATTAAAAAAATGAGAGAAAGAGAGAGAGAGAGAAAGAAAAAAAAAGTGTTCAGGTAGTTTTGTATGGAGGAGGGAAATTATTCTTAATAGATTAACTAAAAGAAAAACCTACATTTTAAACAACTTTCGAAAGGAAATGGAACAAGACTGATAATATAACCAATTTTTTCAATGAAAAGAAAGCTTTGGAGCAAAATGAACTGATGTTGAGTAACTTGAATTCTGAGTCTTTGAAAACTAAACTTTGTAGTAATTTTAACACCAACGGTCTTAAGAATCACCCATCAGCATTCTGAAGCAATGGAAAATACACATGAGACACTAGTTTGGTAGAGTGATTGAGATGTGTCAAGGGTAGAAAAAGCAAGGTTCAAACTAGCAGTAGCTTCAGCAGGTAGTAGATGGCAGAGGACTTCTGCCTCATGCTCTGCTCCTGAAGGCTGTTGTGCACCAGATGAGATGTGTCTGCTTACAGCTGTGGTGTCCCTGGACATACTCTGCAGCACACAGGGTAGGGCTTGTTCTTCCATCTTCCTCTAATAGTCTTAGAAGATGAGAAATTTTTGCAAGTCCTGTTGAAAACAATACAATTACAGGTAATTTTGTTTTTTTCTGTGGAGGAGACTTGTAAACGTTTCTGGGCCTATGGACTGGCAGACCTACCCAAAGCCAGTACTTTAGTCTCCAAGAAGACCCTTTCCTGAAGTATAATTTTTTATAATATTTTCCCTAGAACTAGTCAGGATCATAACACAGATTCAGTTCTCCTCAATTTGCCAATCTCATTTCCTCTTTGAGGGTTATGATCCTTAGGGAAATCTAAGATGTCTGGCATTTCTACTAGACTGGAGATCCACTTGGAATGATCATCCTTTGGGTGGGAAGACAAGAGTTTATAGTATGCTATAGAAAACACTACAGTATCTACAGTATCTCAAGCATTTCTTGAATTTTCTCTGAAATAAGACAATCACTTCGGTAAAAAACATTGAAATTGAGGTTCTCAAAAAAATGTTATTGGAAAGAATCCACTTATAAAATGGAAAGCTATTGTTTTACAAGACAAGGAAATATGTTTAAAATCTTTATGAAAGATATCAGATGATAATCACAATGGTCCTATCTGACAATAATATTTGTGAATCTGTTTCTTTTTCCTTGAGAAAAAAGTACATTCTTGAATGATTTCACACATTATTTTAGATTTTCATTCCTGTACCAGTTGTTCTGTCAGGAGATTTGTTCCCTAGATTGTCAGTTTATTTGTGGCACTCTCTCAGATTGACATAGTTCTTGTTAGCATTCATTTTTAACTTAGTGCGCTGCAGCTTTTTCTTTTTGCTTTTGATGTGAGTGCTCAGAAATGCAATAGATCATCTTTACTAGATTTAAACTTTTTAAGGAAGATGTAAGATGTCTTATATTTTGATATTTTACAAGCCCTCCAAGATATATTTTTCTAATAATGTACTTTTTGTTCTATATGTACATTTTATGTAAAATTTCCCAGGTTAAAACTCCACACACACAACAAGTCACCTTCAGAGACTTACCTCCTATCTTCCTTCCCTGTTTGTTCCAAATCCTTATTCTCTTCTATTCTTCCTCTGAACTTTCCTTTATTTGAGTAATTGTGTTATATATTCAAAACTGTAAGTCCTGGTTTAAACTAGTTTTACATTTTTGGTGTCTGCAACAACTACAGGCTGCATTCTTTTTAACTTCCTGTTGATTTTTTTCCCCCAAGGATAGTTTGGAGCAGGATGCCTCCAAACCTTTGGATTCCACTAACATTATGCCTGAATTTGATGCTGCCTCCTTATGGAGAGAGAGTCACCCCAGAAGAGGACAGCTATAAATCCCAACCACATATTATCAGCAACTCAAGCAAAAAAAGTCAGCTAGTAGAGACAGCGAATTGCTCTTCTAACAAACAGCCTCATTCCATGTTGCTCTATCATGTTGGTCTTCCTGTCATGAAAGGTATTCAGGCTGCAGGACAAACTCTCTGTTTATCTCTATTGATTTTGTAGATCTTCTCTATTTGTCTCTAAATTGCTCATCTACGCATTTTTTTGGTCAAAGTATTATTAAATCTAGTGCATTCTACAGTCACAACAGTTTTTTGGATCACTTTAGGGAGCTTTTGACAAACATATAGGGAGCTCTCCTGTCAAGTGCTCACCTGTTTTCAAGACATCTTGGAGAGCCCTTGAATTGTCTAAAAGACAAGTATGCCAGCATTTGTAATTTTCTCCAAATGTCTCAAAAAAAGATACAAAGGCTTTTGGGTGCCTGACAGTGTTCCTCTAGACATTAATCACCATGCTAATCAGGCTGTCCAGCACTTCCCAACCCACAGACAGCTGTGGCACAACTACTGCCTAGGCAAATCCCTCCTAACAGTTTTAATGCAACAGAAGTAATTAACTCCATTAGCCTGCCTGGATCTGTACACTTAGAAATAATCAATCTAATTGCCATAAGAGAATGAAACCCTTTTGATCATAAAAATGTATTTCTGAGGAACATGCTGGTTAGAAATCTGGGGAAAAAATCACTTGTTGGGTAGAAATTACACTGGGACATGGCTGAAATATGCTTATAATAATCCCTAAAACAAAGTAAAGCAAAACAAATTATTCTGAGTTATTTTAAATCCTAAAGCAAATTATCAAAATATATTAAAATTATCATATTAATGCCATCTAAACATACAAGAAAAAGGGTTATTTTCCCTTTATGAGTGCATAGATCTTCAGTTAAAATAACTCAGAAAATACTCAGTACCAAATGAGCAAAGATTCAAGTTCTGCTTAAAGGCACTGTCCTGACGAAAGTGTATGCAGTGTATGTGAAGGAACAATGGTCCTGTGGAGATGAAACACAAAAACTGGGGTGCAGACCATTCCCAGCAATAGGTATTTTGGGTACAGCCATATCCAGTGATATAATCTGAGCAGCTCCAGAAGATAGGAGAGTGTATTTTTAAGAAAAAACAGCCTTTTGGGGCTGCTCTGTAGCTCATTAATGCATTCAGCACTTTTTGTGCTACCAGATATGTCAAACTCTTACCCTAGAACCTTCTTCAGATGGATCTTGGGAAGAAGGTCTTTCTAGGCAGTCTTACAGGCTACACATATATGCTGAAGAAAATAGGAACCGAGAGCAAACAAGCAGTGCTGATTATCCACACTTCTCTGGCACAGTTTGGACTATCCTGGGCACAAGCCAGTATGCAGTATGGAGAAGACACAACTCACATGAACTCTCTTCACAGTCTTCCAGCACCAGACTTTATACCCGCTAACACCCCGATAGGTCTACATGCAGAACGCCTGGGCATGCAACACACAATCTCAGGCTGACGATACCAACCATGACAAGCTACTCACTTTATCTCAGAAGCTCTGAGCTGACAAAAATGATCCCAAATAATTGTATCTTGGGCCTGGAGAGGCACCGTGTGGAATGCATGGGAGAGTCAGTCAGGGGTTGTCAGTCTGTGCTACTTGGCTTCAAAGCCAGAGAATAGATTCTGGCTCTATTTTATTTAGTAAAATAGATGCAGCCATGTTTATTTTCCTTCTTTCTCAGAAGGTATCTTCTTCTGTCCAGAGCCATTGCTACAAATCTCACCTCTTCACTCATTTAGCATAGAAGACATAATATAAGGTGAATATGTCATCCTGATAATATTGCTACACTAAAATAGGATATTCAGAAGGCTGGTAAAATATTGTGCTCAAAGGCTCTGTGTTTCCATAGCTATTAAGCCTCCCAGTAAGACTTCTGCTACCAGTTCTCTTGTAGTTCTGTTCTGCCATTTCATGTGTCACACATCATCTGAAAGCCAAGGCAACTTGTGAGGATAAATTCAGGAAAGAAAACGGATGTTGAGGGACCAATGAATTTACAGCTGTGGATAAGGACCACTGCAGAGTCTGCCAAACTAGGTATCTAGTGGTCACTGAGAAGAATAATTCTATATTCTTTGCAGCATTTTGTAGTTTGCTAGGCTCAGAAGGTAGAGCACATCAAAAATAAGTCCATTTATATTTTTCTAAACTACAAACATTACCATTTCAATGGGAGTAAAAGTATTTTTCAAAACTGAACACTAAAAAAGGCATTATCAATTTTGAAATATTCACTTTTTATTATAAACTAACAAAACAATTTTAATATTTTTGATTTATCATTCTTTTTACATGTTCTTTTATTTTCCTTCTTCTGACCAGTTCGTAGCATCACTTCAGACCACGGGTTGAAAAGACTAATTGGTAACAGAGAACACTTTCGGACATCCCACCTCTAATCCCAACTCGAATCCATACATCAGAGCAGATTTAGGAACAGGGAAGAATTTATTCTGCTGTCTCCTCACTAAATACCTGATTTTGATCTTTCATCGTATTGAAAAGTTCTTCATTTCAGAGACAGTGTCAACAATACATTGAATTATTAGCAGATTAAGACTTCCCTCACAGGGAGGCAATGAGGTAAAATGAGGCTGCTAGAAAAGATATAATGCTAAAGGAATAGTCATGATATATTATTTATTTTGCTCACATCTTTATCCCTTCAGGCTATAATATGCTTAATTAACCTGACATGAGGAAACATTATTTTTCTCATTTTCCCCAAATATTTTAACTCTTCTACGTCTGCTACACTTCATTCTCTCCTTTAATCTCAATTATAGTTTTTATAAATCTTATTTGCATACCTTCCAGTGGCCTCTGTTTTTAACTGTTTATTTTCCTAAAATGGAGAGAAAACAAATGGTTAAGAAAATATATATATACACACTTAATGGAAAGGAAATCACTATGATCACTTAAATGGTATTTAGTAAGAGATAATTTAGATGGGGCAATAATATGAGAGTGCCTTACATTCATTTTGAAGTAGCAGTCATCCAAACTCTCTATGTCAGAATAGACAAGTCATGTAGAATAAATTAGAAAATATCAAACACCTCTCCTCACATTTCAAAAGAAGTGGCTGAATTAACATCAAGCTACTGCAGCAAAGACAAGAAACATCCAGCTGGCTCTTGAATTGCACAAAGACACATTATCATCTCATTATGGCCGTGAAGCAATAACTGAGAAAAGCTAATTTCAAGTGACAATACATAAATATTCAAATTTTATTTGTGTGTCCTGAAAACAGTGATGAGTAAGAAGTAGAAGAGAATGGAATTTATAAAGAAAATAATTAAAAGAAGGAAAATTTACATTTACCTCTTGAAACTGTCTTGAAGTGTAAATCATGTGTTCTGTAAAAAAATCATTGTCAAAGAATTTTTTTAACCAAAAATCAGTTAAATGAGAGGGAGTAGAGGGAGTGAGACATTGCTTGTGAACATCTGTTTGACCAAAACAAGCTTTTTTCTATTTCTTTAGGATTAACTTTATTCATACCGTATGAATCACAGTTTTGATCATCACAGTATCTATCGTAAGAGAAGAAATCACAAATATTTGGTCCAACCTCAGTTAGCATTGTTGTTTGTGGATCTAGCCTTAATTTTTTCCAAAGCTAAACAACCTTCTAGCCAGAGAACAGAAATAATACAATGTAAATTAAGCATCTACCACATAGCATACCTAGCAAATTACGAAGTGCACATTTACAAAACAATATATGCAAGAGGTACCATGTGAACATACCCCAGGCTAAACTGCACAGGCATAAACCGTACCTTGAATCCCAGATGATAAACAAATGTATCATCAGAGCTTAATCACTAATTATTCATGACTAGAAAACGTGATTTTGTTTGTCAAGCTGCTGTGAGTCACTTGTTCACTCTAAGTGAGTAGAAAAACATAATCAAGACATTATGGTTTAAGTCAAACCAGTACTTGCTGAAGTTAGTGGGATTATGCTACTGAATGATGGGGGAGTCTGGTCCATGTGATACTTTTCCACAATATTACCATCAATTTCCACATTTGTACCCTTGATTTCTGTAGTTGGTAATGCTTTGTGATTGTACTTTAGAGAAGGTTCCACTTCCTTTTATTTCATAGAAGTGGTAATTAAACAAGAATAAATGAGAGCTGTACCTGGGGAACAGATCAAATTATGGCACAAAATTCAGTAATCTCTAAAGCCATAGGGATTCCAGCACGTTTAAAGGTCACAGATAAACCCCATCATTTGCATTCCTGGCACTTAGTTCTGAGTTAGGAATATATCTGAGTTCTGAACACTCTGTTATTCACTCAGGGCATATTTTAATAGACAGGGTATTTAAAAGGATCAGTCTACAACCAATCTCATGTGTCTGAAGAGAGAACACAAAATGCACAGACAGAGTGTCTAGACTTGCACATCAGAAATGAATTTTCTGCATCTTTCAGCTTCTCTGGTACTCTGGGAATGGTGCAGCCTTACATTCTCTAGCTTACTTTTCAGACACCTGAAAGAATAGTTTAAGAGAGTGAAAACATGCTCTTTATCCACATAGTTCAAGGAGGTGGAAGAAGAGAGGGACTGAAATACACATCACGGTCTAGCTCTAGCTCTGTGTAATTTTGTTAAAATATTGCAGTACGTATATAGGTCTCTCTCAAGCAGCAACTCATTCCCATTAACTGAACAGATGACACTATTAGTCTTCAGTAGAAACAAAGTGAGTTAAAGCACAGTTAGCGTCAACATCAAATAAGTCAACTTCACAGTTACCATGAAGCCTAGCAGGGTCTGTTTTTGATAAAAGGTATGTATAATGAAAAAAAGGGGTAATGTTTCACTTAGGGTTCTGAACTGAAATTTAATTAGATTCCAACTCAAATTTTTCTCCACCAAAGTGAGATGAGAATATCTACTGAAACATAACAGAAAGAAGCTCCACTGTTTATTGATCAGATACTTCCTCCGAATGGCTGGTCATTGTATTGATTTATTCATTTTCATTCAGCCATAGACATACAGTATTCTATTGCAAATGATCTTGACTTTTTTTTTAAACGCCTTACCCCACAGTTCCAGCCACAAACAGTCAGCAATATACAGAATTGTTTAATGTATATTTTCAGACCTTAGAAAAGATTTTTTATAGGAAATGTTTTCCAAGCAAAATTTTTGTACAATGCAAGTTTCTTCTTCCACAGAATATCTTTTCACTGTACAAACATAGTTCCTTAAATTTAATAATAAAATAAAATGTGAATGGAATTTTTAATTAAATTTACTGTAATGTCATTTTCTTAGAAGAATCTCCTTCATATCAAAATTATTGTGTTATTTCAAGCACTGTTACTACACATATACATACATACATAGGTATTGACTTACTTGGTTTTATTAATGTAATTAATTCATTCATTGAAACGTCTGAGACATCCTGTGAAAGAGATAGATAGGATAAAAAATTATTGCAAATTTTAGTATTATACTAAACCAATTTATAAAATGTAAATGCACCGTAAGATTTCTTTGAAAAAAAAGATAAAGATTTGGATTAATTTATGGGAAATTCTATGAGAATAGAACTCTAACCCTGTTCCTTGTTTTCTCTGTTCTTTCTCTAAGCCTTTCAAAATTTCACATGTAACTTTAGTGTCAAATGTCTCCTGACTTCTCGACTTTTTTCTCTGTATCATGTCAATTCTTTCTGCCATTTATAACTTCAAATGTACAACTTACAAAGATATTTCCTAACTATATAAAAATCAGGAGAGGACTACCTTGGAAATATCTACTGTATGTTTCTTAAATCATTCAAAACTCAATTTGTGAATTTGAACAGCCTTATATTTTGGAGCTGATCTCTATATATGAAAAGATACTTACATTCATTTAAAATACTGTTAAGATGCAAAGCTGTTCAAATGTTCAAACAAATCTTGAAATAAAATAGGAAAATCTCATTGGATATACTTATCTACCCTTATCTACCTGCAGAAGTATGTGTGTATTCATGAGGGTATGTAATATATTCCTGTACATACTTTGCCTTTAAAAAATCTCTTTATTTCAGATCATTTTTACTCTAGATTAGATGTCAAATACTGACTAATATCATGATTCTTTTGGAGATGATGTTCAGCTACAGCTATCCTACGAGTTGGGATCAATTGAAAACTGATTGCAGCTATTAAAGCGGAAACCATGCATGCAGAAAATTATGGAAGAAAAAGAGAACTATACTGTATTATCTTTAAGAACATACCATAGGTTTTGGACCCTTTAAAATATTGTCTAGTCGTTATTACAGACTCCAAACATTGGTCAAGGTACATATAATACATTTGGTAGACATAGGAGGAACAGCTAAGATGCTGAGACTTTATTTATAAAATAGACTGAAATGAACTTTAGTTATAGCAACTATGAAAAATGAAACTTGTGCTTAGTCTATAGGTAGATTTTAGAATAAAACACAACATCTTTGGGAAGATTCAGAAAAGAATCTTTTTTTTTCTTTCAGAAAGAAAGTCCTGTGAATCTCAGAAATCCAACTACCAATGAAACACAGCATCTTTATTATTATTAGACAAGGCTGTCATAAACTACAGCTAGCAAAAGTTTGCACTTACTGTGTCTTTAATAAATCTCTTACTAAGATTCCTACTGTTGAGGCTTAACTCATAGATACTTAGAGAGACAAAAAATCCAATCTTTCTGTGAAGATCAGAGCCAAAATAAATGTGAGGGTCAAAACTTCCTAAATTTAGAGATTCAGATTTAACTCTATGTAAAGTGCATATGTACAGACCTATATACACAATGCCTTTGAGAGAATTCATAGAAACGTTTGAAAACTAACATTACATATGTATGTTTATATTGACACCTATACAATTTTAAATATACATTTTGCATGCCTCATTTAATATTTGGGAGCTCAAAAGAAAAGCTACAAAAAAATCAGACCATGACCATTTAGTGACTGTCTACGTCTTCATCTGTCTTCTGTATAAATTAAACTGGCAACTTAAAGTTGTACGGTGATCAGAAAGCCAAGACTTATTTTGCCAAAGGAAGTAATTACAGATGACAGGAAATTAGAGAGAATAAACATGAGTGGTAAGCAATACTGGTATCTAGATCTAGTGGCTAACTTTCGGTCCTACATTTTAAGAGGTCAGCCTGTCCCCAGAATAGCACCTGGCATTTGACTCTCCAAGTAAACGTTGCCGTCACGTCACAAAACAACACACAAGGCAACTGCACCCGTTAACTGCTACATTATGTCTCCCCTTCAATCCAGTTGTCTTTTGACCATGAAAATATGTCCTAGAAGAAAAAAAAAACACAGAAGTCCAATGCAATTTATATATGACTTTGGGTATATTTAACCTGTTTGTATTTCCATTTCATAGCCTTTTTATGACTGTATCAATTTTTACAAACTAGGAGTTCTAAGGTGTGCTTCATTAATGTCTGCAAGGTACTTTGAGGTCCACGGATGATAAATAATATAATAGAATTAAGTGTAAATTTGTGACAGTAATTTTGGAGGTAATAGTTCCTTAAATTCAATGAAAGCTTTTGACCGATGCTTTAAATTTAAAAGAAATGCATATGTAGATTTGTTTTTTCCCAGCTTCCATCTCCTCCTACATGTGCTTTCCTTTTAAAAACACCATTTTTTTACCCACTAATGTGAGAGAGACATGAAATGTGCTACTCCTACCTATCTTTAGCTGTGCTAAATTTTCTCATAGAAATTATGCTATAGCACATCTTTGTGCGCTACATTGCTCATATTTGGCAAAAAGAGGCAAAATGGAACAATACCTCTAAAAGATTCTCCTACATTCTTGTTCAATTCCATCTTTACGTTTCAGGAGAAGATACACATTTCAGAGACAGTCATTTCTGGCTAAATTAATTCTTTTTCTTTACATGAGCATGTCTTGGATTTGCATACAAACCTCTAGTGAAGCAATGAAAATTAAAATACAATGAATTTCAAACACTGACTTTCCATACATGAGTTTTGAAATCTTCAGGAAAACTTCAAAATATTCCTGACGTTTGCCAAAGTCAAGTAAATCAGTAGCGGAAAGGAATAGCAGAGCAGATAGAGTAGATATATTTCCATAGCCAACAGCAGAGGGAAAAATAAACATTGCTAGATAATCTGAGAAATAAACACCTAGATGAGAAAAGTTATTTTTGGTAAAAATAAAACAAAACCACCTACAACTTTAACTTCCAGATATTGAAGTCTGTAAGGCTTTCAGGTCATCACACAACAAACTATAGCAAAGTTGATAATAAGCACAACAACCAGAAAGCCATTCATGCTCCAGGGCATCCCATGAGATCACTATTCCAAGAACTATCTTCCCTTCTCTGTTAAATGTGTGGCCCTATCTTTGAAGGGCAGTTATATGACTTTGATGACTGCTCCTGAGGCCCTCATGATCTTCGTTTTTTTGCACAGTGCACCTCAAACTGATGCTTGTGCACTGGTATGCACTGAGATCTTGCCCTGGAGTAGAGTCAGACTGCAGGTGGGGCATGCACCCCTTTCCAGATGCAGTGCTGAGCGTCTGAGTTTGTCGTCTACACAGATCCAGAAAGACTACAGTGAAAAGAATGGTCTCATTGGAAATACTTTTGCTTTTTCATACAGTATAGCAAGATAGAACAATTCAAAGCTATTAATCCAAACTTCAGTCTTTCAAAAGATTTTTTAGTGTGACCAAATGTAGGCAGATTTCCACCAGGAATGCAAAAGTCATATAATCCCAACACAGCTTTTGGTTACCAAATTCCATTTCCTGCCCAAAGAATCAGGTGTTCAGGAAGAAAAAAATATCAGCAAAGATTTTAAGATGGAGATATATTTTTTGCCAACTTTCTTCTTGGAAATTCCTGAAGGATATTGGTTGAAATTACAGTCATCAGCACTACTTTACAATAATCGCCAGCTCATACTGAGGCAGTCTCCTGGCACAGAATATTTCAGCCTAAATGGTTCAATTTTAGAAGAGTTCTATGCCATTGAAAATAGGATCTTGGGGAGTAATGAGAATAAGTAGTCCTACCAGCTCTGCCAATAATATGATTTAGAATATTAGAACTAAAAGAACTTTGGACAAGTGGATTCACTTTACTGAGGTAAATTACATAAATTGCTGTTCTGTTACTATATTGCAATGGTACCTTGTAATGTTTTTCAGACCAAGTTAGTAGTTGTTTTCTCCAACAAAAAGGGGTTCAGAAAGCATTTGGGTAGAAATAGCTTTAAAATAGATAACCTTTTGAGGAGACCGCTGAAGCCAGGAAGAAGAGATCAAGGACAAAAATTGCCGTAGTGCTTTAATTTAAAATAATACATTTTCTGTTCAGGATTACTGCCTGCTGTTGGGAAGCTGACATGACTCAGATGTCTTCCTTGAAACCACAGACTTTTTCTAGGAGTAGTTCTGATTATACTGTGAATTTTACAAATACATGTACGTTTTTCTATTCTTTCCTATAAAAAGTAAAACTTGAAAGGTAAAGATTAAGAACATGAGCAAAAGCATACTTTTAAAACATGAAGACTTCAACAGTACTTTTTAATACTTACTTGCATGTGCTATGATGCTACCAGAAGGTGAAATCCCTTGACTGTTGAAAAAATTGTGTGAGAGGTAACAGTGAACACTTGACTTTCCCACTTTACCAGGGACTTATGGTAGCTCTAAGGCTGATCTAGAATGGGAAATAATTTTCATAAATTAGCAAAGCAGTCTTTCATCATACTCAGAGCAATGGTAAAGAATATAAAACACTTAGCTGGCCTAACTTCAAGGTTTTATAAACAATTGTTTTCTTGTACTTCTGCACATGCTCCAGAGATTTACACTATAGCTGAACGTGAGGAATCTTTCTGTAGTTCATAGCAGAGCAGAGTAGAGCATAAATTATTTCCTAATTTGGAAAATTTAGTGTTTCAGAAGAAAATATATATCAGGAACTTCCCTCATCCATCGCTTCAGCATACTCATAGCAAATACTTCTCTTCTGTCATTTCATGTCACCATATTCCAGTGCTGCTGAATCAATTTATTAAAAAGTATGAGCTGGCTAGGTGTCTGGAATTCCTCTTCTCTTCTTTTTTTTCACTATGTAAGTGTGGCTGAAATCAGTGGAAAAACCTCCTGGTGACTTCACTGGAATCAACTTTCATCCCAGCTAACCTGCTTTAGAGCACACCAGAACTGGAGAGCTAGTGGTAGGTGGTAGTGACAAGCCTGCCTAATCCCAGCCTGGTACTTTTGTCAGGAATGTTGCATAATTTAAGGGTGTCAGCAATATTTAAGAGGGAATTCACGCCAAGCTTGTTAGGGAGGATTACTACTGCTGTTATTCAGTGTTTCATGCTAGTAGACATCTCACTATCTGTGAAACATCTGTGCATGAATTTTGCCACAAAAATGCTATCTTATTTAAAATCAAGTATACGTGCTAATGCTTTTCAGTAGTGGCTGCAAAATCAGGGCTAGGGCTCCAAGGGCTTCTGCTTCTGCTCTTTCTGCTGCTGTAAAGCAAGTATCTTGACTCCTTGGAGTTACGTTGGTGCAAAAAACACTACAGATATAAACCTCACAAGTTCACTTGAGGCAGGGCCTTTTATATGCTTTATGTGTGAAATGTCCATCTTGTGAAGAAAGGCTCTCTCCTAAGACTTACAGTGCTGTTTGCTTTTGGTGATCGAGGTTAGCAGCCGTGCTCATCAGAGGTCTGCTCCTGGGCAATGGGAGAAGTCTGGGCAGTCACAGCCATTCCAGGGGTGAGAGGGAAAGGGCTCAGGAAACTGCAGAAAGTCTTTTCTCCTCTCACCAAGAGCAGGGTCCTTGCTTCCTGGGTCTGACTGGTAGAGTCTGCCTGAGACCAGCTCTCCAGCGCCGCGGGCATTGTTCGCTGTAAGGCTCTCTTCAGGAGCCTCCCACATAAGAACTTCTTGGAAGTCCTCAGATCAGGTTCCAGCTGTCTTTTGGAGACTCCTCCGGACAGGCACAGTGCCTGGTGCAATGCTCTCCATGCAGGAGGGCTGTTTTGCAGCTGACCAAGCCAGCACAAATGCCCAGGTACAGTAGACTATGGCTGCTCGGTGTTGAAGTGAGATACTTCAGGCATGGGGGTAGGGGAGAGGACTTGGGGGCTCTCAGAGCTGCTAAGACACGTCTTTGAGGACTAGGCTTAAGTTATCTTGAGCAAGGCCGGCACCATTGCATCCATTTAAGATCAGTGCATGATCATTAAGAGCAGGGCACGAATTTGATTCAGTTGACCTCCAATATTTAAGTTTCCTTGGGGGCCAAGTCAATTGGATCATTTCAGACACAAGCCAAAGAGTGAAACATCACGGCACTGTGGGAGCCCGAGATCAATCACAAGCCTACTCCTGGGGCAATACAGTGTCCCAGGCGCTCCCTATGAGACCACTGCAGCCAGAGTAATTTAGATAAGCGTTTAGTCATTACATGGATATTTTTCCAGAGTCCATGTGATTGTAAAAGCAGTATTTAAAGCTAACAGTTTCTTGGCTCTACCTGAAGTATTTATAACGCAGAATTAACATAGGCTGGCATTTAGACAAAAGGAAAATATATGAAAGTTTCCATTTTGCCATTTCCCAGCTGAAGATTAGTAAAATGAGTGGCAAATTTTGCATCTTTTCCTGAAGTTTACTGACATTCATGGCTGTCAGGCGATGCAATAACGCATCGGATGAAGAAAGGGAATTGTTCAGCTGCTATTGACTTCCTAAGCAATCCCAAATGGGTTATATTTAGGCAAATGGCAGGTGTTGTTTATACTTCACTTATCATTACTTTTAGGTATTTCATCCAGAAGAAGGCATAAATGTTACTAAGAGAAGTCAGTAAGACTTGCTGGACTTGGTGGTAATCAGAGCAACAACCCTATGTTATCAAACTATAACAATTGTGCATGTGGGATCAGATACATATTGCTAGTTCCTGACAATATATTGTCAGCATCAGTAAAGAAACTGAAGCTACTTTCTTTCTTTCCAAGTAGAGAAGATGTAGAGATTTCTAATGACTTCAGGGTAGCGTGCTCCTGACTGCATTATGACAATGTGACTGAGACTGCCTTTGACTGTCCAAATTTCTGTTTTTCAGGAATTAGCCCAAAGGAAATAGCATTTCATTGATTTACCTTCTAAATGCAACATCCATTATTCCCACTTCTTCAGAGAAGTAACCATAAAACTTTTGCCTTCTAGAATAAAATATTCTTCTATGTAATTTTTGAATTCTATTGGTAGTTTGTGGTATCGAGGCTGCTCATCATTCTGATAACCTGTTTTGACAGGGCTTTCTGAATTAGGAAAAAAAGAGATGAACTTAGTGGATGATGGGAACTTAGTTACTAAAGTCGGAAAATAAAATGACTAATTCATCTCAAAGATGCACTGCTAGAGAATAAGGAAAATCTGTGAGACATTATATCTAAAACAAAGAAATAAATCATTTAGTTGTAAGAGCTTCATCCAAATAAGCTGCACGGCAGCAAAATATACAGTAAAAGTAGTGCTTTAGTTAGTGACTTTTAAAACTACATTTCTGAAAGAACAAATATAAAGAGTATATTTTGTTTCCTTTTGAAAGGGGAAGTTTGGTAGCTAGAGCATGCAGTATTACAAGATGCAGAATAAATTAAAAGATTTTACAGAGAATATAATCTGAAAAAAACATACAAAACTTAATAGGGAAATCCTGCTACAAATTAATCATAAATTTATTAGAAATACACTTATTCAGTAAATGAGAGGGTTTCTCTGGAGAAAGGAAGAAAAAGAGAAGGATGTTGTACTTAAGGAGAGCAGTTTGTTTGAAACTCACTTAACTTTTCCCAAGTATGTGATGATTTGAAGGTACCTTATTTTTTTAGAGAAACACCTGGGGCTTGAATCAATTGCCCACAAAATGTATGCTTTTGAATGCTCTGGGGTATCCTAGCTGCCCTCCAACTGTAGTCCTCTCTGTAACCCCTTTTGTAAGCTGCCCCCCTCTCACCTTCTCCCTGGGATTTTAAGTGCCTGTCTACCAAGGATTGAGGTCTAACATGGCACCTCTGTGTAACCTGGGCTCAGGCTTATGAGAGAAAGCTGTAGCAAGATAAGAAAGGCAAAAGCTGTAGATGGCGCAGGACTATTGACATGGATTCATTTGTAGTTCATGGACTCAAGAAGAAATACAACAGCATGAAGAATTATAACATCCTAAAAGAAAATAAAAACAGGAAAGGTAGTCAAGCTACTTGGGAATCATTTGGTCAGTGGTTTGAGTCATCAGTGTCCTTGGTGCTGATGAAGCTGGTGGCAGATGGCAGCTCAGCAGCCCTGAGGATGCAGCGCAAGGAGCTGCAGGGGCTGACCCTTCCCCACCTGCCTGATGCCTACCTGCCTGGCACAGACTCTTTGGGTCTTTGTCTTATTAGGGAAGGTGAACACGTGGATATGAACCCTCATAGCTAAACATATGAAGACTTGTGTGAGATATGAGTCCAGTTTCCTCATTTTGTCTCATGTATGTGTATATTGAAAACAAGATCAGCTAGGCACTACTGTAAAATATGCTGTCCTATATAGAATGACTCTTCAGTAGGGTCAATTTCTCTAGGTGGACCAGCCCATCAATGAATGGCATGCATGGAGACTGTTATTTCCAACAACCCTGCAGAAATTCAGTATTTCATCACACAATTTCAAATGCGTTTATTAAATATTACTTTTATTCTTCTTTGGTTCTTCACCTTTCAGGACCCACATTAGTCTAGCTCTAACCACAAAACCAATTCCTTTGCAGAGAAAAAAAGGCTAAAGAAAAGGGCAGAATAAAGAGAAAAAACACAAAATCCAACAGATAACAAATTAAAAAAAAAAAAAAAAAAAAAGAGGAAAGGGGCAGGAGGGCCAGCCAAGCACAGAAAAATCAGGTCACAAAAGTACCAGAGGAGGACACTGAGCAGAAGAACCCTGGCAGTGTCTGTTGCTCCTACAAAGTTCACAGGGAGTCAGCATAGAAATTCCATGTCCTAGGGCAGGCTTGAACCTCCATCCTCTCACCTAGCAGTCAGATGCACTTACCCACAGAACACAGCAAGGAAGTGAAGAAGAGGAATAATGAAAAGCCCTAACTATTTATCTAACTGAATATATTTTTAGCAAAATTAATAAGAAAAATCACATGGAAGATCATCCACAAATCCCACTACGCAAGCTCTAAGTACTTCTGTGAGGACTAGGCCATTAGGGAAGCAAATCTGCAGCTTTAAGACAAAAATATGAGCCTGAAAAATGCACCAGGAGACTTCAGTAAAAGTGAATATACGGATAGCAAGGCTACAGTACTCTGGCATGTGTAGAGGAGGACCTAGTTGATATTTCAGAAACCCATCTAGATTCTTCACAGCAGCATATTTATTATGAAAGTAGGGCACAGCATAGTGAATGCAAAAAGCCTTTCCTAAATACGGGTCGTTGCAGAAATCATTTAGTTAAAGCCAGTGCCAAAGGTGGAATATTTTGTTCATTTAACTTTTACAGCAGAGAATAAGATATGTCCCCCTGTCTGCATGTTGTAGCAGTTGCAGTCAGAATCTGACAAGAATGTACAAAAGTAAATATAACATATAACACACTTAGATAATCAATATGAAGTACAAGCTTGCAAAACTTTAAAAACATTCTTCAGTCTTATTAAAGCAATACAACTGGGACATACATAGTGTGGTTCTCCTGTGTCTCAAGTTCTCATCTGATGGATGCACGCTATGCATGGGGCTCTGGGGAGAATCCCGAGAGAATTGCCTGCCATGTGCAGGACTAATGACTTTAAGTACCTTAAAAAAACCTGGGCTGGCCAATATGCTCTTGCAACTAAATACACAGGAGTTCCCTCCCTTATGAATATCTTAAGCTTAACTTAAGTATTTGACTGAAGAGATCTGGGGTTCACTAAAACTGAAAATTTCAGACACAGATATTAAGAGTAAGAAATAATGGAAAAAAAGATGAATATAATAGCTTTTGGATAGCTAAAAAGATGCAACTATGTCTATGAAAAGAGTATAACTTTTGGTCAGAAGACATATGGTAATATTACTTTCAGAATAGTACAGCAGTTTTAAATTTCTGAAATTTACATCAGATATAGTTATCAGTGTGAAATACAGCTGGCTAGTGATCTAATCTTAGCACAATAAAACTGCTCTGAAAATATCATATACCTCATTAAGAAAATTCATGAAAAAAATCATTTCTAATAAGTTAAGAGTCTTAATGATTCTCCTCTTACTAGAAATCATACTGAATTTTCTTCATCTCATTAAACTTCCCAGTGTTTTTACAGTCCATTAACTGCTAACTTGATTATACACTTGTCTGAATACTGTAGTTAGTAGAGGAACCTTCTTCTGATGGAAAAGACCTATTTAGTTAAATTTGTATTGATGTTCTCATAAATCACCAACAATGCCCTTTCAACCTGACTATTCAGAGTAATTTTCTCTGTTCTCTTCTCTGAAAGCTGGGAAAGGCTGCCTGTATTTGCCTTCCACAAATTCCACTAGACTTTTTATTTGATGGCAAGCAAAGGACCAGTCTGTCAAATGTTACATTCAATGACAATGCTACCTTTGTGTTGCTTAACAATTTTTATTTTGCTGCGCTTTACACCAGCCAAGAATTCCTTCTGAATTTTATGAAGGAGGATTGAGAAGAATCAGAATCAGAACCAGAATCCGAATAGGAATTCTCACATTTCTTTAGGCTAAAGGGCCCCAA
This sequence comes from Struthio camelus, assembly GCF_040807025.1. Lineage (NCBI taxonomy): Eukaryota > Metazoa > Chordata > Aves > Struthioniformes > Struthionidae > Struthio > Struthio camelus. The sequence continues at coordinate 80,127,333 of NC_090944.1, read as the reverse complement.
TCCTGCTCCCACAATAGCACTAAGCTTTTAACAACTTTGATGAAAGCTGTATGACTCCCTTCTTGAAATTAAAGATACTGCAGTGGGATCTATCTAGCCGCATACTTGACCTGTGTGCTTATAGAATGAAACTATAAAACATAAGTTCATGTAAGTTTCATATAGAATGAAACTATAAAACATTTGAACCATTTGCAGAGAATCATAGAGTTTAAGAACTTCCTTAAATGTGTTTTTTCTCAATCTGAGTTTCATTACTTTGCACAAATAATTTCTAGTACTTCCTCCTCTCCCCCGCTCCCCGCCCCCGCAATACAGGCTATGTTTCAAATGATTAAAATTACCTCCTACTTTTTTGTCTCAGCAGAAAATAAACAACAGAGAAATATGTACATAATCAAAATGCAGTTTAGGAAACAGTAATAAAAGCTGTATTTGAGGATTAAAGAACTGCATTTGCAGATGATCTATGAATTAAGTAAGACTGACAGAGAACCAGATCTTCAAAGAGATCTAGACACTTTACAGGGGTTAAAACTTATAGGTAATAGGATCAAGCTCCAACCTGGACACAATAGCAGTACTCTTATCAGTTTTAGGGACTGCTCACCAGATCTGTTTCTCCTGCTTTGAAATAGTTGTGGGGTTGCACAGAGAAGCTAGTGTATTAAACAATTTAAATACACCAGAGGACAAGAACAGCAGAATACCTTATCTAACTGAAGTACAGGCAGATTTAGCAAAGTAAAAAGTAATCATCTATGATAGGTAATTTGGTTATATAATGCTAGGGAACCTTGGGCATTTAAGTAAACTCAAAGTTCACCAAATTGACTTGTAAAATGTTCAGATGCTGCCTGTGTCAAGATTACTTAACCTAGAAAGCGATCACTTAGAAAGAATTCAAACTAACTTTTGAACTCAGAAATCCTCAAACTAACTTTTTCCAAAACTGCCTTGACACCAAATCAGCCCAATTTTAATCCATCAAAAAAGTATATTTGATCAATTTTGAATAAATAATCCCCAGCACATGTCTTGTTTCTTTGGATAATTCCTTCCTGATCCCAAACTGTGTTATCAGTATGACTTCAAGTGCTTAATCAGACAGACTAGTCAAGCACCTTCAAGCACTGTGCTTCCTCAAAGTGCGGGTACCCCTCACTCAATAGCCAGCTGCAGTCAATTGTCAGTGCTTCAAATGAAAGGATGTATATGTAGAGGAAGAGTAGAATTTACAAGGCAAATTATGGCCCTGACTCTTACAGCTGATCGAATGAAGCCCTAAAGAATGAGATCTGATTATAATCACAGTCCTAATGCAAAGCTAGAAGTGTTATGAGGGCATACTGAGGTCAATGAAATCTATCCTGCTCTATTTGGGTGTAGTGGATGAAAAAGGAAACAAAATGACTCAGTCCTCATGTGGCTTTGCATGCAGGCAGAAGAATGCCTCCCTAAAGGGAAACTAAAAGATAACTTTCTGAAATTGCTTTAAAGCTTTGATTTTAAAATAGGCAAGTCCTCCAGGAGAAGGAAAAAGAAATAGAGACTGAACATTAGTTACATGGGTATTTCTGTCTCTTTTTTTCCCTTTACCTAGGAAAGTGGACAGACAGACAAAGTGAGTGAGGGGATGAGGTATACTCAGAAAACAGGCTAGGCACTTTAGTTTGAGATCCTTAATATTTCAAAGGAGGACTGTGCATTCAATTCTGGCTTTTGCTGTTGCCTTATGTTTGGGTTGCTGCTTTTCTATGACTCTGCACTCTGTCCTATTCTGTTTGTTAGTTCTGTTTAGACCTATCTCCCTGATCGGCATAGAAAAGAGGAATATTTTCCTCTAGATAATTATTTATGTTAGTGCAGTAACTAGAGACATCAGTTCTGGACCAGCACCAGAAATTGTTAGAATCATGTTGAAGCAGGACATATAAATTAGCCATGCTCCAGAGAGTTTGCAGTCCACTTATGAGACAAGAAACAGGAAGCAGCAGATGAATAACTGAGACAGTAAAATTATTGCTCATGCAGTTCAATGTGCTGAGAGCACTGCTTAGCTGCTGTCTAGGGTTTTTTTAGGCATCCTGGCAGAAAGGATTTTTCATATATTCCAAGGCTATCTGCTGTAGGAATTAATGAGTGTTCAGAAGAACCATGTCTCATGAAGGCCAGATATAAAAGGAATGCAGTGTTCTCCCTCTTTTTCCCTATTAAATGTGTTTTTTCAGACTATGGAATGTTTTTTCCCCCCATCTTCTTTGAGTAATATGTGTGCTAATATTTAATCTCAATGCCAAATTATGTCTTTTTTGAAAAGCAGAACCAAAGAGATGTACGCTCTTCCTACTCTTCAGTTGACTAAAGGACATTTGTCTTTTGTCAGCCTTTTTGCCAACCTGCTGTTCAAAATAGGTCAGATGAATTTTAATGCCAACTAACAGTAACCTTTTAAAAAGATTTAGCCAGAAAATACACCGTGACATATGGCAAGATATACTAGCAGTCAACAAGCCACCTGCAGTGCTAAATTTATATCAAAACTATTAGGAACTGAGAGTCTACCTAACAGCCATTGCATTGTGCTACTTGTCTTTAAGGGAGGGGTGATTGAGGATACTTGCAAGCTTAGAAAAGTACAAGCTACATTAGGCCAGAACGGGTTTCAAAACAGCATCTTCCTCTTCCCTGAAGAAATGTCTTAATTTAGCCAGGATATCCCAACGCAGTGTTAAAACAGCGTTCAGTTCCCGTGAACCTTTGGAATCCTAAAAAGCTAGCAATGAGTTTTCTGTTTGTGCTTTACATGCATACTTCAGGAGTCTCATAAAATTGCCCCAAAAGTGGGCTTAAATACATGAAATAAAGATGTATGATTTTTTGCGAACCTGTTAGCAGTCCTACAAGACTACAGCAGACAGCAATGATCAAATAGAAAAGGATTGCTGATCTAAACTTCTGCTGACTTTTTCTTTTGAAATAGGGAGTCATTCCAATACAGACTAGATTTTCTTCCAAATCAGAATGGTCATTGCATTCAGGGTGCTTTAAGGACCTTGCTTAGCTACAAAGTTTTACTATTACTTGTTCCTTCTTCAAAAGAGTAAAAATAATTCTGCTACGAGGCCTAGGATAGATCTGTGTACAGTATAATTACAGTATATGCATTTAAAATAGTGACATAAGTTTTTCACAGGCTGTTCTGAGTAAAATAAAAGTCGTTATAGATCATTTGGGTACTATTAATCCACCCAGATTTATCACATTTTTATTCACCATATTCATTTTTTATTCATATTGAAGGGAATGATCCACCTAGCTCTTGCTACAGAAATCAATAGCAAATGCTAGCAGCTAATAATACATGCCTTTCAGCCAATGAGGCCACTGATTAAGAGTTAGAAAGGTACCTATTCAGAGTTTCTAGATGCCTGGCAGAAAAGCATAGACCCATCACCCACAGAAAGCCTGCATCCAGACAATTAGTCAGTCAGCTTGGACAGATAATCACATTCACAAAAATCCTTTTCACCACCGTGTTCAGGAACATCAGGGAACATATTTGTGATTTTCAACAAAAGCCATAACAAATACTAATAACAGCTAGAATTATCATAAGAACTGGTGAATCACTGACAAGGATAATATGTTTTTTAGTTATCCGCACTCCCAATGCCAAGGTAACCTTATAAAAAAGCACATATACTGAGCAGTAAATTTGTTTCCTAGAAACCAACGGAATTTTTTTCAGCCTTTCCTTTTTTCCAAGTTTCACTCAGACATGGGTCTGACTATAGCTTTGGCCTGTCTGTGTACCCATATAGGGAAGACTCTGTGTGGGTTTTGCCGCCCTATTTGTCAACACCTCTTCTTATCACTTTTGAGGGTTTTTGAAAATCATTTACCAATCTCCTTGATATCAGGAAAGGCAGGTTTTTGCTACGTTAAGATGTTAAGTCCTTATGCACACTTAGCATGTAATGGTCTTTGCCTATCCTTGGTGTGTTTGTTGAGGAAGTGCAATTAGCATTAAATCACTAGCTTCCAGAAATACTGGCTTACACCATGTAACCATAAAATCAGTAAAGACTGCAGTGTACTCATGACATTTCAGTCAAGGAGTCTTTGTCAGCAAATGCTGCAGGAGTGTTCTGGATGCTTTTGATTTACTAGGCTACTGTAACCATCAAATAAGATGTTGGGCTAGGACATAAATGCACAACCTTGAGAAAGTTCTTTTCATAATTCTAGCTTCAGTTTCACTTCTGAATCAGTCTCTGGCTTGCCTTTTTTACATTGTAAGTTCTTTGGAGCAAAAACCAGCCTCTTCTTCAAATAATGTACCAAAAGTGATCACAATCAATGCAATATACTTCTTGAGAATGGTTACCTTTCAGAATAGTGCAGTGAAGTAGCCATGAGTTATTCCCACATACAATACAAACAATACCTGCAAAATATTTAGTTCAACGCTTTGTATGCATGCCGTATAAATAGTCCTATAGTATCTTGATGATATACCAACTTTCCATATTCATATGGCAGACCACACCTGCAGATATGCTATGCTTCTGTAGGAAAGCTGTGGCTTGTAACATCCTCACATACTTTGGAAAAGTGGAAGAGTATTTAGGAAATGAAGCAATTTTTATAGGAAGAGAAAGTCTGATCTCAGTATAAAATAATTGAAAGCTTCCCTAAACTCTGTGGCTTTTATAGCTGTACAGCTGTCTCACAACTGCAGACTTTGGAATGAGATTAGTTACTAGCATTTCCTCATGATTCCATACCTTTGAATTTGCTATATATTACCTATATGTTTCCAGTGAAACTTTTTTACATTCATGAAATTTTTATTATTTGCTAGAATTACTTTATTGAAGAATTCCAACTTATAGTGAAATGGATATTCCCCCAAAATCATCAAGTCTTAAATGTCTCGGATAAGAGTTCATAATTAATTGGTACTTTTTGTAGTTTTCATTGACACTGCAACTGATTACCCATCCAGAAAAAAGGGATAATACTTGACCTCAAGGAGAAGGAGAGTTGGTATGAAATGTTCTTATATTTTCATGATCAACCTCATGATGAAAAGAAAAAGAGAGAGAGGGAGAATATGAGCAAATTAAGGGTTTGACATTGCTGCAGTGAATAAGGCATGGGAACATAACCTGATAAACGAAGAGAAAGCAGAATGATGAAAAGATATTCAGTCATTCATAGCCTCAAGCCCCGAATATAGAAGTTTAAACAAAATGAAGATTAATTCATAATTTTGATAATTCATAATGTATTAAATACCACCATTTCTGTCACTGCTGCGTTACAGTCAGTGTTATGAGAACAGACAAACAAAACTGTAATATTTCTGAGAAAGTTGGCTAAGCTTAAAAAGGCATAGAACCATTTCAGACTTTCTTCCTAATATTTTGATAGAAAATTATACAAGCACTCTATTCTTCCAGCCACTTCTAGAGCAGTGAAGAAAAAAGAACATTTATTTAATTTACATGTTTATTTCTTATTACTTGGTCTTGTTCATGCTCAAGAGCACATCCAATGCATTAATGAAATCTTTTACTGTGGTGCTATACATGCTTCTTAGATTCTTACTTGAGGGAAAGATGGGGACAAAACTCTTTAAAAAACACTTAAAAAGAAACTAGAAAAGGAGATAATCCCTCTTTTGTTGAAGATATTTCTACATTCCAGATGAATCAGCTGGCAGTCATGAAATTTTCAAATATGTCTGAACACTTCCCTCTAGTTTTGACCGTCCCATCAGCTCTTTTGTCATTAGCATTTCTAAAAAAAGCCATATGCAGGATCCACAGGAGACACACATACAACTATTCATGAGACCATCTATTCATGAGAAGCAACAGGCAGTCCTTGAGTTTCAGTTTAAGTGAGAGCAGTGATTATGTGTTTATACAAGTGCTAGCCATAGTCATTTCAGATGAGCAGAGGTAAACCTGTGGAGCAGTTGCCGCAAGACTGCTTCTTTACTCGCACATGTAAGAAAGGAGTGAGTTATGCAAAGACAATTAATCTATATGAGGAAACATACACTTGAAAGTCATTCAGTGTACCAGATGAAGCTATGTGCTTTCCTCTTTGGTCATGCTTCAGCTATTCATTACAACTATCTCTGCAGCCAGCATCTGGTCCCTCATTAATGAGGTTTCTCAGCCCTCCTTGTCTTGTACATCACTTTTTTAAACCCGATTCCTATATACACAGAAGTCAACATGTATCAGGTCTATCATAGGATATCTTCAAAACAACCCATGTGTCTGCAAGTATTCTCTAAACACCTTTAAATACCAGTTCTAAACATTTTTTACAGTGTTAAAAACTTACCATTTGGGAAGAAGGCTTATTAAGAAACTTTGGAATAAAACAACTAATCTATTTTTTCTGATAAAAATCTGAATATATCCCTTGAAAGAAAGAATTAAAGTTTTATGGTGATATTAGATGCTTGCATATAAGGCTTTGGTTTTTTGTAGAAGACGAAATTCCAAAAAACAGGGGGTTTAATAATGGGAGAGAAAAAGCTGTAAAATTTAAAAATTGAAAGAGTATTTAAGTTTCCTTATGGGAAATGCATATGAGTCTGAAGATGATTCTTTTCTTCTTCAATGAATACTTTTTTCATTTTATGAGGTAGTGTAAATATTTCTGAAAATCCACACTATACTCAGAAAATGTTTATCCAGTAAACGCTCATGGGAAAATGTTGAAAAGTGAACAGTGTCAATGGAAGCCAGACAAAAAAAGACTTCCTATTTTTACTTCAATACTAAGTTTTTATTACTCTGTCATATGCTGTTAAATATAATAGTCTGAATGCTGCCCAGTTACAAGTTTCCTTGGGGACATAAAGTAATGGAGACCAGACAGACAGATGCTTTGAGTAAGGCTTGCTGTACGAGCCTCACACTGCCACCTTCCATTCTTCATTAGGGCCAGTAGCTCTGTTTTGCAATCTGAGAACGTCAGACTGTCTCATGTCATGAAGAACAAAAAAGTGCTGCTACCAACAGTTGCTGTATTCTTTAAAAAATATATGGCAGTGATGAAGCCTTTAGGGCTATCAACCCACAGGGTCTTTCAAGGTAAGCAAGTAGGAGTTTTTCCTGCTAATGGAGAGGTTCAAGAAATAGCTTTTCACTTTCGTTATACTGATGATAAGCCAATAGTACATTCTTTCCCTTGATGCGTACTTAATCGATTGATTCAGCTTAGCATTGCTAGCATTTCAGGGCAAGATTATTTCCTCAATTTTAGTGGTAAAGAAAATTCAGAACAGTGGTATTGACTTGCTCAGGAAGATTTAAACCTGCACAGCTGAGAGCAGATGCTGTCATGGCCCAGCATGTATTTGCTGGAAGGGCTAAAGTGGCTTTAGTCCTCCTTTGGCCTTTATACAATACTAGTCCAGCTTGGGCGCTACCTGGCATCACATTAGAGTGTCACTCAGCCCCATACTTGGTATTTAGGCTGTGGTAGTGCTCTGTGCTGTGGGCTCTGTCTCCACCACTAAAAAGCAAACACCTGCAGTAAATACATATCTTGTGGCAGTTAGAGGGAGAAGTACGATTATAAAACTTCGTTTTTTTTACTCAAATCTTAAGTATGGGATTAAGACATGTCATACGTCCTTTTTAGTTGCCAACAAACAGCAGTTGTCAGCATCAACTTGTGGACATGAGTTGATCAATAGTGATCCCTTAACAAATATTTTCAGCTTAGAAAGCATCTTGCAAAACTTGAAGATTACAATTAAGTACTACATAGCCTTTTGTATCAGCCACGTGTACTGTTATTACTTCTACTATTCAGGTTATGAAATTAATATACTGGAGGCATCTTCTCCTGGATAGTAATAATTCTCATGCTGTTTGGCAAGTAGTGAAATTACTTCTTTTATATCTTGGTGCATGCTTACTGCTCACTCCCCGTTAAGTGAATTTGATATCATTCTCAGTCATGCAGTCATGAGCAACCCGCATACTTGGCTTGATTGGAATGCTGTTATTAAATCCTGTTATTTTTTAGAAAATGTTAATATAGATAGCATAGCTTCTCCTGTGACAAACAACTGATGTTTTATTGAAAGCAGTATGCTTGAGAATTGGAGAAGGCTCATTTAAGCAAAACATAGCAGCGTCAGAAACCACTGCTCTATTTATCATCATCTGGTCAAGTGAGATGTCTAACTTAGAGTATTTCAATAGCATAACCTATTGGAACGCTGATGAAGCAAAAAAAGTTTTTCTACAACCATTAGGTGGTTTAAATGATAAGGTCAGCACAAACGTGCTGCCTTAGAGTGATTTCACATTAATCTATAGCCGCTTCTCCTTGAACTACAGAGGCACCATATTTTTTTAAAATACTGTTATTCTCACATAAAAAAACACTTGTAATTTCTTATCCAATGGGGTGAGGTTGTAATGGAAATAACTATGTCAGCTCAGAGCAATTAGTACATCTATGAAAAAAGATTTTTTCAGTTTCTTCTGGCCAAACTGTGGCCAATCATCAATTGCATGAATAAGCAATTACTCATACTTTCGGTATATATGCATGTATATATACACATGCAATGCAACCTAAAAGTTACACTGAGTCCACAATACTCTAATGCTTCTTACAGATGACAAAACAGAACAGAATGACAGTCATTAGGAATGTAGGTTCTTAATTGGCAGGATGGTCAAATGCACATTTCAATCCATTCCTCTGCAGGAAAATGCTTCTTCATATACTTTCAAACACATGCAACAAAGAATTGATTTTAACTCATCAGAATCCTGATGAGGATATACACCATTGTTAAAATATGGATCATCATACTTTATATACCACTTGCAAAAGAGTATTGCAACTAAACTGCTACTACATAAAATGCAAATAAATGATGAGTAAAAGAGGTATAATAAATTGCAGCCATAGACGGGGCTTAATGTTGATACAAAGGAAAAAAAGATGTTTAAAACAGTAGGCAACAGCACATACATTTTTTTAAAACGTGTACAGCTTCAATCTTAGACTGGAAGTTCCAGATTTTTGTAATGTAGAAATTTAAATCTGTAGGTACTCCGCTCTGCAGTACAGCAAAGATTACAGAGGATAATATATGCATATTTTCCAAGCTCAGTAAAAATGTGCTCAAAGATTTGGTATAGCAGTTTCTTTATATAGTTTTATTATTAATTTATTTTGAACTAATTCATCTTTAACTATATTAAATATATAGAGGTTTAGCTATTAATGTGAAAGAACCACCAGTGGCTTGCAAACTTCTTAGCTTGGATGCTTTTTTTGCTTTAGTTAATGTCGCATTTTGTGATCTGGCCAGTGGAAAGTTCATGTTACACTCGCATTTAAGATTAAATAATTAGATTTAAATGATCAAATCATTATCTCAGTAGAGATTAATCAAATCAAATTAGGAGATGAAACTTGCACAGGAAATCTTTTGTGTTTGTTTTTCATTAAAAATATTAAGGAAGAGTAAATCTTCTTTCTAACTAATACATCAGTCACAGTTCTTTTCAGCAGATTTCATCAAATTAGTTATGAAAAGTCTTGTAAACACAGACAGATCCAAAAGTGGCAGGTTTGATGTGTGATGCAATAATCCAATGCAAATACAGGAAGTTCAAAAGGTCTAAAATTAAAAAGTGATTGATAACATCAGTAACTCTATTCAGTTCAATTTCCATAACCAAGAAATATTTAATACTGCTCTGTAAAAATAGCACTGTTAAGCTGAGATAATGTAGAAATCATGTTTTACAGGTTAAAAGAGAGTGTAATCAGGCTAGCTAACAAAGTTTTCAAATTTTAAAGTAAAAAGAGAGTCAACTGATAAACGTGTATGTTTTTATTTTCACATATACAAATAAAGATTTCATCATATATTTGACTGAGCTTTTAGGAAGCGTAATGCTGATAAAGAATAACTTGGCCCTTATGAAAGAAAGGGACATGCCAATGAAAAATTGACCACCCAGCTCCACAGGCTAAGTTGCAAACATGTAGAATTATTTGTACTGTTCTGGACTACCAAGACTTCAGTGCAAGAAGTTCATTTGTGTTCATTAGCCCCAAGGGTGAAATGCTGCTATATAAATTAAAATGCATTTCAATTTAGAATAGGGTTCTTGGGCGGGCGGTTTCTTTGATGGTGATGCAATGCTCTGGTGTGGATAAAAAACACTACGAACAGCTACTGAAATGAAGAGAATACATTCCATGTGTGAGTCACATAAAAAAATCCTTGTTATTTGGAAAGAAGAGTTTCATGCTCAGTTTCAATATCAAATAAAATTGACATCCATAGAGTGTATTAAAAGTTTTCCAGCCACTGATAGCCTGTCTATTAAAAGTCACATGTGCCATAAGCAATTATTGTGATAATATGTACTTGAAGAGAGACTCTGACAAACAAATTATATTTAAAACTTTTAACTGAATTTTAGTGTTTGACTTTATAAGGGTAATAGACTGAGTGGAAATCACTTTGAAAGAAGATTTTTCAGTTTTGTAAATAGACGTGATTCATTCTGCAAAGAAAATAGTGGTGAACGGGAGTTTGACTTTCATTACTTTCTATTAAAGTAATTCATTTCCTACAATTAAGTGTTGTAAACACTTGACAGATATTTATAGGCATCAGCAAAAGCATATAGTAAATTCTAGATGTCTTTAATTTTGTAATCTCCTTGAAATCCTAAACTTGCATACACTTGTGGATAATAAAAAAATATGTAATAATTCAAAGTCTTTTTCAAGGACCGCTGAATTTAACAGAAATATTACATCTGACTTCAAAAGGTGTGGGATCAACCTCTGATTTTTTTCTTGTTTTCCATCATCATAGTCCAACAAGAACTTTAAGACTAGCTGCACACATTGCTATATGTCAGCTGGAAATATATCTAAATCTAATTATTTGTTTGTTGGATCTGTCTCAGTGTGAACCAATAAGCATATCTTGCAGGCATACTCTTCTCTTCTTAGGATGATGTAACTGAGCATTTCTTGGGCTATGCCATATGAACACAACTGTTTTCAAGCATGGCTACTTACTAATATAAATATAACATAACTTACATGCAAACTAGACTTGGGTCCTCATCCTTCAGTGGTGCTAGAAACCTCCCACCTCCCAAGGAAGCAGTTGGGCCATAATTACAAACTACAGACCTAATTTGGGAGATATCTACATGCCTATGAAACTTTATGAATGAAGCTATCCTTTCTGTACTCAGTGAGGAAATCATGAGAGAACTGGATGCACAGTGTTTGTGGTACAACACTGTCATCATCTCTCCATGTCAGCTGCTTTCAAGTTCTTCTGCAGGTAGAAAACTTCAAGACTTTAATGCAGGCTGTGCTAAATTGACAGGCATGCTAGTTAATCCCGCATTAAATTCTTGACCAAATTTAACTTATTCTCTATTGAGAGCATAAAGGAGATAGTTTACCTGTTCTGAATTGGCAAATCTTTAATGTTTTTAAACTATATCATAAAGTTGTGTGATGGGAAAAAAACAGTATAATCTCCCTAGATTACCTCAGTCAGTAATAGACAGCCTCATGAATAAATTCTAAAAGAAAGTGCAACACTGCAAGTATGATCAGACTGTAAAAAATATCTCTTCCAAAAGAGATAAACAAGATAAAAACAGATGTTACACATGAGACATTCATATGCAATGATAAGAAATCAGACAAAAATAAGGCTTAAAAATTTCATGATATTATATGGATTTTGATTAATTGCTTCAAGATAACCTTTCCTGTAACCTTAATGGTAAATCTCAGTCATCTCCCTTATCTCTCACTATCCACATTTATTCCCACTGTACATTTCAAACAACTATTCAGCCTCTTGTGTATCTTTCAGAACTTACATTCTTTCCTCTTGGCATTTTTTTTCTTTAAAACCCAGATTGTCTGTACAGTCCTCAGCTCTAGCACAGCCCAAATCAAGACAAGCCCAGACAGACATTTTAGAATGAAAATCCCAAACAAGCAGTAGATCTCATTCACCAGCATAAGAACAGTCATCCCCTTCCTACTCACCTCAGCCTTTGGGTTAGTGCCAAGTATAAGTGTGGGGACTGATGAGTTAATGAATGAGACTATTTACACTGAGGGCATATTGAGATGGCCTGGGAGATAACATTAGGAATGTTTGGGAATATTAGTTGAAGAATAGAAGCGGACTAGGAACAGCTTTAATAGGTGACCAGGGACTGGGCAGAGCCTACAACACTCGTACCTAAGACAGAGGACAGGAAATGGCAGAGTCAAGTCACAGCGATTTTAGTCTGTGTATAAGCAGATGAATGGGGAAACTAAAATGTTAAAAATATTCTCAAAAGAATATTTTATACTATAAGATAGCATATACTTCTAGATCTAGATAGCATATTAAGGAGATGCAGAGCTCTGGAGTTCCCATGAGGAATTAATTCAAATTTTAAATGTCTCATATATTTTCACAGTTCAAAACATTTTTTCAGACATTAAATGCAAAATATGATCTGTGCAGAACAGAACTATGATTTACCTACTGTCTGTTCATGGAGCTCTGAAGACAAAATGACAAAGCACAAATATGTGTAATAGAATGCTACAGTTCACTGCCGGTCATTGTACACATCCTGTTCACTAATGTCAGTGGAGAGCTCAGGGGACTTTCAAGCAGCAGCTTCTTCCACTCAGAGAATTATATACAGAAAAAGCTGCAGTTTTTGCAAATTCAGTGTTATTCACTTTTTGCCTGACCCTATTCTTCAGGGCAGCTAAATTTATCAGGTGCTTTCCTTGTGCTTTTGAAAAATTTTATTATACCAAGACATGGTATGAGAGTCTTGTAGGGGTTAAGTAGACCTCGGCTCTCAGCTCTTAATTTGCTCATCTCCTGCTCTCAGTCACTTATGATCGTATAGACCTTACAGATCTTGTATATAGAAGCTTTGTTCTCAACATTAATTTCTTATTTCCTTTTCAAAGGGATAAGGGTAGAAAATAAACAGTCACTCCTTATCTCATCCCTCCTCTCCTGGCCTGTCTTCTCCCCACCAGCAAAGTGTGATTTCTGACAATGGCGGATAGGATTTTAATTAAGTCAAACAAAAGCGTAGAGGTGAACAATCCATGGCTGAAGCAACTCACTTCCCTTAAATGCTCTTCACAATGTCTGGTCCTTTGGATTTTTCTCTTTTGTATAGAAAAAAATGTATATCTCAGCATTTGCAAAAGGATTGAGTGTTGGAAATGTGCTGCCCATCTCCATCTCCTTTCATCAACATCTTCTTGTTTCCTCTCTAAACTTAAAGCATACATGGTTACTATTCCAAATATTGTGTTCTTTACTCAGGGCTCCATTTTTGATAATCAGTTCTAGACAGAGCAGAAAAAGCAGGGATATTTCTACCCTGTCTGTAACTTGAAGACTATGTGTGTATGTGTACTATGTGGGTATTGTACAGACTGGTACTCCAACACCAATGATTCCCAGTGCTGCCATATATTTTGATAGGATGCCTGTACATCAGAATTTTGTTGCTGGTAATAGTTAATCAATCCTAGTTTCAGCTGTTATGCTTTTTATGTATGAGGTCTGAATCCTCTAAAATACCTTTTGACTCTAAAGAACATAAAGACACCCCAAATAAGTTGTGTTGCCTGAAGAGAGATCATGTTATATCATATGTATGCTTAGATCCTTTTAAACAAAAAAAAAAGGTTTTAAAATTTTGAGGTCGAACTGAAAAAATTTCTCTAATCTTATTCTGTCCTCTCATAATCTATCACAATGTTCCAAAGTACATAGTCTTCAGACATCAAAGTCACATTTTGTCTGTTATTTTCCATTTTGCGTAGCTGCAATTCAACAATTCTTATAATAAAAACTACTGGACTTTTTGTTTGTTGGTTTTGGCACTTACTATAGAGGTTGGCCATGCTATCTACTGGAAATAATAGGCTCATATATCTGAATGCTTGTGGGAGAGCAGAATTGTTGTTTTCATTCCATTTGGTCTTTCTGAAGGTACTGAATATATGCCTATTACCAGCATGGTTTGCTGTTTTAATTTCAAGATAGCTCTGGATCATATAAGTGATACAGAACTGTGAGGTATGGTTGATATGCCAGATGGTTGTGCTGCCATTTAGGGGGACCTTGACAGGCTGCAGAAATGGGCAGAGGGGAAGTCTCTCATGAAGTTCACCAAAGGGAAACACAGGGAAAGCCCTGCACCTGGGAAGGAATAACCCCATGCACAGGTGCAAGCTGGGACTGACCAGCTAGAAAACATCTTTGCAGAAAAGAACTTGGGGGTCTTTGTGAACAGCAAGTTGACCATGCGCCCAGTACTGTGCATCTGTGGCAAAGACAGCCAACTTCCCCTCTGCTCACCCTGGTGAGACCACATCTGTAGTGCTGTATATAGTTCTAGGCTCCCGAGTGCAAGAGAGGCATGGGCATACTGGAGTGAGTCCAGCAAAGGGCCATAAAGATGACTAAGGGACTGGATCCTCTCTCATACGAGGATGGGTTGAGAGCTGGGAATGCAAAGCTCAGAAAAAGGAAGGCTCCTAGGGGTCTTATCAATGTGCATAAATACCTGATGAGGGGGAGTAAAGAAGATGGAGCCAGAGTCTTCTGAGCGGTATTGAATGGATACTAATTGGACATGGCCCTGAGCAACCTGCACTAGGTGACCCAACTCAGAGTCAGGCGGTTGGACTAAATGATCTCCAGAGGTCCCTTCCAACCTCAGCCATTTTATGATTCTAAGTTTAAGATCAGAAGTGAAGTGAGCAATTTCTAAGTGTTCTTCTATGTTTCCTAACCAAATTACAACCATGATTAAAGAAAGATTCTCTTTGACTTTAAAATCAAAGCACTTTTACCTTTATGCGGTACTGAACTTTATTGTTATAAGAGGATCAGGGCTTATAGTTAAAATGATGAATGGACTTAATAAATTTAAGATATAAGTTTCTTAAGTTGGAGCATTAAAGGCTTTATAAAATTCTAAAGAAGCATGATAGTTTGTGGAATGGACCTGTGGACATCATTTAGTCCAACCTCCCACTTGAAATATCATTTAGTCCAGCCTCCCACTTGAAGCACGGTTATCTAGCCAAGTCCTGAAAACTCTAAAGGTGAAGGATACATCACTTTTCTGGTACCTGTTCCAGCGCTGCACACCCACCTTGTAACATTAATTTCTCAATGTCCAAATGATCCTTCCAATCTGTGGCTTTGTTATATCATCTGGCACCACCAAGAAGATGTCGGTTCTTTGTAATGCCTCTTCAAGGGGGTGTTGGTTGCTAGTAAACCTCCCTTCCCCTTAGCCTCCACTTTGCAAGACTAAACCTGCCCACCTCCTCAGAGGTCATGTGCTCTAGGTCCCTGACCATTTGACACCAGCTAAAGGGGAATATCACATTTGGGAGTTTCTCAAACAAGCTCTTCTCTACTATATCAAAACCAAGGACTGATTTCCTACTAAATGCATAAGAAGGAGAGATTTCTGAGGTGTATCTTTTCTCCATAGCCTCCAGCCCTTCTTATTTTTCCATTTTCTGTCTCAGAAAAAAACAGTCAGTTCTGCATTGATTTAAGCATTATCTGTGAACTGGGAAAAATATTTTTCTGTGAAACACATAATTCTCTGAGCAACTAAGAACTTGTCCCCCATTAGCCACATCTGGTCTATGCCAGAGCAGCAAGTGACTCCATAACTTGTCAGTTTTATCAGTTTGGGCTTATAACAAAACAATTCATGGTGAAAAGGGGGTGATGGTGCATATTCAGCATAATATGGCAGGAAGTGAAGGAGAAAAGAACAGACAATAGAAAAGACAGAGCAAATGGAGTGGATTAAAATAGGCCAAACTTGAAGAGAATCAGTATTTTCAATGTGCTGCTGAGAGCTGAAAAAAGTCTCTGTCAAATGGTAAGCACATGTTGAAGTACTTTCCTAAGGAGAGACTGTCATGTCATTGGCTAATAAAAACACAGAATAATCCCAGTCATGTTGCCAGAAGGGTACTCTGTTGTTCACCATAAAATAAGGAATTTGTACATAGCAGAATTCCCCGTGATTAAAAATGTGTTTTGTAAACATGTCTGGAGACAGCTAGCCATGTATCTGTACAACTCCGAACCTTAATAAGTCAGGGGGCTGTATTCAAAGAACAAAGCTTGACATTTTCCTTTTCTGAAAAACAAAAAGATTGAAAGCAAGTAGTTTTTCATGACAGCATCAAAATCCCTTCATGATTAGCTGGAGAAAGAAATTAAATATCATTAAAAGGTCATAAGAACTTGAATGGCCTGAGAACAAAGGAGAACACAATTCTGATAAAAAGCTATGGAGAAAAATATTTTATGATTAAATGTGCTATCAAACTGAATTCTGCTTGGAAAGCAGAGACTTATATAGATGAGGAGGCATAAATTGTAGTTCAGTTTATTATGAAATGTTTTTTTGAAAAATTTTTGTATTAAAAGAAACGAAAACAATCTATCAGGAATCCTCAGGTGTCAATCCCATCCAATATCTTAGTCTTCCACAAATTACAGACAATACACTTCTATTTTAAATTGTCTAATGACAATTTCATGTTTTTTACAACACATAAGCCTTCTTTATGTAAATGTAAGTCCTACAGCTTATAAGTTAATTATACACAGAAAGATGTTTTGACACTTTATATAACACTTTATTTATATTTATGTCTAAATAAACCTAGGTCAATTTAATAAAAAAAATATTTTTTTATCTCATCCAAGATTCTTAGTTTTTTTGGTTTATTAAAGAAGGGTTCTTTCAGAGCCAGGGGAGATAGCTTTCATTTTAGGAGTTTAGGAGGCAGATAGAATTAACTTACCTTAAGGACCGGCAGTTGCTGAAAATTTAAAAAATTTAAATTAAATTTTGCTAACATAAATTTAAAAGTAACTTGACTAAAGTTGTCAGAGCTATTTTATTGAAATAAATGCATTACATCAGAATTTATAAAAGCGTTAAACTAACAACGAAACTAAAGCCTAAAACATAACTTTAAAAAAATGTTGCCATTGGATTTTCCAAGAAAATGTAAAGCATGAAGAATCTTTTGTAAGTCTGTAATGAGCTAAAAAGCAAGAATTGCCTGTGGCAAGAGTTTTTTAGATTTTTGAAACTGAGGCTTGCTGATACTTTTTTTCTTTTATTTTTCTGTAATGAAAAGTCTTAACAGTCTCCATAAACACTGCAATATGTCTCCATTAAAACTAAAAGCAAAAACAAAGTGTCAGGACAGCAAATGGTCTAATGACTAGATCATTTGTTGTCCATAAATTTGTCTAGCTTCTTTTTGAACCTGAAAATACTTCTGCTTCCATAAACTCCTCTGGTAGCAATTTTCAGATGTTCAGTACCTGGACTGATCACCTATTGGTTTTGTCAATTGCCCTCAAATTCCAAAACTGCAAGAATTAGTGAATAACAGTTCCTCTGTCACCTTACACAATGCCTTCATGGGTCTGTAAGTCTCTAACATATACCCCTTCATGCTTTTCCTCTCCAAACCAAAAAGCCTCAGGCTTTCCACTCTCTCCTTATGAGATACTTGGTCCATTCCCTTCATCATTCTAGTTGTCCTTCTCTGTGACTTTTCTAACTCCACTAGATCTTTCTGGAAATGCATTGACCAGAACTGCATATGACACCAAGATGTGGATGCATCAAAATTTTACAAAGCGGAAAAAGGCACCCTCTGTCTGTCTGATTTTCAATACCCTTCCTGACGATGCTCAACATGTTGTTGGTTTCTTTGATTCTGCTGCACATTGAGCTGATGATTTCTGAAAACTGTCAATGGCTCAAAGACCTCTTTCCTGATTTGCAATTACCAGTACTAAGTTAAGTATTACACAAGCATGGCTTTCATTATTTTTATTTAGGTATATTACTTTTATTAGTTATCTATAATCCAGCTATTTTTCACCTTTTGCCCACTCACTCCATTTTCTGAGGTCCTTCTGAACTTCTTCCCCACCAGTAAGTCACCAATAGGGTTTAGTGTTATCCTAAAACTGGGACTTTTCATTGTGCTCGCCCTTTTCCCTTCACTGAGAAAGAAGATGAACAAAACCACGCTAGCACTCATCCTTGTGAAACCCCACTGCTGACTATCTCTCATCCTGAAAAGTGATACTACCTTTTGCTTCCTGTATTTTAACCAGTTTTCAATTTAGGAATGCAGAAAGCAACTAAGGACCAGATTCAAGGAGCTGATCACCCTGAGAAATGAAATATTTATGAAGGTTCTGAGTAAGCTTTTTCAGGTGTAGCAGGACAGACTGATCATGCCTGTCATTCTAAGCTGCAGTTTATGGCACACAGGCTCACAGGAGCTTTGCAAAAGGCAATGGAAATTCCACTTTGCTTTAGAAGAGCCATGATACAGTATAATCTTAAGTATATTTATGCTTTATGAGGAGAAAGACCTCGAGGAGGGAGGTTATATGAAATACAAGGACTTCTTTTAAGCCACCATTGACATAGCTGCCTTTCATATGTTAGAAGCAGGAAAAAATGTATTATGCTGGCATAACTATTGAGAGGATGCTGAGTAAACAAGACATGAGCATTTCTATAGGAAATCTCACAATTATTGCTGTGATGTTTGGATGGACTTGCCAAATGCACCTTAAAATACAAGGAAAAGCATGTTGCTACAATGCAACAGCTCTATTACCCTACTGCAAATGCACTTAGATAAACTGAGGAATTAGTATTTCACAGCGGTCAGCCTTCTTCATAGATTTTTGAAGCCAGAGTGTTCACCACAGCCATGCAGCCTAGTGTACCTGCCTGCATAATATGTCGTTACCTATTTATAGTAATAGAGGCCTCAGCTGTCAGAAAAGTTTTTCCAATATAGTTCTTTTAGACTGTGACAAAGCCACCTCTTCACTTCTTTATGTTGAGACATCACATTTTTTTCTGAAGTCTTTCCCTGCAGGGTAGAGTTTTCAAACCTGAAGTAATTCTTGTAACAATTTTTTTGAGCACTTCTAATTTTTTTCAGGTTACTTTAAGGCACAGATGCCAAACATGGACACTAATGTGTAGGCTTGTAGGATTCATATTACTGAAGTAGGAGGAAGGTGGTAGAAAGAGTATCTTTTCCTAGATGGAGACTTAATAAATTTTTCTTCTGAATGTAGATTGGTATAATAAGGCAGCAATAACAACAGTATCATTTATGAGGTGACTTGGTTTAGTATATGGAAGTCTTGTGTGTATTGTAGTAAGACGTCTAATTAAAGAAAAATTGCCTGTTGTGACAGGAAATGTTGCCTCAGGAAATATAAAGTACATAGGAATACGTGTGCAGTTAAAGGTCCTATTATTGCAAGAGCATGGCTTCTGATAGTCCTAATTAGCAGTTTACACACAGTTGTAAACTTGCTCGATAACCATATCCAGTGATATAGAGAAGGAGAACTGTACTGTGCCTGTGCCACGCTATAATCCCCAGTGGATACAGACAATGCTAATGACAATTAGAAAAACAAAAATCATTGTTTTAATTATTACTTGTAGGAAGACTTTGATTATTGCTTGGAAGAGAAAATTCTAACTGAGCATTGCATATTTTAATGAAATACCTGACATAAAAGTAGTCTTAAGATTACAGAAATCAAGATAACAATAGTCTCCTTGGGAATCTCTTACAATGCTGATTAGAAAGACTGGGCTAGTCACCTGGGTGATTACACTGGTTACTTCTGGAACTGATAAAATATCATCCTGGCACACAAAATTCAGGCTTTGACTGATGTTACATTTGTGACGCAAATGTAGTAACTGACAAGGCTTATTAAGCTTCTGGTCTACTACCTGCCAGCGCAGACATGGTCCCTCCCGATTGTCCCTAAAGCGTTATACAATTTGCTGTCAAGTTTCTGCCATTTATTTGGAAACTGTTACATAGTATAATATATCTCAGTCTTGAGAAATAAATTTTCTCATCCCCCAGGCTGCAGTTTCACATCTTTCACTCTATCTCATTACACCTTCCCATAACCCAACGTGGCACACTAAATAATCCTGTTTCTTACATTATATTTTTACTGATGAACAATTAAATAAATGGTCACTGATCACCATTTATTTTAGAAAAATATTTTTTTCTGTTTATGCTATGCTCCAGAGACCTGTGGAAAGGTTTTTATACATAAATACACACAGATACATCCCTAGACAGAAGCATATACCTAGTTGCGTTCTTTTCTTTCCTCTTAAAAGGACAAGTCAAATATCTTGACTGGTGCAGTCTGAAAAGTCTGAGTCTTTGCACTTTTTCAAAACGGCACAGGAGCAGTTAACTATTATTTTGACTCTATCTCCTTTTTTTTTTAATAATGAAAAGATGCTTTACTCTGAATTTGCATCTGCTCACTTTGAAGGAGAAATTACAATTTACACAGTTATCCATGCTAATCTACATCTGAGTGTCATTTTATTTCTTTGTATTATATTGTTAGATTTTCTACTATCTGACATGCTGTTGACCTCAGCAAATAAGCTGTTGGTTTAATTTGCTGTAGAGCAACAACCTTCAATTATTTCACTGCTAATGAAAATGACTCAATATTCTATAAAACTGATCATAACTGGAAAATACTGATCCCTGATATTCTTAAACTGATCTCTGTACAAAATATGTTTTGCAAAACACAGGAATGCCTAACTCTTACAATAAAAGTGCTTTGCTTTTCCACAACACTGATAGGGCATCAACTAATCCAATGAACTCCTGCGATCTAGACAGGAAAATATTATCTCTGCTTTTCAGATGGAGAGACTGCCAAAATCTGAAGGGACTTGAGATTTCACAAGGCCATAAGGACACAGCTAGAATTATAAATGTAGAATACCCCACATAGTCAACAGTTAGGATAATAAATTGTTAGATATGTTCTGCTCAAGGAGAAAGCATAGTATCCACAAGATGTGATGTCAGTCAATTACTAGTGCAGTTTTTCAGAGTGGGAGGAGGAGGAGAAGAGTCATTTTCTTCTTCTTGCCAGCATACAGTTGAAGTCAAGAGGGCTTTTTCCACTGTCTGCACTTTACAGAGTTCAGACCTGAGGGAAATTTTCCTCCTGACTTGTTTCTTCCTTTTTATTCATATTCATAGATTTTATATTCTTTTGTTATATTTCTTAAATGTGAACTTAAGCGCTGTTGAAAGGTATCAGATGAACAACCCTGGAGAACAAACTTTTGTATTTATATCCAGACTAGAAACAGCACAGCTTTGTCAAAGGCTGGCTAACCAAGTATTTAAAAGTGACCTAGGTGACAAAGTGAAGTAGTGATCAAAAGATGTGAGGACTGGACTCCCTATGAGTACACAGCAGAGTTGCCAATTAATGCTCACTAATATTTAGAGTTTCTTCTCAGATTAGAAATCTGAGAAGAGATACCAAATGTTATTTTCCCTACAAGGCTTTTGTTTTAAATTATTAGCTTTTTCAGAAAGATATGAAGTAGGAAAATTTACTTTTAAGTGTCCAGAAGCCCCTCTGCATAGAAGAGAGGGAACCGCAAGAGTCCTTCAGCTAATGCTTCCTCCACAGAAGCTAGGCTTACTATCATGTGAGGGTTCAGTCCTCACCCAAATGAACTCCTTTTCCTTAGAGAAATCACCAAACATTAGTAATCGTTAGAATCATTAGTAAACATTACAAAATGATTACTCTAATATAGTAACTAAAGTATTATAATTTGCTAAGGTCTAATTAGTTTCAACATTCTGAGAACGAAATAAAGGGAAAAAATACCATCCTCAGGAGAAAAACTACAGGCAAAAATGAGTGCCAAAAGGTTACACTGAGTGTCTATTTTACCAGATAGTAGCTGGAGACAGTATTTTAAGAATACTATTGAAATCAAGGATAAAAATAAGTAGGGAAAAGAAGTCTGAAATGTAAAAGAAGTAAACTCATTTACTTCAGCTTCTGTTTAGTGGAACTGTTCCGCATTTTGTGCAAAGGGAATCACATTTGGCTATATACAACAATAAAACAGATGATGCCAAAGCATGGTTCTACTTGTCATTCACAATCATGGGTTATATCAGAAGACCACGTGGAAAGAAAGAGAAACACGAACCACAGCTCTGTGCAAGTATGTTTACTCTTTGAAAGAAATATTTTAAACATAGGAGTACTGCATACAGTATAACAAGTACTGAGATTCTCATGACTGAGTTAGTCCTGGGTAGTATTTCTTTCTCCTTTCTTTCGGTCAGCCTGAGGAGGAATTGGCATTTGAAATATATACGAGGACTGACCTCACTGAAAAGCATGTTCATATTCTTCCTAAGGAGTCTTTAAAAAACTACCTTTTTAGACAACTTTTTCAAATTGATACAGAGTATGCCAACATTGATCTTCGCAGAGCATTTTACAAGTTCCTTACTTGTGCAGTACTTTGCAAATGCAAATTGGCACATATTAAGAGCCACAGATTAGGATGTTCTTCTAAGGAAACTTCCTACAGATATGATGGTCATTATGGCCAAAGTCCAGCTGCTGAACTGCACCCCCAGTTTTCACAGAGGCAGGTCAGAGAGAGCAGAAGCTGCTCTGGCTGGTGACACCAGTACAGCCTGGTTCTGCTGGACAGACAGGATGGCCCAGGCTCCCCAAGCATGCCCTGTACCCTGCCTTCACTGAGAGATTAGTGGGATGCACTCACTCCCAGCACTGACACCGGACAGGTCTTCAGTGTCCAGAAATGTTCTTAAGAGTTTGGAGGAAGAAGAAATCAAGGCCACAGATGAAAGAGCAGGTACAATGTGAGTGTGCAGGACCTAATGATTCAAATTCTGAAAACTGCACCACAGGAAATTGCTTCTGTTGCTGAATTATTACCAAGGCATTTGACACCACTTTGAGTTTCTCATTACGGGTTTGTTTATGAGCATCAGTGAGACTTGATCTTGCTTTGTCTGTGGTATTCAATGAGATCTGGACTTACTATATTGGAATCTCCAAAAAAAAAAAAAGAAAAGAACAAGAAAATGTTGAATATCTAAGATGCGGTGATCTACATGGGGAACCACAGGCACCTACGTTCTGTGTAGACTTATGATAACACTAAACAACTGTTTCTTCCTAGTTTTTGTCTTGTACAGTATGCTTTTCCTAAATATAGTATATTCACAGTCTTACTGTGAATTTCATATGAATGTATCATGTATAATTTCCCATTATTGACTAAAAACACTTAATTCGTCTTCTTCCAAAGCATTGCATACATATACATTCACATTCTGCAGTTGCAGATATCTCCTCCTCCTGATGAAAATTAATATTGCAATCTGAAAGCAGTATCATTCATAGATAGGAATAACAATTTAATCACCTTACATACAATGAAAACAAAATTTGACCTGACCAGAATTCACCTTGTTTTGAGCGTACTCTGTTATGTGGAGCATTTGGTGTTCACCATAGGGTATTGCACATACTTTTCACACGATTGTTTAAAGCAAACTGAGGCAGATTAATGATACTGTAAGGAGCTACAAAATGAACTACGTGCAATCACTAAATGTCTATTATTAAAACTCAAACACTCATTACACTGTTGTCACAACACTTCTGTTCAGGTCGCCAATGCTGGAAGGCTTTTGCCCACCGTGAACATTCAGTTACCGGTGTTGTAAATCAGGGCAACATAGCTTTTTTTTTTTTTTTTTTGCTTAAGATATAAATTATGAAGACATAATTCTTATCAAAGCCAATTAGAATCTTTGCAGTACCTAGTACAGAACACTTTGCTGTAACTGATGTGTTTTTATCTATGTAATTAGAGGCAGGAGGTTCTGAAATAATTATTCCATTTAAATACTATAGAGGATCAAAGAATACAGCAAAATTCAGAATTGTACTTAGCATCAACAGCAAAAGTCACTCTGTGTTTAAGTCTTATTTCTTTTCAGCTAATACTTTGATTAGAAATTATTTTGGTATTACAGTAGGTGGATAGCTCATCTGCTCTGAACTTGAATTTAGTTTTTAAGAAATGCAGCCAAGAATCAATTAAATTAAATGAAGAAATAATGAAGAAAATGTAAATAATAATATTAGTTACTATAGTAATAATGGTAATAATGATAACAATGGCAATAATAATAATGATTTTGCCAACAGAGTAAAGGATTTATATACTTACTCATTTGGCTGGCATGGTAAATCCCTGAATTATCCTACTAAAACTAGTGCAAGTTTACCAATTATAAAACACTGTATTATACAAGAAAACGATTTAAAGGAATTCCCATTTGCCTTCTAAAACATTAGTTAATACATAGCACACTTATATGATGTGTGAAAAAAGAGATATACAGGGTCAACTTTGCATCACTTGCTAGTGCAAGTTTAATTCAATGAATACTTCTAATGAGCATTTAGTATTTGAAGAAGCATCACTTTTCTAGGAAGATTTTATTTAGATTTTTCATGTCTCTCATAGATACTTTCCCTGCTCCATTCCACTTTCCTCAGTTTTTAGCACTTGGGATTATCACTGAGTTCTTCTGAACAAATGGGTTTGAAGAAGGACCCTATAGCATAAATTTAGTCTACTCAACTTCTCCTAACCTCTCAGAGTGACTTATTTTAATCATTCTGGTAATGGTTTGCACTCTTCAACTGAATTCCCTTAATGAATGAAAAGCAGTATTACTGCTTTCCTGGTTTCATCAAAAACATCCCATGTTTTGCTTTCTCTCTTGCTATTTACTTTCAAGGTGACGCTAGATTTTTTTTAAAATAAAAACAGTTACAGACCTTCTTAAATGTTTTCTGCTGATATAATCCCAACAATGACAGAATCTCACAAAAATCTTTAAGCCCCCTCCAATAGCCTGAAAAATTGCAAATGTTGTAAAGATTTGCAACATTTTTGGCCATGCAGCTAAAACGTTTGCTTTTCACTCACTGTTTAAAACTAATAGAATACATATAATGGACATGGGCTGACATTTTCTCTGACTATGCCAAGAGCTGCATTACACAGATAAGCCCTAGAAAAGAATAAATGAAGAATCTCTATCAACCTAAAGAATTTTTGCTGCATATACTGTATTGTCACTCTTTGAAAGTCAGTGCAATTGCTACTGCCTTGTGAGCAATTAACATACGCAATGCCTATCTTTCTTCTCTGCTCCCCTTTTTATCTGGGACTTCAATTAGCCTGATTTTAGTGGTAGAGGAATGATTCACTGGCAAGTTCAGCTACATCAATCTCCTTTTCTTAACATAAAATCTAGAAGGACCTCGAAACACTTTAGTGTGTTAGTCCCACAGAAAAAAAACAAGATGACTTCATTTTGATGATCTTACACAAGTCTTTAACGCTATGTAGACATATAGAGAACATCTGCTGAACTGAAGCTGCTTCTGTAGCAGTTTTACATGGATGCATTGTATTTGGACTTTGTAACACACTAAGAGCATGCACTTATTCTTCAGTCGCTGAGATCCAGCCCAGGGTCAATTGCTTATTAGAATATGCTAACTTAGAGCCTTGTGGTGATGTGAGCTTGTCCTATGATTAAGAGATGAGTGGTTCATTATTTAAACATTGACTACTTGCCTATTTCACTGTTTTAGTGAAATAGGAGCTAAAGTCATTAAATAAGAAAGCTGTCATAAATCAGAAATAAACCAGAGAAGATATCGTTTTCTTGTCACTTTGGGTTCTCAGCCTCGGAATTAAATCTCTGCCAAAGGAACTGGGGTAAGCTGGAGAACGTATTTTCTACCTTGAGCACTGCAGAACTGGTGAGAAAAAGCCTACTTTCCTTCCTGCAGCAAACACAGCAAGGGAAGGTAGAAGTGGCTGGAGTCACATTTACCTGACCACAGGGGCATTTCCCCATCTATGCAGAAGCAATCAATTAGGCAGAAAATTGTATACTGGCATTCTGTGCTTTCAGCTGGTTCTCTCCTAAAGAAACAGAAGAATAAAAGCAAGTATTTAGATAATGAAGTTTCAGGGGTAAGTCAGGTTGGGAAGACAAATACTGGAGAATTTTAATTAAAGCTCTTGAGGTCAAACAGTTTTGTCAGGTTTCCAATATTTTTACTAATGAACTTGCTTCTAAATTAAAAAATTTGATGATATTCTTGTATCTAGGTGAATTACCCAGTATAAAAAATAGGCAAGTAAGATTCCCAAGAATACTGGATCTCAAATGCAATTTTTAGATTTCATGCCTTTCTAGTACTGCATCACATTGTAGGTTAGAACTTCTAAAAAGAAAAGAGGAATGCCACTCTGCTGGCAAAAGACTTAACTATAATGTCCTAAAATACAATTTCTCTCCTTTGCTGCCTTCCAGGCTATTTATTTTGCACAGCCAGTGCCAAAAGTCTAATTAGTCTTCTTGGAAAGTGGAAACTACAATGGCAATGGTCTGTGTGTATAACCAAAATGTTTTTCAGGGAAAAAAAAGATAGGCAAAAGCATCCAAAAGTGTTGCAGGAAAACAATGCATTCATTATGTATTCTACACCACTCAAATGCAAACAGTGGAATCTCAGAATCACACAGTCTCACAGAATAGCTAAGGTTGGAAAGGACCTCTGGAGATCTAGTCCAACCCCCCTGCTCAAGCAGGGTCTCCTAGAGCGCATTGCATAGGGTCGCGTTCAGGCAGGTTTTGAATATCTCCAGGGAAGGTGACTCCACAGCCTCTCTGGGCAACCTGTTCCAGTGCTCAGGCATCCTCACAGGAAAGATTTTCTTCATGTTCAGACGGAACTGCCTGTGTTCCAGTTTGTGCCCGTTGCCGCTTGTCCTGTAACTGGGCACCACGGAGAAGAGTCTGGCCCCATTCCCTTGACACCCTTCCTTCAGATACTTGTACACATTGATGAGGTCTCCTCTCAGTCTTCTCTTCTCCAGGCTCAACAGGCCCAGCTCTCGCAGCCTTTCTTCAGAGGAGAGATGCTCCAGTCCCCTCATCATCTTTGTAGCCCTCCGCTGGACTCTCTCCAGTAGTGCCTTGTCTCTCTTGTACTGGGGAGCCCAGAATTGGACACAGGACTCGAGGTGAGGCCTCCCCAGGGCTGAGTAGAGGGGGGGGTATCACCTCCCTCGATCCGCTGGCAACAGTCTTCCTAATGCACCCCAGGAGACCATTGGGCCTTCTTGGCCACAAGGGCACATTGCTGCCTCATGCTTAACTTGTTGTCCACCAGCACTCCCAGGTCGTTCTCTGCAGAGCTGCTTTCCAGCAGGTCAACCCCCAGCCTGTACTGCTGCAGGGGGTTATTGCTCCCCAGGTGCAGGACCCTGCCCTTGCCTTTGTTGAACTTCATGAGGTTCCTCTCCGCCCACCTCTCCAGCCTGTCCGGGTCCCTCTGGATGGCCTGCACAGGACCCTGCACAGTCTTCTGGTGTGTCAGCCACTCCTCCCAGTTTAGTATCATCAGCAAACTTGCTGAGGGTGCACTCTGTCCCTTCCTCCAGGTCATGGATGAATACATTGAACAAGACTGGACCCAGGACTGACCCCTGGGGGACACCGCCAGCTGCAGGCCTCCAACTTGACTCTGTGCCACTGACCACAACCCTCTGAACTCTGCCATCCAGCCAGTTCTCAATCCACCTCACTGTCCACTCATCCAACCCACACTTCCGGAGCTTACCTACGAGGATGGGATGGGAGACAGTGTCAAAAGCCTTGCAGAAGTCCGGGTAGACAACATCCACTGCTCTCCTCTCATCTACCCAGCCAGTCATTCCGTCAGAGAAGGCTGTCAGATTGGTCAAGCACGGTATCCCTTTGGTGAATCCATGCTGACTACTCCTGATCACCTTCTTGTCCTCCATGTGCTTAGTGAGGACCTCCAGGAGGAGCTGTTCCATCAGCTTTCCAGGGATGGAGGTGAGGCTGACAGGCCTGTAGTTTCCTGGCTCCTCCTTCTTGCCCTTTTTGAAGACACCCATGACCTTTCCAAGATGGTGGATAACATCCGCCAGCTCCCTCAGCACTCGTGGGTGCATCCCATCAGGGCCCATTGATCTGTGTATGTCAAGTTTGCTGAAATGCTCTCTAGCCCGATCCTGGGCTTACGGCTTTGTAGCACTATTTATGTTAGTAAGTACATAACTATCATTTACTGTTCTCTTACTGTAAGATTTCTATTGTTTTACAGTTTCTAAAATGGGGTTGGATGGGCATGTCAGAAGAAAAGGCAGCTTAGTTAATGCTAGCACCTTCTCCCTTGAGTTCATAAGCAACGTCACTTCCTCACAGCTTTACGCTAATGGAATTTCAAGCCCCAACTCCACCCCTCAAGTATTTCCCAGCTAGTAATAAGTTTTCAGAAGAAAGCAATTTGTTCACAGTTTTGTCATAACTTCAGTTACAGCTCAGTTTCCAAGACTTTTCATGTGAGTAAAAATACATATGACCCAATTGTAGTCATTAATGATGAACTGGTGGTATTTTCAAAATAAGTGTTGGTGATGATCTTACTTTCGA
Organism: Struthio camelus; assembly: GCF_040807025.1. Classification (NCBI taxonomy): domain Eukaryota; kingdom Metazoa; phylum Chordata; class Aves; order Struthioniformes; family Struthionidae; genus Struthio; species Struthio camelus. The sequence continues at coordinate 80,098,713 of NC_090944.1, read as the reverse complement.
TAATAGTTTTTGATAAAAAACACATTCTATCAAGAGTTGTGAAATATATGAAGAATAAAGGGTGACCTATTATTTTGAAAACTCATTTTAGAATCGTAGAATGCATTTACACTAACAAAATAAATCTGTGGAATCTGTCAAGTTTGCCAGCATGTCCGTGTTCTGTCTGAAGCACAGAAGGTTGGGTTCTCTGGGTCTGAACACACAAGACATGTAGAAAATATCTGTACATTTACCCTGGAACTTGTGAGTACCTCATAGATGCTGTTATTGTTTTACTGTAAAGTCACTTTGCTTTCATCCTGGCAGCCTTCAGGAACAGTAGCTGTTGGACAGCCTCTGTGGGGTTGGGGGAGAATGAAGAAGAGGCATGGGCAACCACAAGTCTTCAAGCCCCCAAGGTTGAAGAGAAGAGCAAATTTAGGAATTACATAACCATGCTTTACTTAATGATTGCTGTTATCTTTCTGTCTAATGTTGTCAGGTTCCTATAGCAAACTGCATTTAATTTCAAGTGTTAGATCTTGTTGTCTTTTTCATTGACCTGGGTAGGCACATTGTCAGCTGCCGAATCAATAAATAGTTCAAAATTCTGTGTTTGCTTTTGCTGCTTGAACAGTCATTGGATGGTGGAGGAGGCTGAAGCAGATTTAATGACCCAAGAATAAGCGTGCCTGCAGACTAGCCCATTCATTTCCATTTATTTTGATATGGAACTGAGGTGCAATCCCAATCCTTTAATTCTCTCTTCCCTCTTCTATCAAAGTTACATGTGGCAGCAGCTTCAAGGCCTTGGATGTGAGGATTTGTAAGCCCAGGTCCAGATTTTTATCAATGTTAACAGGACTCTTAAAAGAATGTCACTTGAGGGAGTGGGCTATATTTAAAATTCAGTTCTGATAATATTTTCTGCTCTAAAGGAACAATCTAAAAAGAGTTAGGTTATATGGTATAGGATTAATAGAAATAAGATGGACCTCTTTCACATTATTTTGATGCTCATGCACTGAAAAAGAGATCAAATTCACAAGCCAGAGAGCCTGCAGTACTTGTCTTTCAGTATCAGAACTTGTTAAAATTGTCCAGATACAAATAAATCATTTTTATTTGGGGGGACGGGGGCCCCGATAGGGCTAAGATCCCATTAAATGGTAGTGGAACATGGGGGCTTGATAGTGTAGAATAGATGGCAAAAAAAGTACAAAGTAATAGTGAAATAAAAGTACAATGAACAAAAGGAAGAAAGATAATTTTGCCTCTGCACCCTTGCTTCCTGCTTTCATATTGCACTGCTTCGTTCAGTCCCTTCACTGTGTTGCTTTTACCATTTCTTATGAGTTTATTACTTGTCCTGGCTTTCTAGGTAACATACAACACCAGTACAAGACCTGAATAATGACATCCTCTGCAGTTATACCTAATCATTCTGAACCTGAATTTTGCCTAGAATGTATGCAATTAATGTTATTACAATGTTTACTATTACAGGAAAATAATACATGTCAGTAGAACGGACCAAATGACCCTGTACCCCTTTGTTAGTCTGCCATTGTAAACATCCAACTAAGCAGTATTATGGACTTGCTAGTTATCCTTGGACCCATAGAATATGCAAAAAATGATCCACTCTAATCTGTCCATTCACATCAGCCATTTATTTGAAGCAATGGAGGGTTATTTTTCAAAGTGAAGACCCATTAATTGTGTAGAGATGGCTAACAGGTGTCCTAAAGCCTTGAAGGTCCAGGGACAATAGCATCAGTCTTTCGGGTCCAATCATTTCTTCTGTGGCTGCAATGTTTCCTAGTCAGTCAAGCTCAACTCTCCTCATATGCATCTTTCAACTGATAGAATAATCCTAGGAGGATTTACCAGAGGACAGACATGGTATACACTTTTAATAATGATAGAAATATCCACGTCTGAAAGCTGAAACAGATGGCTATTAGACAATGTGCCATAGTTGCCTTTCATTTACTAATGTTGCTTCAATCTATGAACAATATACCCACTGTGCTAGCAAATGTACTGCGCTAGCACTGAAATGCCATGGCAACCACTATATTCTGCCTCTGCCGTTTCCCTGGCCACAAAATCTAACAGTTCTGCAATATATTATTTTCCTCTTGTGTCCTATTACATTTTTACTCTTTTGAGAAAAATCAATTTTATCTGTATTTTCTTCTGACAAGACTTTCTCTTCTTGTTTCTTATTTGAGATTATATTACCAGCAGGTATACTGTTGGCATGCTGTATTGTTTTATGCTAAGTTTACATTATTAATTTTAATTATCTCCTTCAGGGAAGGCTTTGTTTCTAAATAATGTGGTGAAATCCTTAAGAGAAAGAAATTGTGGCCTCTTTGTGCATATGTTTAATATATGCACAATTCTAAATGTCTTACTACTTCACAAAAATCAATCTGAAAGTGCAGTCCTACTCTGTTTATTAACACCATACTTCAGGGTCCTGAGAGGTTAATTTTATTTTGATGGTTGTCAGACCTTCAGTGATCCATATCAGAGAAGGTAGGCACGGGTCCACATCTAACATACTAGCTACTTCCCAGCTCAGACTGTATGGTCTTTTAAAGAGTGCATGGTCCTTATAAATGATGGATCAAAGAAAAGAAGAGCTATGAGAAGTGATTGATCTATTATAAGAGTATTTTTGTTAATTGGGAGAATGGATGAATGGAGAGAAGCTATGAAGGGAGAAGATAGGAGAAAATAGTGTTTAGAAGTGGTGGAAAAAACATTTACAAATTTATATAGACTCTTAGGAAGAAAGGGATATGCAGCTTAAGCCTGAGACAGAACTTCATGGTTTCATGTCCTTATCTTTATGAGTTTACAACTTTACAACTTAGAGAAGGCCACCTTTTACATGTTTCAGCTATGGAGCAGCTCATCTCAGTAACTTAATATGCTGATAATCTGTTTTACTGAGGAAACTCAGGTGAAAAAACGAGTCAGAGTTTGCTAAGCCATGAAGAGTTGTGCTTAGTGGGTTTTCTGTGCCATAATCAACACTGGTATTAAGAAAAAAATATACCTCCTTCTATACCAAAAGGTAACTACCTTGATGTAAGACCTTACAAACCGGTATCTTTTTAGCTAATTATTCTAGTGAACTTCAAGCTATCTTGGAGAAGGAAATTCTCTCTGAATGTATATTACACTAAAGAGTCTTCTTGGTGTTGTGACAATATGCCGGGGAGAAGGGCAGAAATGGAGTATGGCTTAGGAAAGCCAAAGTCCGCCAGGAGCTGAATCTGGTGAGGGACATGAAGGTCAACAACAAAGGCTTCTACAGCTGTACCATCAGCAAAAAGAAGAGTAGGAAAACTACGGGCCTGCTAGTGAATGTGGCAGGGGACCTAGTGGCAAAGGAAACAGAAAAGTCCAAGATACCTTGGTCTTTACTGGTAAGACCAGCCTTCAGAAATCCCAGGCCTCTGAGACCAAAGGGGAAGTCTGTAGCTAGGAAGACTTACCCTTGGTGGAGGAGGATCAGGTCAGGGAACACTTAAACAAACTGGACCCTAATAGGATGCACCCGTGAGGGCTGAGAGAGCTGGCTGATGTGATCGCAAGGCCTTTGAAAGGTCATGGCAACTGGGGGAAGTTCCTGAGGACTGAAAGACAGCAAATGTCATTCCCATTCTCAAGAAGGGCAAGAAGGAGGATTCAGAAACCTACAGGCCAGTCAGCCTCACCTTGATCCTAGGGAAGGTGATGGAGCAAATCCTCCAGGTAACCATTTCCAAACTTATCAAGGACAGGAAGGTGATTGGGAGTAGCCAGCGTGGATTTACAAAGGGAAAATTGTGCTTAAACAACCTAATAGCCTTCTATGATTAGATGACTTGCTTGGTGGATGAGGGGAGAGCAGCAGATATTGTTTATCTTGACTTTAGCAAAGCTTTTGACACTGCCTCCCATAACATTCTCATACACAAATTGATGTTGGTGAAAGTAAGGAATAGATACATGGACAGTGAGGCACACTGAAAACTGAAGGCTCAGAGGGATGTCATCAGTGCCTTGAAGTCCAGCCAGGGGCCAGTCACTAGTGGTGTAGCCCAGGGGTTGATATTGGGGCTAGTACTGTTTAAACCCTTCATTAATGACCTTGCTGATGGGATAGAGTACACCTTTAGCAAGTTTGCAGATACAAAACTGGGAGGAGTGGCTGATACACCAGATGGTTATGGTGCCATTCAGAGGGACCTCAGCAGGCTGGGAATATAGGCAGAGTGGAGTAGCATGAAGTTCAACAGAGGGAAATGCAAAGTCCTTCAGCTAGGGAGGAATACTCCATGTACTAGTGCAGGGTGGGAGCCAATAAGCTGGGAAGTGAAAAAGACCCTAGCGTCATGGTGGACAACAAATTTACCATGCGCCAGCAAAGTGCCCTTGCAGCAAAGGCAGCCAACAGCATCCTGGGCACGTTAGGAAGAGTGTCATTATCAGGTCGAGGGAGGTGATCCTTCCCCTCCAGTCAGCACTGGTGAGACCACATCTGGAGTGCTGTATACAGTTCTGGGCTCCCCAGTGCAAGACATGGGCATACTGGAGTGAGTCCAGCAAAGGATCACAAGGATGACTAAGGGACTGGAGCATTTCTCATACGAGAAGAGGCTGAGAGAGCGGGAACTGTTGAGCCTGAAGAGAAGGCTTGGGGGGGATCTTATCAATATGTATAAATTCAATATGCATAAATACCTGATGGGAGAAATAGAAAAGACAGAGCTAGACTCTTCTTTGCGGTATCCAGTGACAGGATGAGAGGCAATGAGCACAAATTGAAATATAGAACATTCCATTTAATTACAACCCCCATCTTTTTTTTTTTTTTTTACTGTGAGAGTGGTCAAAAACAGAAATAGGTAGCCTGGAGAAATTGTGGAGTCTCCATCCTTGGAGATATTCAAAACCCAGCTGGGCACAACCCTGAGCAACCTACTCTAGGTGACCCTGCCTGGATGCAATCCCGTGCAATGTGCTCTAGGTGACCCTGCTTGAGCAGGTGGGTTGGATTAGATAATCTCCAGTAATTCTGTGATTCTGTGAACTGCAGACTGTTACCTGAATATCTGGCACAAGCTCTGATCTCTGTCAGCATAGGGCAGAGAATATTGTGTGATAATAATGAGTTATACTCTCTTAGCCAACCTTGGTGTTGACCAGGTTGGAAGGAATTCTTGTTGTAGAAACAGTTAGCTTTGTTCAAGAATACACTACCCAAAGGCAGAAAAGTGAGACTAACAGAGGTGTTCAAAAAGAGTTAGATTTAGGTTAACGCTTGATCTTCTATATCATTTTGCACTCCAAAAATTCTTTCACTCTGTGAAAAGACTTCATGCCATTTTCTCATTTGTTCTTATGTTCTTATTAACTAAGACTACAATATTAATACCTTTTCTGAACTAATTTTTTTCTGAACCAGACAAAGGGAGACAAGGACATAGTGGATAATATCAAGTTTAAAATTGCAGCCTAACAACACTTCAAGTCTACTCTCAAATTGCTATGAGGTGCTTATGCATAACACATGCACATTTTTAAAATGGCCATTACAAGATGCAGACAGAAATGTTCTCTGCTGAGTTACTTCACACTTTTCAGCCCTACAACACTCTTCTAAAGTTACGGAATGCATCTTTTCCCCCTACATCCAACTTTATCTATGTCTAAGATAGCTCTGCTGTCTCACTTCCACTGCTGTAACTTCCTCAGGAATAGAGCACCAGCAAACAGCCAGTCAGTATCAAAACTAGTAATTCTATATAGTTGGAGCCATAATTTTCATTCTAATACCTTGTCCATCCCCCTTGCTATTGCGACCGACCCTGACAAAGAGTTCCTTTTCTAAGCCTTTCTCTAGTGCAATGAGTCTCGAGGGAGCTGTAAGAAGGTCTCTATTGTTCTACTAAGTCACATTCATCTTTGAAGCAGATTTTTAACTGGAGTTCAAAAAATCAGTGCACTGACTGCATAAAGAAACTGGCTAGCAGCCTATAGAGAATCATGTAAGTACAAAGGCATAGTTCTCCATGTGGATTCTTTGTGTCATCATAATTCTTCCATTTCAAAAGTAACTTACTCAGAAATTTTGTCATCAAACATTTTTCTCCCCATTACTATGCCAGTAATATTATTTCTACAGCACATTTTTATGTACAGACAAGTATATATAGTTTATCCTTTGTGCAATGATACAGGCTTTCTATATGATCCTGAGTAACTGCCTATCTCAATATATCATATAAAATGAGAAGGACTGGCCTGTCTAAACTGTAACATGCTTAAGAAAATGTCTTACAGTTGGTGTCTATAAAGCTTCTGTTTTGCTGCCATAGTAGAAATAACTCTGAAAAGAAAATGACAGTAATTGCATGTTATGATGAAACAGGAAATTAAATCCATATAGGACTGAAAATCAAAGAAAAGATTTTTGGGTACTCAGAATAGAGCAGTAATGGGCACAAGTGCAAGTGTTCAGAACCGATTTCTTCATAGCTTCTCTGAACTCTTCTGCCCTTTAAGTAAACTGAGAAGAAAACAGCTCTTATAAGATTTTTTTTGTACTGTACAACAAATTCAAGATAACTTTGAAGCGTCTCTTTCCATTGTATGTAATTAAATCCAGTTCAAGAAGGAAATCATAAGTTTTGTTTTGCTGTAGGGGAACAATTTTTATTATTTCCAAGCTCTAGCATTTGTTTTCAAGATATAGAAGATATCTTTTGTTGGAGAAGGATAAAGTTACAACATATTTACAAAATTAGCTGAATCATCTTACATATTATAATTATAATCCATCTTATAATAAATATTATAATCTTATGAATGAAATTCATTCTGATCAAAGATGTGACAATATAAAAATATCAGCTGGGATGTCAATAGCAGTACTATGCTGATTCATGTTTGTACAACATTTCAACATGCTGTTGTTTGTTGCCATAAGCCATCTACTATGTTCTCATAAAAATGGGTATACAGTTCAGTCCGGTTCAGTTCAGTTCTGTGAACACCTTCAGCTTGTGATCAGTTTTCAAACACAAGTTATTTAAATATTACCCACTTAAATCTGTATTTAGAAGCTTAAGTAAGTATTTCAATCCAGCATCTCTGTGAACTTCTGGAAATACTGTATATTATCCAAAAAAAATATTTTGCAACTTTATTTTTAGTTTCCAAATTAGAAATATTGGCCACTACTAAATGTTGGTTTTCACACTAATACTTTGGCCACAGCTACAATGCAAGATGCTATGAATTTCATCATATTTTGCAAGTGATTTCTGGAAACTATTGATCATATATATGGTGAGAAATGGTATTTGTTTATGCACTTCTGTCTTGAAGCTCAGTTTTTATGTCAGACACAAAGAACTACCTGAAGAAATGTATAGACATTTAGGTCTGGACAAAGCAGATCATGTGTGGAGATGGTTACATGCTAAACTATCCACAGTGAATGCTAATTATCTATAACAGAAGACGATCACGTCATAGACCTTTAAAGCAATGGACATGGGATTAGATGCACCTGAGCTGAAGCTCGTCATGTCACTGTAAGGCTGCTCTCAAACTTTTCAGAAGGTCACGTAAATCAGAGGAGATTCTTGAAGACTGGGAAAAGGCATACATCAGGCCTATCTTCAACCGGTAACAAGGCAAATCTGGGGACTCACAGGCTAATCTCACCAAATCCTCCGGGAAATCATGTCCGAGCACATGAAGGAAAACAAAGTGATTGGAAACAGCCAGCAAGGGTTTACAAAGGGCAAGTTCTGCCGGACCAACCTGATTGCTCTCCGTAATGACATGACTCAGCATAGGGACAAGGCGTTGTTGTTTATCCTGACTTTAGCAGCAATTTTGACACCATCATACCCTTATAACAAACTTAAAGAGCTACAGCTTGATGGTCTATAAAGTGACTGGAAAATTAGCTGGAACACCAGGCTCAAAGGTTTGTGATCAATGGTACAAAATCCAGCTGGTAGTTGGTTGCGAGTGGCAGTCCTTAGGGTTGATACTGGGGCCCGTATTGTCTAATATCTTCACTAACAACCTGGACAACTGGCCATAATGTACCCATAGCAAGTTTGAGGGTGAATACTGAACTGAGATTAATGGTTGATGTGCTAGAGGGCAGGGCTGCCATTCACAAGAACCTCAACAGGATGGAGAAAGGGGCTGACAGGAATCTCATTAAGTTCAGCAAACACAAATACCTACACCTGGCACAGAATAACTACATGCAGCATCTGTACAGTTTGGGCACAGACTGGCTAGAAAGCACCTCTGCAGAAAAGGCCTGGGAGGTCATGGTGGACAACAAGTTGAACATGAGTCAACAGTGTGCCCTTGTGGCCATGAAAATTCTCTTTATACTGGGTTGTATCAACCAGCAGGTCCAGGGATATGATCCTTCCCCTCTATTCAGCACTTGTGGGACTGCAGTTGGAGTACTGCGTCCAGTTTTGGGTGTCTCCATACAAGGCAGACATTATCATACAGGAGCAAGTCCAGCAGAGTCCACCAAGCTGGTCAGGGGTCTGGAGCACATGGTGTGTGAGGTGAGGCTGAGGGAGCTGGGCTTTTCAGACCAAAGAGGAGAAGGCTGAGTGGGGACTTTGCTGCTGCCTACAGCTGCCCAAGAATCAATTTTAGAGAAGACAAAAATAGACTTTTCTTGGAGGTGAGCAGTCAAAGGCCAAGAGGCAATGGACACAAATTTCAACGCAGAAAGTTCTGGTTTGGTATTAATAGAGAAGTTTTCACAGTTAGAGTGGTCAAACATTGGAAATGGTTTCTCAGAGATATTGTGGAATCTCTTATCTTGAAGATACTTAAAAAACTTGATGTGATCCGGAGCAATCTAATTTAACTTTGAAGTTCAGTCTAATTTTAAAGCTGGACTTATTTTGAGTGGGGGCTTAGATGAGGTGATCGCCACAGATTCCTTCCAACTTAAATTATTCTATTATTCTATGATAAATTTGGGAGTCAGGTTTTGAGATCTGAAGAGTTCACAGAGGCATGCAGCCTGAGACATAGGGAATTTGAAGCAGAACGGAATATTAAACTACCTCACAGCTCTTACTGGTATTGGAAAAGGCAACGTGTGGAAGATAAAGACACAGGAATATTTCTGAATATTGTCTGCTTTCTTTGTAGATAAAAGAGAGAACCAGTATTACAATGGTTTGTGGGTAGAATTGTGGTTAGCAATAAAGTGGATTCCTTGCCTGCTTTCACACTGAAAGGTTATGATAGTTATAGATCTATATTGTTTTGTGCTAAAACAAAGATTTATCTACATGCCCTTATCCAACTCTGAATATCGTGTTTGCACTCTGTCAAAGTGATTTATAAATGGTTGATTATAGCTGTAGCTGGCTGATGGAAAGAAGTATTTCCTGAACAACATGTCATCGCATCACTTTTGTGTTTTGTCGTAAGAAATATGTTCAATCTATTTAAATTTTCTCTCAGTAAACACTATCAGATATTTGTCCCTGAGGGGCTCATTATCTCAAATGATAGATTTAGCCATTAGCAGACAGTGCACTCAAAAGGGTTTTCAGAAGTAAAGGTAAGGAAAAAGCTACTCTGTATAATGAGCCATCTTGCAGGATATGAACAAGATAGTTTCCAGATATGTTTACCTGAGTACTTGTGGATCATCTATGAACTTAACTACAGTGACAGAAAAGAGAAGGATGATAGCAATTCATTTCCACCTTTTTTTCCCGAAACTGTTTATCATTGTGGTATCTGAAGCATAGAGATGTGTCAGAGTTGGGGGCTGCTAATTAGTATAACGATTAACTAGTCTAGCAACTGAATAGCTGCCATCCTAGCTAAGGTCAGAATCTAATGTAGTGAGCCTGAGGGAGCAGGACAGGCAACTTTTTGAAATGACTGAGGAAAGCTCTTCAGTGGAGCTATGGAGACTGATCTTTCTCTGATGTATATTTGCTTTATCTATGTTATTGGAAAAGCCCATGAACAAGAAAAAGCATTCACAGAATGCTAGTCATTTACTGCCAAAGGGCACAAACAGTGGAAACGTGAAACACTTGGATATAACAAGTGTGTTCAGATCTAATGTGAGAGTTACAACATATTTTTTATTTAGGGAGAGGGGAGTCATTTGTTTGTATCCTTTACCTCTGAGCTGGGGAGACTTTTCCAGACCTCTTTCTTCCAAGCCCCATTGCGGAGACGTGCCCAATAGCAAACTCAAAAGCTTTTCCAGTGGCTGCTGTTCTACCCTCCTCAAATGAACACATCTGAAGACATCACTGTTTATCTATCTGTAAAGGCCTTAGTCATTTCAACTGAGTTCTCTGGGCAAAATGAAATCCATTTAGGCTCTAAGCAAAGCAATTTACATTTGTGGAGATTTTCATAATTCTTTTCATACATTCCCTGAGGGAACATCTGCTTAAAAAACCCAAATCTGCTCACTGAGTAGCTTGATAAAAGAGAATCTGTGAGGGCATTTTTCAGCAATTATATACATGGATTTTAATTTGTCAATAGCCAAGAAATACCATAATGTTATTCTGTTTGATACAGAAAGCTGATAGCAGTAGTTTATTTTTTATCTACATCAATAATATGGCATCAGCTATTATCCACTGCTGAAAGCAGTAGCATAATATTTATGTTCTGTGTTATGGAATACTCTGCCAGTTACCAAGGAAATAAAGAACAATGAAATAGCCGATTGCCTTGTGCCAAATGCATGAAACTTTCTGAACTGGACAGTCAGCTGTCCAGCTGTCAGCTGTCCAGCTGTCTAAATACTTAGAAAAGTCTTCGAACTAATTTATTCAGTTTTACAGCTATACGTTCTGTAGAACACATTTTTCTCTGAGTCTAATGTAAATGACATAGACATATGTTCACATGATTTAACACTTTAGGGAGATATATTACCTTGTACCTGCAAGCTGACAATTTCCTTCTCGACATATTCATTAATCCCTGTAATGGAAATGTGGTAAGCATTATAAAAAGACTTTGACCCCTATTCTGTAGAATCCAGCCTAAACAATCAGCTGAGAAAATTTCAACCCATTTGATAGATGCATTTGGGTGAGTGAGATATAATTGAGTAACGTTGCTATCAAAGTAGTCTGACTGAGGCACCTCTTCCGATGCCTTAGGCTTTCAGATTACTATGGAGATAGGTCAGGGATACAGGGCAGACTTTTACATTGACATTTTTATTTCCTCTTCTTTCTCTGGCTGTGTGGGCAGATGATTGCAGGCAGCAAATAACTTGAAAAGTCCATATGCCCTTTTCTTGCTACAGTTGCCCCCAAGTTTGGTTCTACTTTCAGAGTCCCACCGAGCTTCACTTCACTTTATGTCCTTTTCTTCATCACTCAGCAGAAATGTTGTGTAACAAAATAGCACTTAGCTTTCAGACTCAGTCTGTGCACAATCAATGCATTTCTCTAGCAGTGGTGATCTCACCTTCAACGAAATCAAAGGAAAGAAGACCCTCTTTCAAAACATGTCTGAATTGAGAGTGGGCAAGGAAGTACAGTGTTTGCATATGCTTGGATGAGGAGAGTGAAGGAGGCTGAGTTAGTGTGAGATGAAGAGTGACAATAAAAGACAAATAAGGAGAAAAGGAAAGAACAAGAACAGTTTGGAAAAAAAAAGAAGGAAAATTTGTCAAAGAAACAGGCAGGAAGGTGGTCAGAATGATGTGGGCAACATTATAGAAATAGCATCAAATTGCAAAAGAACTGGAAGGTTTTCCTTCATGGGATGAAAATTTGCCTGCCAGTGTACAGGCACTTGAAAATGACAGCAAATTAATATAATAGTCATAAAATATAACTTAGGGTGCCATTTCTCACAGTTTAAACATGTTCTGTCTAGGATTGCTGCAAGCTGGGAAAAGTTAGGAATTTTGTATATAAATGTAGATGAGCAAAATCTTTTTTGTTACAGTAAAGTGTATGTGACAGGAAATATGCTGATTACTTAATTAAATATGACATAGGAAGGTGCTCGGATACTACTGCATGATGCCTGTATGATGATTACTGTAAGATGACATTAAAAGACGAAATACAGACTGCTTTAAAAGGAACTGATTTTCTTCTTCTAAAAAAGTTAAATAGTGGAATTTACAAAACAAGAAAACTGCAAAGCAATAACCTTCGGTCTGAGATTCAGCTCCTGCTGAGAGAATTTGTCAAGAATTGAGTTGATAAAAACTTACTTATGTTAACTAGTTCAAACAGAAAAGCAATGCTGTCTCTAACAGAACATAGAGATATCCCTAAATCCATTACAGTGCATTAAGTCCTACAGGTCTTTAGTCAAGAATATTCAGTTCCGTTTCAAGAATGATAAATTGAAATTACCAATCAGTTTTTATTTGCTTTTCAGATTAGAATAATTCTCCCACTAGCAGGATTGCAGGTTTTTTTTTTTTTTGCCTGTTAAAGTAAGCTGTTGCTGTGTATATCAGAAAAAGTAGAAAGCAAGGGCAGCTTTACTGGCAGAAAATGCTTTTGCAACGCCCCTTTTTTACTCTCTAAAAGTCTTTGAAGATTATACTCTTCTTAACGGGCCTTTCAGCAGAGTAACAAGGACTGTCAGGGCGCTGAGGGCTCCCCTCGCCACCTACCCCGCGTCCCCCCTGCCCAGCCCTGGCCCCATCTCAGCCCCCCTCACGGGCCCGGCAGGCCCCAGCCACGCGGTGCCCAGACATGGGGCCGTGACCGAGCAGGTAGCCATGAACTGTGCTTGTCCTCAGAGAAAGAGCAGATTTAGAGACCCGTCAGCCAGCGGCAGGGGGTTAGAAACCTTGCTGGAAGTGTTGCTCTGGAAACACAGCCCGTTACGGTGTGCTGTGCACTGCTGAAATGCTTTTAAGAGCAGCTCCGATCGCAGTTTTGCTTGTGTTAGGAAATCAGCAAAACGACAGGAACTGTCAGGATTTTAAAACCAAATTAACCCTAACTTTCTTTGAGAAATGCTGACTGGACTGGCCACTGGTAAGAAAGTTTCTTTGTTCTGTGAAAGTTTTGAAATGCGCGCATGTTTCGAGGGTGCGCAGGTCACGGCTGCGGGGAGAGGGATTCCCGAGGCGCCAGGGGGAGCCAGGCCGGAGGGTCACCCCCAGCCCCACCCTGGCACCGCTGCGGTGGCCGGCGGCGGCGCAGTGCCTCTGTTAGCACACGCAGCTCTATCTCCCCCCCTCATTCTGACCTGAAATACCTGAAATATGAGGTTTAGTATTCCTGTTCATAAACCAAACTGTCTCCCTCCAAATTCTCGGTCAGGTGCTCGGCGGTCATTCAGAATCAGGCAGTTACCTCCGTTGACGACATTTAAAATCAGTGTGTGTCAGGGTCTGAGTATCGGTACTTCACTTTCCGGCTTTTTTGTGTGCTTTGTTGCAAGCAGTCCTTAAGAACAAGAAGAATCTTTAGCTTAACAGATTAATTTTGCTAATTCCATCACAAAATATATTGTTTTACCTTTTCTTATCAGTGACATTATCACTGTCTTTCAGATACGACTGCCTATGAACCCTGACATTTCAATTGCTTAGCAAAACTGGGATCAGCACAGCGGAGCAACTCCGCTGCCTAAATGTTTAGGCTTTTTGGCAACGTTTAGATGTTTAGCGCTATCTCAGCAACAGTTGAAGGTCAGGTGAGATGCTTTAGTATCTAAAATAACGCTGGTTATGTACGTTTTCAAACTTGACCGTAATTGATATAAACTAAGAGCTACGATTGTTACAATAATAATAGTTAATAAAAATGGGCAAGTGCAGTAACATCTTATGCTGCCATGGGATTTAAATGCTAAATAATGCATCTTTGAAATATTAAGATTCAGTTCTTCCATCAGGAGGAAATACATTTTGTCCAACACATACTCATTCTAAAACTGAACCCCTTCTGCCTTTCTTCTTAGCCAGCATTCTTCTAGAGAGAGATTATAAAATAAAACTTTAATCCTGTGGAAAAAGATAATTTACAAACTTCCTTTTGTTTTGATATGGAATGAAGAGATGAAGTCAACAGCAAAATTAAAATTTTGAAATAACTAATTTTGGAACAAATCGATTAACTTTTCAAAATATGTCCTTAACATCAAATAATTTACTTTTAAAATTTTTGTTAAATCTAAACATAAAATATCTTTTTTGGCATTCATTCTTTGAAATATTTCCATTATCAAAATAGCATTAAGAATATGTTATTACATTTGATCAAACAAAATTTTTCAGGAGGAAATGCTCCTTATCGTAAATGGTAAATGAAGAATCCTACTTAAATTTCAAGATGTGGTAGGTACCAAAACCAATATATTTCACATTTTTTACTGATGAGATTTTAAATCCATTTCTTATCCATTCAGGAGGTACAAAAATATTATTTGCAACTTGAGCTATAAGATAATTAACTATTACTCTTAAAGGAAAGAGAGTTTAGATTGTCATTAGTGTCCTCATTAAAATGGCAATTCACTTACCAGACTACCTTCAGGAATAATCATTTATCATCTGAAACTGATTTAAAACTAGACTTAAACAAAAAAATGGAGACAAGCATCATTTTTTTTGACAACTTAGGAAATCAATACGAAACATCATATTTTTTGTGACATATTTTTGTGACTACATAGGAAATCAATACACAATTTTCACGGCTACTGTTAAAATATGACATATTATAGAACACAGTTTATTTTAGCATTTATATAAAATAATACCATACAGGCCAATACTTCGGTTAACTCTTTGTTAACCGAAACAAAGAGTTATGATCAACGCTCCTTATCTTACATCGATATCTGTCATGGTAAAGGATTTATAGGGAAAAACAAATTAGAAAATAGAAAATCTAAAGGACTGGTTTCTTGTCCCGTAAGTTAAGGTCTCAGGCTTTTGTTCTCTTAAGCTTTATCTTCACAGGTAAACTTTAGTAAATATAGTTGCTATTATTACTGTAAGTAAGTGAATAATTTGCTATTACTCCATTCAAATAGATAATGCAAAAGGTAATGCAGGAAAAAATACTTGCCTCTCAAAATTTAGATTATTGTACATGTGTTTCAATATTGTGTATTTCCTCTTGGCTGTTTCTAAACAGCATTTATACCTTCTGCATCTGCATAGACTACAAAGCTCTGACATTCTTGTATTTTCTTTTCTGCTGTCTTCTTCTTCTTCCTCAGTTATTGCTTTTATTGGCCAAAATCTAGATTGTTTTCTTGCTTCCTTTTGCTTGAGTCAAAAACTTTAAGTTTTTATGTCCAAACTGGCACCTAAAGTATGTGAAATGATAATGTTGTGGCTGCCATCCCAGTAAATCTGTCTCAGAGTTTCTTAGCAGTGCAGGCAAAACACTGTAGCCCTAAGGTTAACGAGGCAGGATCAGATCATGGCTGTAGGGCTGCAGCCCCAGCATGGCAGTAGACTGTGGAGAGAAATGGAGTTTGTAGGTCTGGAGATTTGGATTTGCTGCTCTTTGACCACCATAGGCAGAGACTTGAGCTACCAGAAAGGGCCAGCCGTCCCCTAACAAGCACGGCTCCTTCCACGTGCATGAGTCTTCTCTTTCCAGTGCGGCAGCCAGGTCGACCTTCTGAGTTTTGCTGTAGGTGAAGGATGCTGTAGGTGATTGATAGTTATTTTCCTGCCATCTAATACTTTGATTCCCTGGGAAGCTATTTTAGCAATTTCTAGGACTAATCCTGCCTTCCAGTACTGAAAAAGTAATTTTAACACTGTTACTAAAGCTTCAGAGCAATGAGACACTTCTAAGAGATGGGTAAAACATTCAAATTCAGTTTGGTATTGAATCGAATTTTAAAGTAGAAACAGTAACTCAACAAAGCAAAGCATCAATTTTTCTAATTATTTGAAAATACAACCTATGAGCTTCTCCAGCCACAAATGATAAACCAAAATTTGCTTGGTACTATAGGAAAGTGTCTATAGGATGAAAGCCTTCTTTTCTTCAGAGATTTAGTTTCTGAAATAAGCATTAAAACATGCTTTCCTTTTGAAGATAGCTTGTTCAGCCACAGCATTTTAGAATTAAAAATTAATAATGCAGAAAATTACTACCCACTAAACTAAGAAAAAATCAAACCATAGCACAAATTCACCTAAGCACTCTCTGTATTTCATTTCAGTTCCACAGCATAAATGAGCCAGGAATGTCTGGGGAATGTGTTTTTTCATTTTAATTCTACTCATAACAGAGAACAGTTGAAGACCTGGGTTCAGTAACTTCATGCTTGTGTTTATACAGCACAGAATATTACGCTATCAATGAATTTAAGAATATCAGAGTAGGGTTTATAGCATCAATAATATTTTTTATTTATGTTGATATAGTTAATTGAAAAACTAAACAAAACCAAAAACAAGCAAACCCTAAACATATAAACTTGGGTGCCCTAAAACTTACACATCTTTTTCCAATTATTTTGTTTCACCAAATAGAAGATATTACTGTTTCTTTAAATTTTTATTTTTTATAGTGAAACGATTTTCTAGTTCCTTGCCCCCAGTAAAATCTATTTGTGTTTTGCTAGCCCAGGTACAAAGATAGTTAAGGAAAATACTTGTAGCTTCTTTCTGGTCGCTTAGCCAGCTCTCCATCTATCCCAGAAAGGTAGCGACAAAGGATAAAAGTGCAACATAACAAATATCTGTAAAGTGCAGTGCAAGTCTATCAACAACAGAAATGTTGTACAAGCAAAGACATAAGGACCTACCTATCTTACTTTCTAGCTTTTCTATTAGGATGTGGCAGAAGAATTAAATATGACCTCTCTTTATCCTTTGAGTCTCCCTTCAAGCACCTGTAGGGTTAAAAAAATGAGAGAAGAATTACCATCTTATGCAAAGTTGCTGAGTCAGACTGAAGATAAAACAAAGCACAACACAACACAATCAGCTGGATGAAAGCATATTCAATGACACTGGTAAACCTAATTACTGTAACTTTATGTGTAATGAAGCGTGGAGAGGGAATGAATATAGCTGTCATTGTTTGAAACCCTTCATTTACTTGTAAATAATATACTAGTGGGCTGAAAGATGCTGCTGAGATTTGGCACCTAGATCCTGCAGGAACCCAAAGAAATGTGGATGTATTATGAATCTTGAACGCCGAAAAATTTGTTTTTCATGTTATGGTTTACACACACTCTAAATACATGTATGTATGTAGGAATGTTTCAGGGAAGCTTTTCAACCACTAATTTATGTTTCCTTTCATAAAATTTCCATCAATCAGAATCTGAAATCCCATGAGAATGTGCGGGTTTTATGAAATTTCAGCCTTTGGATCTATAATGCAGTCTTCCTCCTCCTTCCCTTTCTTGCCTCCAAGAACTCTGTGTCTTGTATGTTTGCACACACACACCTACACCTTATAAACATATGCACACGCTGATTTCAGCTCTGAAGTTCCTCAGCTTCCTCTGCAGACGAATCCTGTTTTTATTGTTTTTTAAGCAAGCCTATCCTTTGCTGCATGCAGTGACAGATCTGGGAGGGACTCAGTCTTCTTTGATAAGCGGTACTCAGCAACAAAAGAGACACTGTCCCACATGCCACCCTACGGCCTTTATCTCCTACATAACCTTTACTTGGCTTTAGTCAGTCACCTCGTGATAATCAAAGTCCCCTGCATTTTTTATCAGCCAAAATGAATGGTAGATGTTAAGGCCTTTGCTGCGTAAGATAGATTTAACATTGCAAATAAGGCTTTTGCCAAAATCTCCTCTGAAACAGAACTTTCCCTCTCATTCTACCCTCTGAAAGCCCAAATTCTGTACAAGAAAATTAAGTCTGTGCAGAAAGAGAAGTCATGCAAGAAGGTAGATATCACATGGGCTTCAAGGACACTTTCAGAGTACGAAATATGGAGATTTACCAACCTGGACTGAAGGCCAGTTTAAGGGACAAAGGACTAATTTCCAAAGGTGTTAGCTACTTTATGGGCCTTTGTGACTCATCTAACCAATAGGTTAAAAAATAAAAAGGTAATCTGAGTGCTTGCAACTTAAGTTATAAAAATCACTTATGCTGATGTCATTGCCAACGCTAAAGTATTATCCCTGTTTAGAAGAAAAATTGCTTGTAGTTAGTTAACTTACAAGTAATCATATATCTTTTAAAGAATCCCTTTACATAATTGTGCTGGCTAATATATTTACACAACTTTAGCCATTGTGCTGGGTAATATATTCACATTAAAAAATATATTGCACTGCCTGGAAAATCATAATTATCAACTCTGTCCTGTAATAATTAATCTATGAAGAAAATAAATCTCTAACCTAACCCTAACCCTATCCCACACACTTCCTTGTCCTATACTTTTTCCCTGTCCCATACTGAAATAAAGGGAATGGAATGTGATGTTCTGTCTATCCTCACCAAAGGAGGAGTTAGATAGTCCCCTTAACACAAAACACAAAAGTACATAAAGCTTGGACTGAACCAAGTGTTGTGAATTTATTGAAGGAATTATTTTACATTAGGAGGCTACCATTAGCAGTAGACATTGATGACTAAAGCATATGGATGGCCACAGGGGCAGAAATGTTTGTTTAATTGCTTATGGCTATATTTAAGTTATTCTTCTCCTTCCTCTTTTGTCTTTTCTTTCCATTTGTCTTCTAGCTCAAGATTTCCTAATTCATTGTAGGTGACTCCATCCTAAAGATGATTAGTATGAGACCCTTCAGCTGTATAAATGCCTGTCTCTTCCCTCCACCCTTAAATTTGTTTCCCAAACCAAATCCCTAACTCAGCCCTTTCTGTATGTTATCCAGGTCACTATTCCCCTATGGTCTCATCTCACCTTGTCTTATCTTGCCTCTTCTCATCTTGTAAAAGAGAACTATATTAACCAAACATTTGTTTTCTCTGCTTTCCTTCTGATTAATCTTCCTGTGTTCTTTTTTGCCCTCAGTTTCCCTCAGTATCATTTGGTACTGGCTTCCCAGAAGCTTTTACCCTCAAAGGCCTGTTTATTCGGTTCCTGCTTGCTCTTGATCTCAGTTTAAGAGAGTTTAAGGACAGACAATAATGCTGTGCCTGATCACCTATATAGAACAATTACTTGAAAAAACTATATAATTCATAGAGTAGTTCTCGGTAGCTTGCTGTTAAATTTAAAAAGTGCTCAAAATGGGATCCTGAAGAATCAGGTTCTATATAAGGAAGAAAGTATAGTTAGAACACTCGTAGATGAGACTAAACCAGGAAGCATTGCAAACACCCTGAAGAACGGAAGGAACATTCCATAAAATCTTGCTAACCTGAAAAAAGTCCTTTAGATTCATTAGGCACAATTTAATAATGTCAATAGCAGAAGTACTACTGTATGTAGGAAGGAGGACTAAAATACAAAACTGAACTGAAGAATAACAACTGGATGGAAATATGTTGTATGCAGACTTGGTCATATACATTGTGTTTGCATTAGCAAGTAATACAGCATGATAGGAGTAGGTTAGAACATTGGTACTAAAGCTTTTACATTTAAAGAGTGAAGTACAGATTGCACAAAGCATAGATTATATTTGTTGCAAAGGCCTGTATATCTACCCTACATACAGTCATGATCAAGGTCTGCAAGGCCATCTTTCATGTCATCTATGCTAAAAACGTGTTCCAAACTCTTTTCGAAAATACAAATGGAAGAGATCAATAAATTCATACAGGCCTTCACTCTCCCCTGGTTCCCAAAATGTGCAGAGGCAATTGATAGACTGAAGATTCATATTTCCATCCAGTGACTGACCCATGGCCGTCTGGGCAGCATAAATATTAAGGTCAGGATAAGAATTCCTCCCATCCTTTAAAAATACACAGAAAAGTTAGGAGAAAAAATTATGTTCAGAATATGCTAGGGATACTGACTGTTTCTTCAGAATAAAAAGCTGAAATGGATAACCTGTGGAAATCCCTTACAGTGTTCTACCTTTAGTGTCAAATCCATCCAAATAAATGAGTAATACCAATGCTTTTTGCATTAAAGCATGTATTAAAGAAATGCATTCCTTCATAGAGAGTTATCCACGAAGATGGAGAATCCCTCTTTTGAAATGGGAACTTACATTTCTCTTCAAATTTGTCTAGCTTCAACTCCTAGGTGTTGGTTCCTTGCAGATTAAATAACCTTTCAGTACTTTATAATTTATCCTTGTGAAGACATTTAGAAACTCTAATTGTGTCTCATTAATCTTTTCTTTGATAATTGAAATTAGACTAAGCTCAGTAATACTTTTTGCAATCAATTTTAAGTCATTTTTTCTCTTCAGTTTCTTTCCAAAAATGTGATCCTCCATACTGAATGCACTGTTGCAGAATTGGTCTTATCAACACGCTAAACACGGGTCATGTATACTTCTAATCAAAGCATAAATAAGCAGGAATCTGTTTATACATAGAAGAATCAAATTTGTTCTTTTTGCATTTGAAAATTAAGTTGCTTTTCTTTTATGACCCCAGGATCCTCACCACAGCAACCACTTTCCAATTTCTGTTTTCTTTTTTTATTATGACTCCTTGCTCCTAAATGCATAACTTTGCATTTTGTGGGACTAAAGTGGGAACAGTTGTTTGAGGGAACATAGCTTATCAAGAATGATCTATGTAACTGACTCATTATAAGCATGTTTCCTGTTCTGATAATTTCATGCCATTAATTTTGATTTTTCTGCTGCACCTGCATATAGATTCCTCTCTTAATCTCACTGTGATAATTCCTCTTTAGATCTCAAGAACACAAACCTCCTCTCTGCTCTCAATTTCTTCTAGGTTCACCTTCATCTCTTTAGTTCTCTTTTTTTTTCATTCCTCTTCAATTTTTCTCACATCCATGTGTACCCCCCCTAATTTCCTCAAAGTGGGGAATTAGAAGCCACACAAAAATCAGAGATTGAAAAGTTGGAGAAAATACAATGTTTAATGAACTCAAGCTCATGGAATGCTCATCCTGGCAAACAGGATTGTTTTTTGGGGATGAAGTTCTAGTTCTAGGTGAGATTATCATAACAGCAGATATTACCAAGAGGAAATTTAGAAGGAGAGAGAGAGCTCTGTTGAAGTTAATAAGAGAAAGGACTGGGGATGAAAGTTTAGGGAATGCTATTTAATGTCTCAGGGATTTATGGAGAAGTTATCTCTCCGTTTCATAACACACACCGATGATATGTTTGTTCTAGTCATCAGCGTGGTCAACCATCTAGCTTCACAGCCATTGACCCTTACTGGTGAGGCATTTGGCCTGGCTAGTTGTTAGCATGGGAAAATCTGATTACACTCACATTGTAACTGCTGCACTCTATTTCCAGTCACCTGTGCCCTTTTTGTGGGCTCCATTGCCCCCTCCTAATGGCATCACACACAATAAAACACATGCAATGAAGCAGAAGGCAAGTGCTACTGAAGCAATTGCTGGGGCCAATTTTCTTTGCAAATTCTTCTTTTCTTTTTCTCTTTTCATCCTTTTCAAGTGTTTAGCTCACTGTGAAGTGCAATTCTTTCTTCAGAAATCTCATTACTTTGGGTTCAGCACTCAGATTTTTTTTATTGAAAACAGAGCCTTATTCTGAACAAATAAGATGAGTTTTCAGATCAGTAGCTGAACCAAATATTGGCAAAAATGTGTATCTACTTGTTCAGAGAAGTTATAAAACGGACTTATAATGAAAGAGGAAGTGGGGTAGAGCCTCCTGTATTTCCCCTTGATAGTGTATTTGCGATTTATCACTAACCTAACGTAACGGGGAAGAAGGCACAACTCCCACAGCTCCGCTGTGTTGCAGGGAGGAACCCAGCTGTAGAATGGAGTAAAAAACTGGAGAACAGAAGATCTAAAATCATTGGCAATATATTTTATTGTTGGATCTTCTTCCAGGACATGAAATGAATAAAAAAGATGTCTTCTTTTATTTCAGAACCTTTCCTGATAATAAGGAGCATTTGAAACCTAACAAACATGGAGGAGTTCATGCTTTGGTGAGTGGCATGTGCTCAGTGGACCTCCTCACAGAAACTCAGTCTGTGAACTAGGTGCTCCTCCAAAGCTTAGTCACATATTTTCCAGTGAGCCACAAATGCTGGGGTGCTGAATGATGGTATGAGATGCTGGAAAATATGCTGTCATCTTTCAGAGTAGACCCTCGTGTGCCACTTCTGCATGCAGTAAGAACAGAGTGAAAAGAATATTCATGCTCATGAAACACAGATTCTTTTTTCACTCTTCTGACTTGTAATATCTCTACAAGAGGGAAGAATATGAAAGATTAATAGATGCTGTGTTTTCACACTGTTGGGCCTGTTGAGCTCCTATTTTTAATTGTTTTACTTTCCTGATTACAGTGATCCAGCTACAACTGTAATCATGGAGGAGTAGCTTTGAATATGCTCTTCTCTGGCCTGCCTGTGTTCCTGAATTCAGATAACCAGAGCAGTACAGGGAATATTTCCTCTGTTAATATTCTCTCTGATTACAAGAAGCAAAGAACGATTAGGGAGCAGCAACAACCCTTGTCTCTCCTACAACTAGAACATTGACAGTAAGACAGCAAGTTTCAGGGAGTTGTCAGAATCAGACAAAAGCAGAGTAATACCCATATTCCTTAATAAAATGACATCCAATCCTAAAACATTTAAAATATGACAAAAATTCTGAACTTTCAACACAGAGAGCTGGTATGGTGTGAAAATCTGGGGCTAATTATTCAGTCCATAGAACATAGGGAGGTTTTGTTAATTTGTTAGAAGTAACAGGGTTATCTGAGTTTACCTACCGTCAATCTTTTGATTATTTCAGAAGCAATGTTCCTTGCCTTTGACAGTTCTTCAGAGGTGCTCTTTTGTTTTTCTTTTGTTGGAGAAGATAAGCCATTCAGAGCTCCTGCAGCAAGCAATCAGAGAAAACTTCCTCTGTAAGTTAGAGGAGTTTCAAAGTGGAGGGCAGAATATGAAGGGAAGGACAAAAATTCCAAGTGACTCTTCTGAAAAAAAAGAGGTGGTGGCTATTGAGGAGTTCTTTAATAAGTGATTGAATCAGAGGAACTAAAATGTGTTTTGTAGATGCTTATAATCATGCATACATGGAAAAAAAAAAAGAGTACTTACAGACCAGATGTGATGCATCCTTGCAAAGCAAATTTATGAGCAGTATCAAATTGCAGGGAGAGGCTGTTACGATGGAAGGTAGGTCTGCCGTTCAGAAGGACCTTCATAGGATGGAGAAATGGGTTGACAGGAACCTCACGAAATTCAACAAAAACAAATACAGAGTTGTGCACCTGTGACAGAAAAACTCCCTGCAGCAGTAAAGGCTGGGTTCTGGCTTCATAAAAAATAGCTTTGCCGAAAGGACTTGAAGGCACTGATGCACATCAAATTGAGGATCAGTCAGAAGTGTGCTTTTGCAACAATTAAAGTTAACTTCATCCCAGGCTGTATTAGCAAGAATGCAGAGAGCAGATGAAGGA
This sequence comes from Struthio camelus, assembly GCF_040807025.1. Lineage (NCBI taxonomy): Eukaryota > Metazoa > Chordata > Aves > Struthioniformes > Struthionidae > Struthio > Struthio camelus. The sequence continues at coordinate 80,075,160 of NC_090944.1, read as the reverse complement.
AAGTAATTTATTCTGCTCCATTCAGCATTTGTGGGACTGCACCTGGAGTACTGGGTCCAGTTTTGGACTTCCTAGTACTGGAGTAAGTCCAATGGAGCATCGCCAAGATGGTTAGGGACTGGAGCATATGATATCCGAGAAGAGGCTGAGACAAATGGATGTGTTCCGTTTTAAGAGAAGTCTAAGAGGCGATCTTGTTACTGTTTTCTGCTACTTAATGGGCTACAGAGAAGTCAGAGCCGAACCGGTCTTGGAGGTGAGCAGTAAAAGGGCAAGAAGCAACGGACACAAGATGCAACAAGGGAAATTCAGATTATGTATTTTTTCAGCAAGGGAGGGGTGTCAAATAATGGAACTGGTGTCACAGACAGGTTGTGGAAACTCCACCCTTAGAGGTTTTCAAAAGTCTATTATGATCCTGAACAACCTGATCTGACTTTGAAGCTGTCCTAACCTTTCGGTTGGCCCTCCTTGGATCAAATGGCCTCCAGACATCCAAATTATTCTATTCTACTTACTTACATTTTTACCAAAATTATTCTATGCCATTAAAAAGAAATATTCTATACTCTGTATGGTAGTCCTGTGCTATAATAAAGAAAACCCCAGTAATGTTTTGGTGCTTTATCAGAGAAACATGAAGAAATGTATCTTTTTTGAGATCAAATAAGCTCTTATTGGTGTTGAACACTTATCAGAACACAGAAATCAAAAGAAATTTACCTAAAACACATGGTTAGAAGAAGGCACCTCTGAAACGTTTTAGGAAGTTGGTACATGGGAGGGTGTATATTTCCTGGAATAGGTAACTATTGATTTGTTTCTGAAAACTACCTCAAAAGAAATATTCCTAAAAAAAAAAAAAAAAAGGAACTGCCAAGTATTTTCTTGGAAAACATGGCCAGAATATGACTGAATAATCTGTATAGCACACAGTCAGAGCTGAGCCAGAGTAAAGGGAATAGTGTTTAAAAGTTGTAGCTTCGTCTATTCAGTAGTTCAGCCTTTTCTGGAACTCTAAATGGGTGCCTTAGATCACCTTGTTTTCACATGTAAAAGCAACAAAACCAGTTCTTGAGTTCTGACCAGGAAATAGTTAGAACTTAACACCAGAGGCCTGGCATCCCCACAGTGACATGTAAATGTAAAATTCTCACGACAAGAATAATAATGTCTTTTGATTTTCTAAGCCATGTGAAACTCATGCAGGCAAATAGCTATTGTCATTCTTTTCTCGTAGGCAATAAATGAAACAGCTCGGAAACCTCTTTCATTTCCATTCTTTCCATTCCACTTACATCCTTCCAAACTGTAGGATCATCAGAGGCAATGAATAAACCACTGATGAAGTTGCATCCAGCAGGAGGATGCATCCAGCAAATTCTCCTAGTTTTGAAAAGTTCTCAGAAAGACCTGATAGAAATTTACTTTGGAGATAGAAAAGGGAGGAACAGTAGAAATTTAACAGTAGACTACTTTGTGCTATCTGAATAGGCTTAAGACGTGACAAAATATGAAGTCTGCACACAAATTCATGATGCCTGATACTTATAAGTTCTTGAGCTCAGTCATTCAATGATATATCTGTATAGATGTAATTAGAGTATTTATGTACACAGCCAGAAGAAATCAACTTATTAACAGCAAGAAACTCTGAAGAGCTTCGAACAGATTAGCCAGCCCATGCTACAGGATTGAATAACATTCTGCCCTAGCTGCTACCACTCTGTAAGGAAGAAAGTAATTGGGTTCGCTAAAATTCTCTTAAATAATTTTTCTTCATTAAATATACTAGCAAAATTGGTGCAAGTATTTTTTTTTTTTGTTTAGAGTTTTTTTTGTTTTGGTCTGAGACAGTTAACAGTCCTCTTTGCCTCTTCCTGTTTTCCTCCAAAGACTCTGCACTGTCTGAGCTTCAAAATTCATTAATATCCCATTAGAGTGGGAAACATGGGAAGGGCTTATTCAGGAAAGATATGAGAGGAGCCAGTATCTTCTGCAATGGCCATGTGGTCTTCAGCATGGATATTTGCCTCTTGCCTACCATGGGAAGTTTCCCTCACCCTCCTATAATTCACTTTATGATTAAAACAGATTACACTGCAAGCACCTATACCACTTCTCCTGCTTCTCCATCCTGCCCTAGTGAAGCCCCAGGCCCCTCCAGGGAGCCAGACATTCGGGGGCAAGGCAGCAGATCAGAGAGGCAGGAAATGTTGCAGCAACTGTGTTTAGTGCTCCACAGCCTGTCTTCCAAGCTTGCAGTGCAGAAAGCTGTGTCCAAGGCTCCTCCTACTAGGAGGAGCTGTGCAAACCTGCCTTCCCCTGCTGTGACTGGGCTTGGTTTCAGCAGGCTGGGGACTGGAAAAGGGTTGCATTTAAACTGATTTGAATTTTATTGCCTCTGAGCAAACACATTGCTGAGAGGATTTAAATGGAATAGATCTAGCAAAACAACAGCTTCCTGTCTCATTGTACATCCTGATCTATGGCTCAAGTTTACATATACAAAGCCTCTGCAGCTGCATGGGGCATATCCCTTAAATATTTGAAATGGGATGTGCGTGTTGGTCTACTTTCCCCTGTGATTCTGGACTCTAATGAGATAGAAGGAGCATTGAAGCAGACCTTGTTGCTATTGCCTTTGAAATGAAGCAAATGAATACAGCTTTTAGCCCCTTCGCATCCCAGCAGGATCAAAATTTAACACGGAGTTATAAAAGTATAAGTGACTGATTCAAAATTGAACTATTGTACAAAAATAGCAATAACTTTCCATAGCTTCTTACAATGGAGACTAGAACTTTTAATGATATTTGGAAAATAAGCTATTTTTCTGTTCAAATTCATTAAAACCATGAAGATGAATCATAAATAAGTATAAGAACTCAGATAAGACCAATCAAAATATTCCAACAATTTTGAAAATATTCCTGTCAATTTCTGAGTACTTTTTGTAAAAAGTCGATTTTAAATACTTTTTTCCTAATTAAAAAGTTATTTTCTAATTTTAAAGATATCCAGATGTTATTAAATTAGAAAATAACACCTTTCCAGGAAGAAATTGGTTTGAAAAATTCTTTATCAGCTGTTATTTTCAGTATTTCAAACAGTTGTATCTCCTCACCTTTTCAGCATCATAAAAAGCCTTTACTCTTCCAGGTAGTCATAAATTCTCTACTGCGAGTTTAAAAGTGATATTCTGACATTAATTCCATTCTTGAAGTTATTAAATAATGACTATAGGTATTGCTTTAATGACATAAGACATTCTGTTATTAATACAATTGTGAAATGTTTATAGAGTGTTTCTTTTTTGAAATTTACTTTTTAATAAACTATTTGAAAATGAAATGCATGAGAGGCATTGAGGAAAATATCATTTTTCCAGGAACAAATATTTGCAGATTAGCTGACTTCAGTTCTGCTTCACTACCTTGTCTTTTTTAGCTGTTAATCTTTTAAAATTATGTAGTAAAATTATAGGCACTGTCAACAATTTGGGTTTTTTTTTTGAGAAAAGTGACTGCATGATTAGTAACAAAATAAGTAAGTGCAGCGTTTGAGCAGAAAGAGATTTTTTTTACAGAAAATGACCTGTCTCATTGTTAAAAACACTTTACTCTCTTAAAAATTTTCAGCTGTTGTTATTTTTATTTCACTTGTAAATGTTCTGACTACATTTAGCCAACCCTCAGCTTTTTTTGTTCTGAAGTTTGTTCTTTGTTGATAAGAAAGGAGGGTTGGCAGCCATTCATTCATGTTCTCAAACCTAGTGATTTTCTGCAGTGAATTTGTTTGTCCATCCACTCTGCCCCTCTGGACACCCATGGTGTAGAGAGAACTGTCCATGGTATGCAATATCATTGTATTGGTTATCTTTTTCGGACCCCACACCACTGATCTTTGTCATAAACTGATATTTCTAGTGAAAAAAGACATTCACTTAGTATTTAAATTTTATAATAGGTATTTCCTGAAGTGGAAGTTTTGAGACACACGGGCAAGTGGATTACACTAAGTAAAAATTGTTTGCACAGATAAAAATAATTACTGTCACACGTTAAGATGCAGAATATAACACATGAAAAAGAGGAAAGAATATTGGGCTTTGTTTACCCATTTCAGATGACAAAGATTTTGTTTTTGTGTACTTATTCTGCAAACAAGCTTAGCCTTATTGTTTTATTACAACAGTCTAGCAAACTTCTGGGTCATCATTTTGTGAGGGTAGGGCTTACTGAAATTTTTTCAGACAAATATCTGAATCACAAAATTGCAAATAGACATTTAAAACTGGTAAACCAAGTAACAACTACCAAACCAATTACAAATTCAGATGCCAATTAAGATGAGCAAAATCCATTTTTAACAGTTGGAATTCTGGTACACAATTTGAGGTGCCAAGTTTCTTAAATACAGCCCTTCATATTTAGTAATTTTGTCATATAGACCGTTAAATTAAACATGTCCAACGAAATCTGTCATGAAGGAGCAGGTTTTAAGAAATCTCATTACCACAAAGAGCAACTGTTGGTTCTAATGGACACCTGGGAGAAAGAGAGAGAGAGTGGTTTCTCAGATGTGTTTCCACATCATGAATCTTAGAATCTAAAATAAATCCAGTTATAAAAGAAATCTAATTAGCCTTATTTAAAATAAAAGTGTACAGTATCTCCATGAAATTTTGCAAATGATTAAATTCAGAGCCCTAATTATGTTATTTCTTTGCAGTTCCAGTTGCATCCCTTATTAATGTCCAGATTACAGCTAGCTATTAATTGAAGAGTAATGAGAAAAAAAGGCATCCAGAAGTCCCTTCCACTAATTCAAGCAGCCATCAATGCTGTTTTTTTCCTCTGAAGTGCCTGTACTTTGGAAAGATTCTGTCTGTTTCTCAATGAGTACTTGCAACCCTAAAGAGTTAACAAAAGGCAGTTCTAGAGAGTTTAGACCACTAATTTTCTCTCAGTTCACTAAAAGTCAAGGAGTAATAAAGCATACCCCAGTAACGGGCTGCAGTGCCAGTAAACTTGTCAGACTTGACCATTCATACCCAGAAAACTGGACCACCACCAAAATCATGGGATTCTTATACAAAAAGTAGCACTGGGATTGTCTTATTTGCCTGAACCTCTCTGATTCATACACATGTAATGTAGTAAATAAATCTGTATTTAAGAGTTGTCAGCCTGGGTATCTGGAATGTAGCAGAGGTTGTTTAACTGAACATTAAGTAAACAAAATAACAGATTGTAAATTTGATTTTAGGACTAATTTGAAATGAGATTGATGTCCACTTTTGTTATCACGCCTGAACACATGCACACACACTTGCCCCCATACCCTTAAATTAGTTGGCATATGAATTTCCAAGGAACTGGACAAAACAAGAAGATTCAGAGAACCCACCAAGTTCTATTTTATATTAAAAAATTGCATGGGATAGTTCTTCCATGTGTTTCTTAACCACTTCCTTTTCAAATATGGGTCTTTCTAATTGTTTAATACTGCATCTAATCTGCTTAAACTCAGTTCCAGCACAGCTTGACAACCTCTGCTTCAGCAGCAGTTCTCAAACACTCAGGCTATATCTGTCCCAGTAAACTCAAATGTGCAGAGGAATGTTCCTGGTCCCTGGAGCACAACTGCCTGTGCTAGGAAGCTGCTGGAAAGTGCCTGGGCACAGATTGGGCCCGTTCCAAGTATTACTTGCCACGAACAGTTCCTAAGTGTGGTTTGGTAGTTTGAGCTGTCCAGAGACCATTCCTACTATCTGCATGCAGCTATCTTGTTTTGGATGCTAAGCAAGTTTATTAGCATAGACAGGGGCCTTTTAGGTCAGTTGGCCTTAGTGCCTAGAAATAGTCCCAGGCATTTTCTGTTACCTTGATGAAGCTTTCCATAAGGCACTTTTTCCAGTGAAATTCATCTTTTATTATCCTATTATTACATTGACTATCGCAGTACTCTCTTATTCTGTTTTCATTTAACACTGTGAAAATATAGGGTAATCATGACTCTCTGATGCTTACTCAATTTTTTCCCTGGGTAGAGAGAGAGAATCTAACAAAAGACCTTAAATATAGTGTGATTCCTGGCTGCATATCTCTGGAGAAGCACAGAAGACAGCATGCCTGTAAGATCTTTCATTATACTGACATCAGTGCATGAAGAAACTTGTTACAAATCAGCCACAAAGCTGGTGACAGAAAGCTTTTTCTGTTTGCTGGCCCCTATTCTACAGTACTATGCAAGGACACTGCAGATTACAGAGTTATATCTTCCCTGCCTTTTCCCTGTCATTCTTTCTCAGTTATCTCACTCTCCGTTGGGAGTGGGAAGGAACAAATAATAGTTTGTGCTCTTCTTACTTTTCTGTAAAATTTCTGAGCTTCTGGGTAAAAAAGGTGAAAAACTTTTGCATGCTCTTGAAAGTCAGACAAAGACACAACAGTCAGACATTACGTAAGTGTACACATTTTAAAACATGACAATATCGCTTGCTTTCCTAGTGGTGCATTCCACAAGTCTATCTCCTTAGAGAAATGCTGCTACTACTGGGTTTTGGGTTTGGGGTTTTTTTTTGTGTGTGTTTTTTTTTCTTAAAATTTTCCCATTTGGAATCCCTGTCTTTCTTGGTTATAAGAAACTGCACAAGTCCTGTGCATCCTCAGTATCATCCATTTGGCTGGCAGAATGGAAAACTCATTGACACAAAAAAATTTATGTTCCAGATTAGAGCCAGAGTCTGTCCAGTCATAGATCCAACATTGGCTAGTATTAGATGCATTAAACCAAAGACACAAGAAATCCTTATATAGTCAAGACAGGAGTGATTGCCTATTTCCCTGGAAACTCATGCTTTTAAGAAAAATTTAAGGAAGATTCAAATAGTCTTCAAGGAAGTCACAACATACATCAAAACAGAAGCTATGTCAAGAGCTCTCTCCTTGCTCACATCACTTACCTGAGAAGTGGTGCTGGTAGGGAAAGCTCAGGGCTTGTCATGGTGAGATTGGTTACATACTTGCAGCTGGGCATGTGAATTACCCTTACTTCCTCAGCACAGGCCTTGCTGCTGTTGGCAATGTATTTGTATGATGTTATCTAATTTTTGGACCCGTGCTGGGAAAAGTAATCTGAGATTCTGGAAATATCCCTGAGAAAGGAAGAAATGTAACTGGAGTACAGGATGAAAATAGATTGATGTGTAAAGGTTGGAAAAAAACTAAGAGAATACCATTTGCAGACTTGCCCCATTGATTTCAATGACATGTAAGTACTTTTCTGAATACTGAGGCTTTCTTGAATTAGAAACTAAAACTGAAAAACAGAATGATATAGCAAAATAAAACAGCATGGTGAAAATAAACTAATCTTCCTTTCTGTCTGAATTTGCTTTTGGTTTCTCATTGTTCATACACAGGATCACAGATCTTATGTTATGCGTAATCATACTTTATTATATCAATTATATGTTTCTTATATTTTAGCTCATTGTTACTTGGTAACAATTCTACTAAAAAATCTCTTTCTTAAAATTCATTTGTAGGTTCCATATTTGGAAAGATGCGCTAAGGATCTGATGATCCAGTCTGATAATGAAAGCACTGAGATTTGTTTTATTGAATCTTAAATAGCAAAACTAACTATACTGAAGAATCCTATAGCTAATCCTGACTGTAATATATGGAAGCAGTGAAATCTGTGCTTAAAGATTTGAGACATCAAGTCTTAAATTAGGTGGTCATTCCACTGCTTCTCAATAGAAGTTGATTGCAAAATTGTTGCATACCTCTTATCGAAGCAAATGATAATTTTGTCAGAATAGAAGCAGTTCAGGATTCCAGGCTTTATGAGAAATCTTAAAAAGGGTGCTATATAACAGCAAAGCTGTTAGAATACAAGTGAAAATGCTCTCTCAAGTGAGTATATATTAAGGATATTTCTGATCCCCTGTATTGCTGTGATTGCTTTTTAGCTTGTTTAATGCAATGGAAGTTTGGTGCAAGTCCTCAAGTGTAAGTTGTCCTTTCAAGGGAGGCCATGTATTTAACAAATTAGGAAACAACCTACAAAAAATACAGGCATGTTTCATACATCTACATTTTTTATTTAGTTTTATTTGTATAAGCATTAGTTCTATATTTAAAATGAAGGATATGTTTTCTAATAAACTATGAAATGCAGTGTTACACAATATATATTGAAGATTCTGTCAAAGGACCCCAAAGGAAGACTATTCTTATGCAGGAAGTAGTTCAACCTTTTCTCCTAAAACTATTTTTTTCCAAATATTTCTTAATTTATTTTAAGGAATTTCTTAAAAAGCAAGGCATAATCAACATCACTTAACTAATGGTTGCTTTAAAACAAATATGCAGCTTGCTGTCATAACTTTCTGGGACCAAATATCAAAGTTTTTATTAAAAAGTTTAATTTTTTTCATATTTGTATGCATTGATGTGTTATCTTGATGCAGCTATCTGTGTTTACTTCAATTTCTATTCTTTTATCTAAGAATAATTCTATATTCTCATACAATAAATAAGAAATAAGAATAATTCTATATTCTCATACAATAAATAAGAAATGGGCATCCTCTCCCCAGGCACATATTCTGAAAGTTGGTGAGCAAGCTAGAATTAAAATCTAAGAAACAATCATGGAGAAAAATATCACATAGTTTCAGTAACACATATGAAAGATTGCATTCGGGCGAACGGTTTATAATGCTCTGCCTGGGATTTAACATAACCTTACTCCCCACTGTGTTTACAGTTACCCCTGATAAGGCAAAGACCCATAATTTTTTGTCTTCAGTGTTGACTTGTGCAAATAATATAAAGTTTACTCAACACTACACTAAATTGCTAAACCCACTGTACTATTCCAGGGAGGAGAATGGAGGAAGGATCCAGAAAACACTGTACAGCTGCAAGCACAAATACACACCCTGGGTCTGCATACCTACCACTTTGGGAGCCTAGACACAAAGTCCTGAATAATGGGGATAATTAAACACAGGAACACTTTTCCAAAGGATATGAATGAGTCTCTATCACTTTTTATCATTGCATGGAAATTCTGTGTCTGTCTAATATCTGTGTGCTCTACTGCAGACCTAAGTCGTCGTTTTTAACTCATTAACTGCTGATCTTAAGTTAACTTTGTTCAATACTAAAGTAGCAGTCCATTCTAGCACTAAAATACATCAATGATTTCTGTAGATGCCGAAAATATGTATAAATATTGACTGAAAAAAGCGGCTTTCACAGAAGGCATAGCTTTGTATATTTGTAGTGATTTATTAAATTTGTGCTTATTTCAGTTTCAGTTGATGTTGGTAGTGTCATTGATGTTTTATAACAGAGAAAATGCAAGTCAATTCCAGTGTCTTTCACCAGCCGTTCTTGTCCTTACTCTGTAATCAGCAAATGCAGGACTTCCGAGTGAACTGGCCATGGAAAGAAGTTCGAGCACAGTTCACCTGTGGAAATCTAGGACTTTACCTTTTCTACGCTCATCTTGTGGGAGATCCTACTAGACTGATAGTGATCGTAGATAAAGCAATGGAAAAAAATTGATGCGGGAGGCTAGCAATAAATGATAATGCCAATCAAGATCATTTTAGATCGAAGGATCTTGTAAAGCTTGATAGTGATAAAAGGTGAAACTACAAACAGTACTGATGAAAGTAAAACTAATGCATTTGTAAAATATCTGATTTAGCACTGCATGCCATGTCTAATAGCAATGGTAGAGTGCAAAACTGATGAAGTACGTGTTAAAGGTATTTACTCAAACATGGAAAAATAGTCATCTTCTGTGGAAGATCTAATAGGATTTCAGACAGATAGATAGACCCAAATTCTCTTGAATATTAGGAAAATAATTTGAAAGAAGATGTAAGTAAATTTACAGATTAGATAATTTGATGTAATATTAAAAGTAGGTAAAATACAATAAGTATTTGTAAACATAAATAAGTTGAATATGAAACAGAAAAATGCAAGACCATGTATGTAAGAATGCAAAAATATAGCTTATATTAACAAGATGAGAAACTGTATCCTAGAATGGAATGACTCAAAATGTTATTTGAGTCATGAGAGATTAAAAACTGAATATAAACTCTTACTGAGGTTCCAGTTACGAGGAAGATTATAATCCTGAGATATATAAGAAAATTGTATTTCTCACTGTATGCATCATTAATGAGACCATTGTTAGAAGTCTGCCTTCTCTCTGATGTCGACGCTTAAAGAAAAGGTGATGGAAAATGCCAATGGATTCAGAAAAGAGTTCTGAATATCATTAGAGCGCTGAGGAAATTGCCCTAGAGGATAGATCCTAAGCTCAGGCTGTTCAGCACGTCAAAGAAAGTTAAAAGAGTAGCTGGTATGCATCTGCATAAAGAGAAGATTCTGGAGGACAGAGGCTGCTTGGATCCAGCAGACAAGCACTACCAAATATAAAGGGAGAAAACGAAGTCTGGAAAAGATAGTAGAAGTATATGTGTGCCTGTCTGTTTGTAATGTATATAATGTATACGTGTATGTGTTCACATATATACATACATATATATACAGTCATAGCAATTAAGCCAATGGAATAACTTACTTAAAGATAGGCTGCTTTCACCCATTACCAGTCTGTACATTAAAGTATGTATCTTTCTAAAAAAAAGTCATAGCTCCTCAAAAAAAAAAAAAAAAAGAAAAAGAAAGAAAACAATCCCTCCCTCCAACCAACCTCATGTTTTTTGCAGTAGTGCTCTGATGAGGTTCGTGAGCAGTTCTCAGTACAAGAGTTTAAACTGTGTAATCACAGTGGTTTGATATCTCCTAAAAAATCAATGAGCTAAACCTATTGTAATGTAACAGGTAGAACCAAGTAATTAGATGATGCTTTCAGTTCTTATTATGGTAAGTATTAAAAGCCTAGGTCTCAGTACTGCATACGCCAGTACTACTCACTTCACTGGAAGCCTTAACCTTCTCCATTCTCTATTGCCAACATTCTTGTGAGGCATAAATAAAGCTTTTGTTTGAATCTAAATTTTCTTTATTTTGTTTGTTTTGAACTTGAAACATTTGGTTTACAAAAAGAGTGCATACAGTATTTGTGGTAGGAATCTTAAAAGTAGAATTAACTAAGATTCATTTACTTATCAAAAAGTATCAATAATTTAAGCAAAATACAAATGACAAAATACACATACGAATGATCTCAATTCCAGAAAACTTCATGATATTATAAAGACTTTCCTTGTGTGTTCCAACTAATAACATTAGATCTTGATACAGAGATATGTATAAAGATATATAAAAACATACAGCTGTATAAAGATATATATAAAGAGATATATACAAAGACACAAAGCTAAAAAAAAACCCCTAAATATTGACAACTGTTCTGAATTCTTATTTGGCCACTCGACTTTTCTGAACATCTCATGCTTATATTCTGAGTATTTAACTTCATATTTCATTCAAGAGAAGCATTAGTTAGAAGTCACTGTTGAAAACCATCTAGCCTCTTCCTCCTATTATCTGCAGGACTTCTATAAAAACTGGAAGTGGAAAAATGTATCTCTTTGTTTATGGAGTAAGTTTCCCAATTATGTTTCTTTCATGAAATTCACTGAAATGGTCAGGGCCCAATGCTCTAAACCACTGCAAGTTTAACTGCATGTCATTGAGGTCAATCATGCACGTCAAGACAGGGATCATCCTAGCAGCTCAGAGGTTTAGGGTTTTTTTAACAGTAAGGTTCTAGTACAGTAAGGTTCAGTTTCATATTTTCACAACATAAAAGTGACAGCATTTCAAAATATCTAAAAAATAGTTTGGTTCTTGGGGTCGCTATTTTGGGGAGAGGGGTTGTGATTTCAATTTGAAATTAAAAAGAAAAATTGGAATTTTTTATTTTATTTGAAGTTGTGTAAAAGCTTATTCTTACAGTATCATGATGACGTGAAAGATGTATTTTTAAACTACATGGACAATGAAAGGTCCAAGGAGGGTAAGTAAAACTCTGAAACTACAAAGGGATCAGGAGCAATGGCAGCAGCTGTAACTGTTGTGATCCACATGCACTTCAATTTGTCCTTCAGGTTTGCACTTCAGTTGCTAAGCTCTTATTCCGTGATTTTTTCCCCCTCAAATGTAGCTGCTCATTCCCAAAGTTGTGTAACAGAGATAAGAAAGCAACTATAAGAGGAGTCTTTGTTTAGTATTTGATTTTAATTTTATATTCTCAGTACCTTTCAGAGTAAAGTTATTACTTTCTGGGCAATCTGAGTTTAATTTCAGTTCAGCTGAGGCAGTGAGGCTTAACTACAGTCAAAGCAATTTTAGCAGCCCTAATGCGTTCAGACTAAATTGTACAGGGTGAGTACTGATTAAACTTTATTGCCTTACAGAGTTCAGTCAATTTATAATCTTAGAGCCAAGTTCTTTTTGTTCCTGAGGTACAGCTAAAAAGAAGAAAGTTCTCTATCAGACTTCTACACATGTATAAGGGGCCACTTATCCCTTCTGTTTAATCATGCCATCTATTTTACTACTGATACACATTTCTGTTTTTGTTTCTGCTTGCAATAACACAGCATGGAGTGCTTTAACTCAGTAGGAGCAAAATAATCCTGGGCAGAAGAAGCAGTCTGGCTACAATGGCATGTCCAGGCTGGTTTAATCTCCTTCTTGGAACTGTGCGCTCTTCTTACAGGGTTTGAGATTTTTTACTTAAATGCTTTGAGTGTCCAGATTAACTCCAAGATGGTTTGGGTATCTCTACTTTGTAATGCAGTGATCAGCATGATCACATTAAGAAGTAAACACAAATTAAAAAAGAGACAATGATTACTATTTTAAGTAAGCATGCTGTGTCGATCCCACACTTTTGAGAGAAGGCAATACTTTTAGACATCTCGTTATCAGTAGCTTGGGCAGAGCATGCTCTCTCATTAATCCGCAGCATGGCTGCCTCCTTATTGAAAAGTCACTAAGTATCTGAAATCAGCTAGAAGGGATCTGTTTTGAGGCTATGTAGACTTAATTAAGCATCAGTTTTGTTATTCAGTCCTTCCATTTATAAATTGGTCCCATTGAATAGCAGTTGTGGAATCATGAAATGATCATAAAGAATTGTTTATGCCTGTTGTACAATTCTAAAGTGAAGCAATCTTAAAAAAAAACTTAAAGCATAGCCTTAATACTGTGCTGACGAAAACATTTTGTCCGTTTGAAATACTGCTGTACTTTAAGCTTGTATTTGGTGTAAATTGAGGCAAGCTACCTAGGATATGAAGCTCTTAGTGACCTCTGCAGTTAGAAAAGCAACCAACATGGGGCATATTAGTACTTCTTCGGCCTTAGCAAATGCTTTTCAAGGCACCCAACACTGCCAAGTTTGATGTCTTCTTATGGTGAACAGATTAAAAGAAAATATACACAGTTTTTAATAAAGGATCTGGGCTGAAACTTCACAGAATGATTTATAAGATAGTTCTTCCACATTAAAAAAAAATTCATATCAAATACATGATCAGATGGCAAGGCTGAGAAGACCAACTGTTTTCTCTGCATTGCAGAAAATAAATTGCAACTCTATAAAGCTTTGTGGCAAATCCCAGGATCTCTGCTCTGATTATGTCTTGATTAGGATGAGTAGAAATGATTTTTCTGTTGGCTCTCGTGGCTAACTGAATCTACTAAGAGCCTCTCTTATGACAGCAGAAAAGAAAAGAAGCTCATCTGGTAGCTGGAGTCTGGATAATATAGGCAGAAGTAGAAACAGAGTGCTGCTCCTCACTACTTAGCATAAGTTAGTGACCACACAATCAGCAAATTATAGCATCAGCTCTACTAGATGTTTTACTTTATTCTGCTGCCCTCAGTACCTTGAACTGCAGTTGCATGAGGACTTTTAATATTACGTTTGCAAATAGGCCACTGAAAGAATAGTATTCATTTCTATGATATTAGTAATGTCACATGAAACATAAACGGGGTTTCCAAAACTTTGCAGTCCATGGGAACCATCTAGTTATCGTTCCCTGAGAAAAGTCAGTGCAGCAGGCAATAGGAAGTTACCACATTATCTTCCTACTCTAACCCCTTACAATTCTGGAGGTTCAAGGTGACATTGCATCTCTTTGAATTCTTGTAAAGAACACCTTTTTTGCTATAGTTTTCCTTCCTTTTTCCTCATGGTTTCTTTGACTGGAGAGAGGGAAATCAGAGACACTGAAGTTGTCCCCTCAGGCCTGGAGCAGAATAAAGTTCATCTAGAGCTGCAAGGGGAGACCATGGACTAGGGAGCATGCTGTGCATCTCGGACCAGACATTGATCATTTGGACCAGTGTGGATGTTGGGCAGCCTATAAATACTTCTTTGAGACTAGGAATGAAAACTTGATGAAAGAGCTGAGCTATAATACAAAGTGAGAGTGAGTAAGAACCAAAATAATTTTTCTGAGGCACATAAGGAGGACTACATTAGATGTCCTGCCTTTCCTATCCCTAAATTCTGGTGTTAAATATTGATTTCCATTAGGAAAAAATAAACAAACGTTTTCACAGTTGTACAGCTAATAAGAATGAAAAATATGTAGATTTTCCTTTTTAAAATGAGATATACAATAGATAACTGATAAAAGTCACCTCTTCTCTTTAATAACAGGAGAAAGCTTAATCCACTGTCAGCATTTCAGAAAATATTTTCAGCACTCCAGAACTGAATTCTAGTTTGAGGTCAAGTGATTAGGTCTGGCAAGATGGAGATATCACAGCATCCCTCTGGATGCTGTGAGGAATCCCTCTGTGATTCCTCTCTGGGAATTCTAGTCAAATCAAGGGCTTCTTTTCCTTTTGTAGATTGCCACAGAACTACCTGAACTATTCGCTGGCCGTCAGAAGTTTTCAGTAGAGCTCAGTGAAACTACTGAGATTTAGAGAGAGCTTTAGATATAGATGTGGAACAAATGAAGCCAAAAACTTTGTGGGATTCATTTTGTTTTCATTAAACTGTGCAAGCTTGGATACCACACAAAAGGACAAAATACTTGAAATCCCAGGGGAACATGTGATTTGTGATCAAGCGAAACATTTTGTTTGGAGTCTTAGAGCTACTCAGTTAACACTACTTCTATGTTGAGACTGTTGCTTCTAGCATTACCTATACACAAGGTGTCACAGCTTTGACTAAAAAGGGGATTTTCCAGGGCTTTTTTTTTTCCATTTTTTTGGATTGAGTGTCCTTCCTGAACAGAAATAAAGCAGAAAAGCTCCAAGCAAGGTCACTGACTGTACAACGGAAGTGGATTAAACAGAAAGAGGTGTCTAGAAATTTGTGAGTTCTATCACATGCTCTCCTTTGAAGAGGGAATATTTAGTCTTCACTTACTCAGAATGTTAAAACAGATGTGTTAAAGACTGACATGGCTTAACTATCTCAATTTTCAGATCTCAAATACCTGTGACAACCTAGGGAATTAAGCTAATTTCATTTCAGATATTGTCTCCGACTCTGATTCTCTGATATTATCAAGCAAGGAGGCTTTTATTTGAAATTCTTCCATTACTGATTACTCAAGCACAGTGGAGACTAACTGGAGTGCATACTTCTATCATAATCCTGCCTCTATGCTAGCACTGACAAATCATCAAATGGTTGGCATCTCATCTCTGCAAGCCCTATACTAATTTCCTAACAGCAGAACCGTTCACTAGTCCATATCTGCAGCCTTTTTCAGTTCATTTTATGCAACTCTGTCTTAACTAGCAAATTGGTAACTACAGTTCATAACTTCACATATTCCAAAGTGAGACCAGCAAAGTACCTTTTCTGGTGTCCATTTCCTCCCACCCCACACACAATTGTCTTAGCAAGAGAATGTTCTTTGTATTGATTTTTTTAACACTGCTTTTTCTTAACTGTATGAGTAAGAACTATCTAATTCCAATTTATTGGGCAGAGGATGCAATCCCTGTGGCATATATCACATGGTGAAGAATATGACGCATGGTTTTCTAACGACCACATGTTTTCATTTTCATTAGAGGAGGTCAAGACAGCATTATCTTCCAGCTCTTGTAGCAGTGAAATGAAAAAAAATTCTCTGAGCTTCCTGCTCAGAGCTTCCTGCTTAGTAAGTTCTAACATTTCTATGATAAGATCAGCAATTTCTTTGCTTCCAAGTGAACAGCTAATAAGTTAAGATGGTACAATCTGTAGAACGATAGTATCATTTCAAATTTATTACAGGATAAAAGTAAATGAATCCATGATTACCTCTTGACAGTGGGAAAGAAATGGTCCACATAAGCTCTAATACACCACCTAAACTCTTGAGAAAAAGTTGCAAACTGTACAAGCTGATCTAAATAGGTATTCAGCTCAGGCAAAGATCAAGACTGGCTGCTCTTTTGCAAACAACTTGTATATAAAGCAATGGCTGATTAGCTGATCCAGCTGGGCAATATAAGCAAGCCCCTGGATCAATGCATTATTCTTGCACTTTGACTAATCAGCTCCAACTATTTATAGAGGCCACTTCCATCTAGGGAGTTTGCAGGGAACTTATATCAATGCCACCCTTTTCCTACCAGAATTCGTACTGCCACTCTACAAAAAAAAAATTGTTTATGTTTCCCAAGCACCAACAACACTCAGGAGTGCATTGACCAAAGCACTGAAAAATCGTGGTATTGCCGTTACTGCAGCACAGTGCCTATATATGAAGACTGCTTATCTATATTAGCGCCAATCACCTCTTGGTCCTGTCGCATGGACCAGCCTGATCAAAGTATCCACCATTTATTCTGCTGCTCAGATAATTCTGTAACTTCTCTAAGCCCCATGGCACCTCTACAGTATCCGAATTGGCTACTATTGAGCACATCTATGCTACCCTGCAGTGCAAATATGTACCTAGTCTAGATATTCATTGTGCTAGAAAGTGCTGAGGAAAAGCATGATCTGGTTAAGCCTATCCTAGATCAAATCTTTTATTTTTTTTAATAAGAGTTCAATCCATTAAGTGTACTACTTCAGGTATTTTCATGTTGCAAATGTTCCGAAGACAAGGCTTCTTTACTGAACCCTATTTTTCCTCAATATCAAAACACAAACACAGTAAACCCTTCTTATATGCACTGGTTAGGCAATTGTCAGTCATTGTATGTCCCAAGAACTACCTCTTCCTTATTCTACCACTTTGCTCCAACACTCAGTATGAGATTCCACACCAAAAGCTGCTTAACTGAGGCAAACTTCTCAATCAGAAGTAAATTGAGTAGTAAACAAAGCCCCTCTTAAATAGATAAAGGATAAGAGGAAAAACTAAAGGAGAAAACAATATGTCAGTGGTATACAGAGGGCCACATGTAAAGCCAAGCTTACTGACTGTGCTATATGACATATCCATTTTCCAAACTGAGCTGCCAGCATCAAAAGCTAAGAAAGGTCTTATCTGACACTGAACACTGTTAATTAAGGATGTTTAATGTGAGTTTTTACTCAAGTAGCCTATTTAGCTGGCTATAGCTTTTTAAGTTTACAAATTAATGAATTCAGTTACTCAGTCCATCTTTGATGAATGAGCTCCTGATTGAGATCTTTTGCTTCCTTCACAAAAGCAAAGATTCTACTTTTAGAGGGAGAGACAAAACAGGAAAATTTGTCACAAATGACCCTTTTAGAACCCAGCTGTCTCTAGGCTGTGACCGGCAGATGAAAGTAGACATTTGTTAGGTCTGCATTCAGATGAATGTGCATAGCACGTGTTGTCGAGTTGTTGGAGTTAGCTATTTGTGGAATTGCCCACGGGAGTGACACAAGAAGGGATGTATTCCTAAACTGCATGACCCTGCAGGAGCCACACATTGCTTCTTGGCTGAGCAAGTAAAGGTAAATGTTGCTCCACTCAGGATTACAGGAACAGCATAACTGAAATTGCAGCAGAGGGAATAGCAGCTCTGTGGGAGAGGGAAAAAAAAAATCATCTAGGGAATAAGGGACTGGGAAGAGTCAGAGAGGTTTTGGAATTAGGTGCTGGCTGTAGGATAGAGTTGGAAGAGGAAAAAGAGGTTGGGGTGAGGATAGTCTGAGCAGAGGTCACTCCCTACCTCCTAATGCTAAAATCTTTGAATCTCTTCTTCCTTGCTCCTTTTTTGGTACAGGATGCCCCCAAAGTCCTGAGACCCTTATTCAGCTCACATCATCCATGCAACCACCTACCCACAATTCCACCTCTTCTTGCAAGAAGTGTTTTCTGTCTGCCACAGTAGTACCCACTGCCAGCCAAGCTGTGGGAAAGGAGAACAGATTTAACTGGGTTCAGTTTTTTTTTTTTTTCCTTCCTGCTACTGGTGCTCGTTTTAGGAGCAATATCTTCCACTGCATGCCATACTACTTCCCCTGGGAGTAGTAACCGTGCCTCTCCCACAGCTACCTGTGCACCAACTCACATTTCTGCCCTGGTAACAAATGCATGCAGGGGGTTGTTCACATTGGAATAGCTGATCCCCATCTTCTCCTAAATGAGCAATGTAGGCCTTTGTCATCTCAGACGACTAGCTGTTCTGTGAGCCAGTGTTATTATTCATTTCTGGTTGAAAACCAATTTGCTTGCAGAACAATGCAATGCTGAAACTCAGCAAGTCTATCGCATGATCGTATCTTACCCTGAATGAAAGCAGGTGTTTGACAGAGGAGAGAACAACCATTAGATTTTACAGAGTACAGAGTACTCAAAAATCTGGCTCAAATAGTCCTTGAAAATCCATCCATATCTTCTCTGATCTGAGATGACTGTCTGAAGCAATCCAAAGCCTGGGAGTTAAACACCCATATGAATATGGTCCATTTGGTTCCCAATGGTAGTCATAAAATATGAGGATGTTCTCTTGGGTTTGCTTCTTCAAATATATTAAAATAAGGTGAGCACAACTGCAAGCATAGTTATACTGTATAAAAAAAATGAAACAGGTAAAATATTTCCTGTAAGTATCATTAAATTTCAGAAAGGTTAAATGTACAAAATGCGAAAGATTGTTAAAAAGAAATGAAAATGAGCAGCAAAAGAATAAAATGCTTACAGCTAGCAAAGAGTTTGTGTAAAGACACCATACATGATACTCAGAGAAAATGTTTGCAACCCATGTAGAAGGTCTATATGGTGGAGCAAAGGTAGTCAGTAAAACTATAGAGGATATTCTTCAAAAAATGGAACCTGTGTCCGCCTAAGGGAAATAGAAAGGCATGTTTTTTTTCAAGAAGAAAAGGATTTTGAGGATTATTTTGGTAAATGAAAAATGAAAAATACTAATAACATATTTTTAAATACTTGCAAAGTTGAAAGCCTGCCTCTAAGTGAGAGGGTTAAATATATAAGGGGGAATACAAAGACCATTCAGTGGTGATGCGGTCACAGTAGAAAAACAAAATTTTCATCAGTATTCCCTATAGAGGAACACAAGGATGTTCCCAAACCAAAACCTTTTATTATTCAGGATGAGTCAGAGGAACTATCTCAAACAAAAATGCCATTAGAAAAGGTTTTAGAACAAACTGGCAAAGCCAGTAGCAGCAGATTGCCAAGACCAAATCATATTTGCTTGAATATCCCAAGGGAAATCCAGTGTGAAATTGCCAGCCTATGACTTCTTTTTTAAATAAATACCAGTATTTGAGTAGCAGAAGGTGGCAAATATAGTGTCACATTTTTAAAAGGGCTCCATAAGGAACTATAGCTGGGTAAGCTTGACTTCTATATTTGTTAGACGACTTAAAACTATTAGAAAGAACAGAACTAATAAATGAAGTCACACAAATGTAATAAAAGATAGAGGAACGGTTTCCTCAGTTTTTACAGGGAGAAGCCACAACTTTATTATGAAATTTTGAGGAAGTCAGAACACATGTGGGAAAGCATGATCCAGCCAGCGCAGCAGACTTTGACTACCAAAATCCTTTGCCAAAGGCTCTTAAAGAAAGAAAGTTAATGACTGGTGCAGTTCTGATTGTGCGTTCTTTCTTCCTCTCCATCTTAAAAGCACATATGGTAAGAGTACACAAGGTGCAAAAATAGACTACAAGAATAAGCAAAGATATCACATGATATCTCTGCAAGAAGAGGTTAAGCAGATTAGGATGCTAGCCTAGTCTGGAAAAGCAACAACTGGGGGACAGGACAGCGATATATAAAATTACAAATGGGTGAAAAATGAATAGTGTGAATTAAACAAAACCACTTGACAGCAAGTTTAAACAAGACAAAGACATTGCATGATAAGTGAAATTAGGAAGCAGTTAGGCAAAGTCGTGGAAGAAAAGAAATTAATTTTGCAACTGTGAACTTCTGGCTTCTAGTCAATGGATTGCCAGAAGCTAGGAAAGTATAGCAGAGAAAAGCATAGCGTATGCATATCTTGTGCTTGTAGTCTTCCCTTCGGCGTCTTTTATAAGTAAGCTAGTACAAAGACAGGATATAACGCAAGTTAGATGTGTTGTCAGAGACAGTACAGCCATTCTTCTAATATCTAATTCTGCCATGAACTAGCCAAACAGGGCAAGAAAATGTTATAATTTTCCATGCCACAGGCTATTTTGAGAGAGTATTGTAGACAAAATAATCTTCATACTTCAAGACAGAATGTCAAGGTGATGACTCCTCTGTTCTTCAACGTTTCCCCCTTTGACACTTAGGGAGCAGCATAACTACTGGCAAACTTTTGCTAGAGCTGGGAAAATACTGAACAATTCATTTTCAAGGAGTCTGTTGACCTTCGTATTCTTTTAGTTTTTGATTTTTCCCTTGTAGTGTCTGAAAAGGGGTACACTTTCCAAAAGAGGCTGAACCTAATTCTGAGAATTTGATCTGAATCTGAGCACTCAACTCAGTTCCAACTCAGCAGCTTCTGAAAAGCTTTGCTTTTCCTCTTCACCATGAAAGAGGGACAGATATAAAATTGCTGCAGCTTGCTACCATCTTTCCTGCTGTACTCTCAATCTTACATTCCTCTGAGTGAACCAGATGCTATTCTATAGGAAGTGCTCATGATTTCATTAAGTCATACACCTAATGAACAGACTGCACGCTCCATAATTAAGGTGGACAGTCGCAAAAACTGAATAATACATCCCGAAGATCAAACACTAGAGAAGTCTGTCTACAAATGAGTAGAAAATGAATTTGCAAAAGTATTTTACTGAGAAACTTATGAACAAGTAATTTTCAGAGGGACTATAATCAACAATTCTGCATCTTGAGCAGAATCTTGACTTTACTATCTTATTAGTACTCTTGAGGTCAGTTTCAGGGGTAAGACATGACTAATATAAAGTGACAGCATCAGTTTGGTTGTGTTTTATGAGCTGATGAAGAAACTGTCTGTTTAGTACAACCTGAATAACTTGTAGGTCACATACATTATTTGTTCTCAACCAGACTGCAAAGTAACCAAGTAGAAGATTTCGGCTAAAGAAAAGCTATTACAAATACGGCTCATTGGAAAATGGTGTTGTCCTGTCTTCTAGAAGACCTTTCAAAACCAGAAATTCTGTCTAAGTACTTTTGTTTTGTTTTATTTGATCGGAATTTGTGTATTTTCATTAGTAGGCAGATACTTTCCACATGCACCACTCTGATCAAAACCAATTATCCATGAAATAGTGTGATGCAATTTTTTTAACTAGCCATACTCAAAGAGCCTCCATTTGAACATCTCAGATAAAATTAGATTTCAAAATATCATACAAAGTAGGAACATCAGTGTCCATTTCCCATTCAGCAGAATAAACCAAACAAAATTATCAGGAAAAGAAACTCACAAGATCCAATACAATAGATCTGCTGGGGTGTCTGCCAAAAGACCAGATGCTCTGGCTGGAAAACAGATATAATTTGCATCACTTGACAGTACTTTCTGGTTGATTTTTTTCCCCACCTAACAATGAAAAGTGAGATTTCAAATATTTGCTTGTGTTAGAATGGAAAGTTCTAAAGCAGCCGTAAGTGTATTTACAAAGCAATGTTTTCTCAGTAGAAAAATCTTAATAGGAATGCATTTTAAGATTCTTTCATGTTAGCTAGCAGAAAAATAGATCCTAAAATATTTTACTACCAGCCACCACACATGGCCAGGTAACTGGAATTAATTTTCAGTTAAAATCCTGCAGTATGGTATTGAGGACACCCAAATTAACAATTAGTAAATCCTTTGTGATTTATATTGGCAACTGTCAAAAGGCAAAGATGTTTGCATTTTTAGAGTAGTGACATTTTGAGTAAAGCTTTGGTAAAACTTTGAAAAGTATGATTATTTGGCTATTATACACTGATACTGTTAGTATTCTGTAATCCTGGCTCCTCACTTAAAAGAAAAAGGGCATTACCTGAATTACTCTTACAAGGCATAATGATTAAATGCAGGGCAGAGTTCACTTCTGCTTAATGTTCCTCATTCAAAACTTTCAGGGCAGCAGGTTCTGTGTAGATATATTCTGTGTACAATTCCATCCATAGGGAGAATTTATTCCACAGTAAAATGTGTCTGCACAAAGATTATAGAAGCCAATAGCATAAAAAGTGTGAGAAAACATATTTTCTAGTACCTATTCCCTTTTATACAAATTTCTGACATTGCAAATCCAATATTGATGAAATTAGGAGCAAAAATTACCATAGTGCATATATAAATAAAAAATGCAGAATATTTCCAACTTAATAATTTAATTCCTTTACATTATCAGAGAATACAACTTTGCAGACAATACAGTTAAAGTTTCCACAACAACATAATTTTATTTGACGCTCATATTATACAGTGTCAAATATAAATAATTACAAACAAATTTTTCAGGTATTTTAAAGCCCTTTTGTGTCATATATATTTGATTTTGGCACATTTTCCCTTCAAGCACAGTAATAAATCTACAATACTGTGCCTTAGTAAAGATAATTCTCCTTAAGGAAAAGCAGTACAAGTAAATAGCAAAAAATTGCATCAGAGACCTGCTTCACCGTTAGTACGTTCTTTATCACTATCCACTGAAATAAATAAGCAGCTCATAGTCATTAGGAAAAATCCACCTCACATAAATTGCTACTCATCCCCAGAAGAACACAAGATCCTTCTTGTTGTAGAGGGGCTGAGAAACATGGTCAAAGTGGTTAATTAAGGAGAAAATACACCCAGTTCCAGTGGAACTGCCAGGAATATGATTAGCTTTTTGTCTAGACAAAGTTTGCAAAGAGGCTGCCTTTTCTTAGACCAATAACTTAAAGGATTAGAATATCTTTGAAAGGTGAGGTATGCCTGCTTAATGGATATAACACATCCGAATTCTCCCTTTAAACCTATATCCATCATATCCATTGTATGCAGAAGAGAGATAGCAGTGTGGGTGGGGGTATCTCATCGCTTTACTGTGTATAAAGAAACATTGTCCTCGCTTCCTCAAGATCACTGAGCAGAACAAAACCACTTGCTGTTTATTTACAAGTCTTTCCTTAGTCTAGCTCATTTATTTCTTGTAAACAGTTAGTAAGAAGTATTGCCTAAGCCAGTAGCCTCCTTCACCTCACCCAGAATATGTAGAGTTTCTCTCTGTTGAGGGTTTCAAAGAGGTTTTCCTCCAACCTGAGTAGAGCAGACACAACACTCTATTCAGTGGCTACCTTGGCCTTGTGGACCCATTTATCCTGCTGGATGGCAGGAGCACTAGAGGAGGCTTACAACTTCTGTCTGTTGGCAGATGTGCACCTTACTGATTTGGGGTGGAGAGTGCTGAGGCAAGTGTCTCCAATACATTCCTGAGGACTCACAGCTCATTGCTGCCTCTGTGCAGGGGCCCACTGTTACTAGGCCTGCGAGCAGGACCCCTTCATCTTTACCTAGAGAACAAATCCCTTACCTCGCCCTGCTGATGTCAGGTAAAGCTGGTAAAAGCAGCACTAAAGACCACAGCAGCAAAGGTCTTGTAGAGACAGCTTAGGGTGGAAGCTGGAGAGGGAGAAGGAGAAGAAGGAGCTTTTGACAAAAGAGCCAGTAACATCCCCAAACACACCATCTCTTGTGCACCCATATGGAAAACACAGCTTCTGGAGACCCATCTTCTAGTTCACGAAATCCCTCAGGTGCCTTTCTAAGAACTACAGCTACCAAGATGTAACCTCTTTCATATTCATTTTTTTATTTCAGTAATTATAGACATTTTTCTTGATCATAAAATGAGTACTGAATTAATGATCTTTTTAAAGAAAACAGGCTCTCATAAGTAACACTAAAATTCAGTATTTATGAAGAGCTATCTTCTAAAAGTAAAGAAATACGGTAATCAGTAAAACCATCTGTCAGCACTCAAGCATAGACGAAGTATGAATTTTATTAGGAACAGCAATATTCTTTTAAATTGAAAGACATCTAACCATTATCCTTTGATGAATTTTTCTTTTGGTCTCTTACTAATAAAACTCGGGAAGCTCCATAGCAATAGAGTCTGAAAATATTTTTTTTTTAATACAAAAGCAGTTTAAACAGAAAATATTATAGGAAGCTCTCAGTGTTTAATTCCAGATGACTAAAACAAAAGTCAGCGGAAGGTCCTGAAGCAAAGAATGTTCCTAGCCAAAAGGCATACTCATATGCAAAAGGACTTCAGGACAGCTCTGTTATAGACAAGATCCTTGCTCTTTAAGGAAAACAACATTATGGTAATCTGGTTATACTAGAAAAGCCTACACTATTTAAATGTGAAAATAAAGAAAACCAACAAAGTGACTAAGAAACTAATTTATAGTCATGATTTTCTCAGCTCCCAAAATCATTGTTCTACTGAAGGCTCATCATCATACTCTACTATTTACACCTTCTTACTTGGCAGATACCTAGTAGAAAATCTATAATTGTTATTCTACACTGTTTTCTCTCAGATAGCGTTTTAAGCACTGAAGAGCTTTACTGTTTTTTAAAGAGAAAAGACACCACAAAGGCCCCAAACTGGTGCCTCAAATGCCCGCTCTGACTTGCTGAGTTGAAGTTTTAGCAGAAGTGATTATTGACTTGGCCTTTTGTTGGGTCTATACTAGTAAACTAAGCATGTTCAACAATGCTACTCTCTGACATCGACGTCAGCTGGCATGACACATACCAGGAAGAAGTCCTCCAAAACAGGGTCATGTCATAGAGTCTTCCTGCTTGGACGGATCCTGGTATAGTCTTAATTTCTACAGAAAAATGTTAGTTGAAATTAGTCAAAGTTATGGCAGGCACCATTCTAGGAATTTTGCAAAACTGAAAATTGAGTCTTAGCACTGGGAAATCTTCCTTGGCATGGTTTATTTTTCTAGCTCTGATGAAGCCTGTCAGTCTTTGACTCGTTTATCTACTTTGTCGTCTGTTCGTTTTCTTCTTACTTGGACAAAGTGAGAATAGTGCAGAAGGGCAAGTCAACATGTTTAAGCAGTTTTAAGTTTCTTTTTCCTGCCATGCTTATGCTGAGGAGATTCTCTGATTCAAACGAAGGAAAGGTCATGGCTTTTATAGCACTGAGTAATTTCTACCAACCCTTCTTCATGGCTTGTTAATCGCTAATGTAATAGTAAGGAGATCTTTTAATGCTGTATACTGCATGTTTTGTGATTTACAACGAGTTGTCCTCCGAGAAAGAATTTTTCCCTTGCTGCCAACTAGAATGAGTAGGTAAAAGGTTGGTGTAATCATTCAGTGGGTTGACAACGGGATGAAATGAGAACAGCTTCACAGCTTTCACTGTTTTCAGCTCCTTTGCTTTCACTTGTCAGAATTCTCTTGGGAGGCACTCCTTGCAGTAATGTTGTGTTCTGCTGTGTTGTCAAATGCTTGTGAATTATCCTGCTCAAAATAGATGAGCCAGGACCTATGGGAAAGTTTATATTAGATTCAGAAGTTAGACTGACACATTCTTCTAAGAGAAAGGAGAAGAGCAGAGTAGTACCGTCTGGCTTTAATCTAAATGCTTAGATAGAAGTGATAGAAAGCAATCCATAGGTCTGCCATCCAAGGATATTAAATGATCCTCGAATATAATGCATAATCAAAATCAGATGGTTTCAGGTTAAGTCCTTTCTCTGCTAGGACAGCTATTCTGGGGCCTACAGGAGGCCTTGGATTCAGCTGATTCTCTTAGATTAAAAGTCTCTGACAGTTGTGTCTTTCTCCTGCCATTTCACCAGCCTTGTTTCAGATCTCTCTACTGCTTGGCAATCTTTAAGGTAAATAGGTTTGGAAACCAATGACTCTTTCAATCTTTTATTTTACTTCGGCTTTAGGTTTTTGATAAGTTGCTTAAAGAAGGAGAAAGACTATCCAGGGTACACAACAGTCTACCTCTTGGCTGTTAGAGTACTCGTACTCTTGGATTGGGTTGTTGGAGCTGCAGAGACCTCTTCTAGCTAAGGGAGGCAGAGAACAACACAGTAGTTTCACTCCCAAGGCATGAAGGATAATAGCATATAAAAGAGTTATCATCCTTCATTCTTCCAACTGCTCCTTTTTTGAATAAAGATGAGTGAGTGACAGTTTGGGGAGACTCCTTGCTGCAGGGAACAGGGGCCTCTATCTGGCGACCTGATCTGCTGTCTAGGGAGGGTTGCTGCTTGCCAGGGGCTTGGATCTGGGATGTTATGAAGAGACTGTTGAGATTTGTCTGGCCCTTGGACTATTACACCCTGTTGCCCTTCCATATCGGTACCAACATGAATTTCATGAAGTTTAGCAAAGGGAAGTGCAAAGTCCTGCACCTGGAGAGGAATAAACCCATGTACCAGTAAAAGCGCTGGCCAGCCTACTGGAAAGCAGCTCTGCAGAGAAGGCCCTGTGGATTGTGGTGGACAACAAGGTGACCATGAGCCAGCAATGCACCCTCATGGAAAAGAAGGCCAACAGCATCCTGGGCTGCATTAGGCGGGTTGAAGGAGGTGATTCTTGCCCTGTAATCAGCACTGATGAGACCACATCTGGAGTGCTGTGTGAAGTGCTGGGCTCCCCAGTACAGGGGACGTGTGGGCATCTGGAGTGGGTCCAGCAAAAGACTTTGAAGATGATGCAGGAACTGAAACACCTCTCATGGGAGGTGAGGCTGATAGAGTTGTGATCGCTGCAGAAGAGAAGGCTCCGGGGGGATCTTATCAATGTACATAAATAACTGATGGAGGGGATTAAAGAAGACAGGGCCAGACTCTTCTCTGTGGTGCCTAGTGACAGGATAAGAGACAATGGGCACAAATTGAAAAACAGGAAATTCCAATTAAACATAAAAAAAATCCTTTTTTACTGTGAGAGTGATACAGTGGAACAGGTATTCCAGCGGGGCTATGGTCTCCATCCTTGAAGATATTCAAGGTGACTGGCCATGGTCCTAGGCAAACTAGATGACTCTGCTCTGAGCAGAGAGGGTTGGATTAGACAATCTCCAGAGGTCCCTTCCAACCTCAGCTGTGCTGTGATTCTCTGGCATAAGCATCACATATAGCATAAAGGCATGCAATATGATCAATACAGCTGGGAGCTGGTAATCACTGTACTCTGAGAGAAGCAGCACTGATCGTGTTTAAGACACTAACTTCCATTTCCAGAGTAAAAAGCACAACAGGAGCTGCAAATCACTGCCTCTCACAAGTTATTTCTGCATTAGCAAATTCTGTAGAGTAGTAGGAACAGATCTGCAGAGTGCAGTCTTGGTGCTTGAGAACCTGACATCTTCACTGTACATCTTTCAGAGATTGTTACTTTGGAATAGCTTTACTGTGCTCTCATGGACCAACTGGCCATTTGCAGCTGAAGTGTATTAGGTATGCTACTGGAGTTCACCTTTCAGTTCAGTTTTGTCCAATCTGTATGCTCTGAGATGGCTCTCCCACATGAAGCACAGTAAGTGAAGAAAATCAGGACATTCAAAAGCATATTCTTGACCAAACAAAATACCGATGTGCTCTCCAAAGACAAGTTATTGTGATACCACGAACCAGAAACCTTGCTACTTTTCCTTTAGCCCAACCAATTTTTACCACCATGCATATCATCTCATGTGGGGACAGACATAGAATCTGGCTCAGTGAGCATGAAAGGTTTCAGCCACAAGCTTAGAGCAGGTATCTTATGTCCAGCAGTCTTAAGAAACAAAGTCTTACATACTTCAGAGGTCCTGACTGAATGAAGGTATCCAGCTGTGTGGCCTTGTCTAGATGGAGGCTATTCTTGGCAAGATCAAAGGCAGAACATGAGCTGCTAAGAAACTTTTTTGGAAGAAATCTTGATGCCCACTGAAGCAGAAATCTTCATTTCCACTCACTGTCAGCACCCAAGTCCTACATCAAGGCTTTCTTAGTGAGTGAATAAAATTGATTTTTAAATTTTACTACACTTACAGCATTTGATTTGTTTTTCCCTTGGTGTCACACAATTTATGAATGTTACTTCAAGAAAAAAATAACCCTTTCCAAAAGGATTAACCACTATCTGCAAAAGCACTGCCGGTTTGCCAGGATAGATGCATTTTTTTTTTTTTTAAGTCTAGGAATGTTCTGAATTTTAGTTTCCCATTTTTTCAGTTTGCTCCCCAAGCAAACAGAAGTACTGTTTTCAGACTCTGGAAGTTCTTTAGCTGAGGGACTGCAAGATGGTGCCTGCATCACTGAACAAAACAGGGCACTAGCTTTAGCTCTGTTCAATGGTCATCTGCGCTGTTTAATTGCTAGAGTGCTCCTTGGCATGGTTTTAGAGTGCGCCAAGTGACGCCTAGACTAGAAATAATGCAAGACATGACATGCAAATACATCCTACAGTCCACTAGCCTGAGCTACTGAATACAGAGCTGGGGAAATATTTGTTTTTCTGTTACGGTCTGCACGAGTAGATTGATTTATATGAGCATCTTTAACAGTGGATACCCTGATACATTGATGAAGTCGCTCTTAGGATTTCTATCACCATATGGAACAAAAAATGTTCACCTCAGTCAAAACTTGGAATCCTTCTTACTTCATTCTTTACATTCTACATGTAAACTGCTCTTTTTGTTTTCCTCTCTCTCTAGCTGGGTAATCCTAATACAGCAGTTAATCCAAAAGAAGATATTCCCCAGCTCCAACCCAGATATCTTTCAAAGCGTGCATAGCAGAGATTGTCTGGAACTAAAATTATGAACTTTCTAGAAGTTGTATCCTTTTAGGTCTTGAGGCATTCCCTGTTTAAGTTTGAAAATTAAAGGTTGCAAACCCAATTTGTAGCATTAATAAACAGAAATAGAAAGTTAAGTGGTGTAAATATATTGAGTTGAAAAAATACTAAATGTTCAGATAAATCTGATTCAGATGTCTATTTTCAACAATGCAGAGTAGATTCTGTTCATCAAGGAATGTGACACACTAGCAATTACTAAAAGTGAGCTATAGGAAGGTTTAATATTCCTTAGAGATGGCCTGTGCTCGAGGTAACTAGTTTTCACTCTTCATGAAATTCTCGTAATGTAGAAATAAATAGCAGGCCCCTACTTCTAAAGTCATCACCCTTTGCAAACAACATTAGCATGGTAGATTTAAGGAATTCTTTTCTTCCCCTACAATATGAACTCTGTGATTGAAGGCATCTATTCATTTTTATGAGTGCTACAGTGAATAGACATTTTGGCTCCTATGCAACATAAAAAATGCAACTATATCTACACACAGAAATATATACCTGCTAAATTTAAAAACTACTTTAATGATTATTAAAGAGAATTTCCAATGCTGACATCATTATGTGGAGAAGTAATTCTTTTAGAGTTTGACCTTTTAAAAACATCAAAATAATTCTGAGACACAAAGGACTGCACCTTTGTTCTTCTAGTTCAGTACAGGAAACATTCTTATGTACTTAATTAGATATTATTGATAGATTTTCTATGGAATGGCTTTTAGTGCTGATGAGTATTTAGTTTCATCATAACTTTCCTTCTCAAAAACAGGATAAGAATAAGATAAAAATCCCAATTAGTTTAATTCAACTGTGTACTTGGTTTCAAACATATGCTGGACTACAGATGAACTGGTAAATTTTTGATCAAATAAATTCCATCATCTTTATTTTAGCATAATTTTTGCTAGAAGGTGCCTCGCATGTATAAAGAGTGTCTGTTAATTGTGTTGATTAGCAGAATGTAATTTCATTTGCGAGGCTGTCATTTGTCCACATGATAACCTGGAGATTTGTCTGCCATATTTCATACTTTGCATGCCTTTTGCATATATTTATGGAATATGTCTCTGTACATAGCATTTAAAAAGTTGAGGCCTGATCCTTCAAGAGTTCACATATGCAATTACCTCCATGGATCTCAAGCCTACTTGGAATAATTACTCTATACTTAAACTTAAGTGTGGCTGTACATCCTTCCTCGATTAAGATATTTGTAAAAGTTTTTAAAGACTTCATTATTTTACTGGCACTACACTAAGCAAAGCCCATGTGAGTGGGGTTTCTTCAGGGTTAGCCTTGAGAATAATCTTTTATATGGTAACTAACATTCCTAGAAATAGACACTTTGAGGAAGATAGATATTTTTGGGTATAAACATTTTTATTGTAAAAGCAGAAAATCACCAGCATCTGAATAATCTTTTGAGAAAAATCCAATATGCTTATGTTCAGGTACAAAGAGTATTTGCCTATAACTCATCTCTATGTTTTTCAAACAGTATATAGTACTTCTATAAAACTAATGCTTTTACTAAAAATCTGAATGGAAGAGTCCTCCAAATTATGTGATCACCTTGTTCCTTCCCAGCTTATCGTGACAAAATAGATTGGTTTTGCTATACATCCCCTGCAGATCAGAAGAGTGCTTACCCACTAAAAAGTAAGTAAAGGAGGAAAAGGTAGCAAATGCTGAAATCCAAAAATGAGAGACAGGCCCTACCAAAGTCAAATTTTCAGTCAGTCAAATTTTCTGCATTATCATTAAGAGAGCTGTGATTTTATGAGACTCTCTGTGTATGTAAGTACCTTTGAAATAATTGATCAAAATTTCTCTAGTTATATTGAGAAGTCAAATTTGTAAGCATTTGCTAAACTAGAGCTGAAATCATTCTCATGAAATGCTGCAAGAAAAATGAAAAGATCGCTTATAAATAGTCATTCCCAGTGTGAAATTTGGTAATGCTTCTGTACTCTGTAAAGCTGTACAAGGTGTGCAACACGTGGCAGGTTCTTCCAGGATGTAGAAAGGTCAATGTGGGTGTTCATAATGAGCACCAGCCCCCCAGCAGGATTAGGTTTACAGTACAGTGCATGCACCAACATCTCGAAAGCGTACTGTGGTTGTGAAGTGTCTGTAAGCAAGATATTTGGGGAGGGGGGGCGAAGAACAGGTAGTTTTTATGTGTGGAAACTACAAAGAGAAGAAAGGGGATTTAAAATGGTTATTATGCTGTCAGCAGAGTGTCTGTAGGAGGAAGAGGGGAGGAATTGCAATACAAAACACCTCCTGCTAAAAGTCAAGATCAGAGGGGAAAGTCAGTACAGCAAATATTACAGAATACAGCCCTCTTAAATTTCTAAGCCTTGAAAATTCTATTTGCATTAAAGGAAAGGAAGATGCTTGACCAGCGTGTCCGGGAGACATGGAACGAGGGAAAGTAGCTAGGGTTGAGTATACGGAAAGTGGGACTCTGCACATGCTCAATCCAACTCTCAATGGGAAAAAGGGATTCTAGGGGAGGATTATTTAAACTATTAAGAGGCAATTAATGGCCAAATATAATTTAGGATTGTATCTCCAGGTTTCCTGGTTCTCTAATCTTACTTCTAACTCAAAAACTAGAATGTAGTCTTATGTCTCGTTGAAGAGAAAAGCTTTGTTTGTCTGATGTTGGAGGGGAGACCAAGTGAAAACAACCAGCTCAGTGTCCTCTTTCCTTTGCCAGTAATAATGCAAATAAGACAGGATGAGCAGATGCTATGATAAACCTGCCCCCTCTAGATCCACTTTCATGGATCTAGAAGCTGGAGAGTGTCCCCTGTTATGTTATGAGAGTCAGTATAGATACTGTCACTGACTGCTATTTTGAGACATTTTAAAATATTTCTATATAGTTTTAATAGTGTGAAGCACCAGGGAGTAGGAACTTTCTCAGTAGCTGTTCCATGGGCTTAAGAAAGTGACATTTCGGTCGTGAAGACTTGAGTTTGGGCATTATATTTACCTAATATTTATATGGAAACAGAATGAATCAATTCTGATGGCCTGCCATGACAAAGAATCGCAGAACTTTTTTTTCATCATAGAAAAGTGGTCAGGCTAAAGCAAATGTATGTTTACTCTAAAGCTGCTTTGATTAGCCCTATCTTTCACTGGAGAGTTGCAGCATGAGGCTATCCTTTCGAAAACAGCTGCTAGCTTACACAAGCAGTGCAAGCAGAAAAGCAGGGCTGGGGGTGCAGAGGTCGTTCTCCCGAAGGACGCTGTGTCAAATTGGCCTCACTGCATTAGGTCTGGCAAAACACGTTGCCAAATGTGTCAGGGGAGTCATTTAGTGACTAGTGACTTCAGTGAGATCCTTTTTTAAATCATACCTCCTGGTGAGCAATTTGAATATATAAATCATTTTTGTTTCAACAGCCTTATAATAATTATTTCTACTGTTTTACTACAGTTCAGTTTGTTAAGTGTCATTTCTTTCTTATATACATCTATGTCTGTTAACTACCTGCTAGAAGCTTCCTGGAGACTTTGAGGTAAATATAATTTTCCTCCCATTCTTTCTAATGATAAGAGCCTGCAGGAAGAAATCATTTAGGGGTGTTTGTTTGTTGATCTTATGATAGTTAAGGATTTGACTCTGGAGTATTTTAGTTATGTATTTACACTTTTACTCCTTTTCTACAGCTCTAGTATGGATGCTACTCACCAAAACTAGGCTTTGCTTCTTTTGTAATTGCCCTTACTACAGTACTACAAATCTTTATCTTTTTTTTTTTTTCCTAATTTAGGCATGTCAAAAACAAGACTCCACAGGCTTGTGCAAAATTCTTCATATTCTCAGCGTTATCTTTCTTAGAAAATTGCATAGTAGTCCTTCTATTCTTAGACAGCTCGATTATTATCAGATTTGGAAGCTGATTGGCTGAGTTTTATTCTTCCTATTATGAGTATTCAATGTTCAACCATTTAATGAAGTCTAAGTGATTTCTTTAGTTAGCTACATCCCCTGAACTGCCATATACAGAGTTATAGTTATTCCAGGGAAAGTGTATTTGAATAAATCAAACAAATTAGGAATGAACTATCGTTATTAAATAATCAAAGTCAGCACTCTCAAATTCAGGCACTGGCAGGCTTTATAACACACTAGAAAAAAAGAGGAAGTAAAGAAAAGATACAATCTCATTTTTGAGAAGAGCTCTGAAAAGTCTCTTCATTAATTTGAATATTCATTACTAGCTACATGAACAGAGTATACAGAATATACAATCCATAGTAACCTTCAGGTTACTGTTGTCTATTAGTTACTTTCACTTTATTAACATAGCAGAATTAAATCCTGTCTATGCTAACACCTCCTTATTGCAAAGTACTCCTTCAGTTCATGCAACTGAAGTATGTCTTTTTAATCTCCAGTCTGAACTACATCTTCATAACATCTTTTTTATAGAAAATAAAAAGGTCCTTTTATCTACTCAAACAAACTCTGTTCTGAATCACATTGTATCCCTTTCACTTTCTAGGATTTTTTATCCTGTTTCTCATTTAGTAGAGGTAATAACAACTTTTTCTATTTATTTCCCACAAAAGCTTGACTTTTGCCCTCCTGAACAAGCAATTGTTTGTTGCTGATCTTTCTCAACTCTTACAGAGAAGAAACAACCACATGATTCCCTCACCAGCAAATCTTTATCCACGGAGCTCACTTTGCAGTGATACACACCTGGTACATCAACCTGAATGACAATGAAGATACAAAAACAAAGGTTCATGCAGAAAGAATGCTTACACGTTACCTCTCCATATGCCAATATGTGATTTTTTTCATCACAAAATAGGCTTAAACACATTTATTTTATTTCACATTCCCTTTTATTGAACTCCAAGTGAAGACATTCATTTATATTTTCAAAAGGATTTATACCGTTAGAGTCAATCATTTTATTTGGGAAAGTGTTCTCATCTCCTCTAAAAGTATATTTGGATGACATTTAAAGCTACTGAGTCAACAGAACTGATAGGTTTTTTTCTCAGAACAGGATTTTATAAACACCTATCTGGAAAAAAAAAAGGAAGACAAATAAGAATGAACTTTATCCAGTCTATTTGCCAAAGTCCTGCTATTTTTGCTATCAGAAACTTTAAGTTTGTTCTATTTTCATAACAACTTTAACTGATAAGATTTACTTTTTAGGGCCAAATTCAGCCCTGACTTAACAAGATACTATTGTTACACTAACCCCAACAAATTTGAATAGCAACAGCTTAAAGCATTTTTAGTTTGATCTGTTTAGGTACCTGACATAATACCCAACACCACTTCTTTGTGAATCTGAGATAGGTGATGTTTGCTAACTTATTGATAGGAAGTGGCACAAGACTTTCACAGTAATGAACCTAAAAACTCAGTTCTTAGTGTGCAGGTCTTTTCTGTGAACTTAAATCCTAGCTAGCTGCCTTCTGGGTGCTCAACCCGTATTACGACAACCACAGCTCCCACTTCTGAGAGAAATGCTCCAACCACAGAGTAGCCTTGTTCTGCACTTTTTCTTTGAGATGAATTATTTTAACCTGTGTCACAGAGTACTAATCTTTAGCCTGTTAGTTATGAAGGGAGAGGACACTCCAGGCCTTGCTCCAGTTAAAAAGCTAGACACTCAGGAAATATAAAGCCCGGAA